>NW_026712362.1:2308192-2635692 GCF_030504385.1 Musca domestica
CCAGTAGCAAATTTAGTACCATTAAGTACTTTTCGTAAAATTATAGCACACATTTCCGAAACCACCTCGTTATCTCAATTCTAGATACCAAGAGACCTCTATATAAAATTTAAGGATTCTAGCCCTATCCCTTCACCCAATAGCAAATTTAGTATTATTCAGTACTTTTCGTACCATTATAGTACACGCATTTCCGAAACCTCCTTTATATGTCCAGGCTACACAATGAACAGCAATCCTTACACCAAATTTCCGATTTCTAGCACTATATGTTCACCTGATACCAAATTGTACCAAATATAGTACTATTTAGTACTTTTTGTGTACTTGTAGTACAAATTTTCAAAATCGCCTCTTTATCACAAACCTACCACTAATTGGGGCAGCAATATAAAATTTCAAATTACTAGCTTCCCCCGTTTCCCCTTAATCAAGCTGTACCAAATTTAGTACCATTTAGTACAATTCGCACACTTAGTACAACTTTTCTAAACCACCTTCAAACTTACTTTCCACACTTGGTTCTCATACCAAATATGTTTTTTTAGTTTTTTTGCTCTAAATAATGACTTAGCTCGTTCACATAATACCACATGGTACCATTTTAGGAGTTTAGTGCCATTTTAGAACATTTCGTAACCTTTAAGTTAGAATTTCCAAAAAGTCTTTGGTACATTTTCATTGACTCTTAAAATTCAGAATTCAAACTCATTTCGTTTGTCGAATATAAAGAATTAAATTTTTAGTACATTTTAGTACTTTTCGTACACTTTTAGTACGAATTTCCAAAAAAAACCCAGTCTTATCACGGGCCAACGCTCCAAGACAGCCCCTCATGCAAAATTTCAATATTCTAGCTTCAGGCGTTTTGTCTGAGCAATAATTCTTTACCAGTTAATTATTTTAATACTCTCTTCCCACAAATCCTTTGTTCGGCCCAAGGACGAACCCCATTTAAATTTGTGAAAATCGGTCCAAATTTAGATATAACTGCCATTTATATCTTTGTCCGATTTCAATTTTATTGGGCGCCATATGTGTAATATTCGTAGAAATGAAATGGATTTCGGATATCCGACAATGTTAAGCCTAGAAGGAAGTCCATCAAAAATGAAAGTGAAAATCGGTTCAGACATAGCTATAGCTCCCATAAATATATATGTTTTATTAGATGTTTTATTAGAACCAGATCGGTTCAATTTGTAATATGGCCTCCACAACAATGATTTTTGGTACCACACATTTCATCCGACGCAGAAATGCCTCTATCAAATTTTATCCAGATCGGTTCAGAGTTGAATATTGCTCCCATATATATCCGCTTTCAGGTGTATTGGGCCCCAATTGGTCAATATCAGCACAAATGGAGTGGATTTTGGCACATCCATCCGAATACAGCCTAGAAGCAAGTACTTCAAATTTGGTGAAAATCGATTCCGATATAGTTATTACTCCCATATATATGCTTCATCCGATTTGGTGTTTAAGTCTCTCACATTCGTAATATGCACTCCACAACAGTGATTGATTGGTACCAGATATTTCATGCGGCTCAGAAATGCCTCTGCCCAAAATCAGTTCAGATTTAAATATTGCTCCCATATATATTTATAATCGCTTTCAGGTTTATTGGGCCCTTAAATGGTAAACATCAGCACAAATGAAGTAAATTTTGGCACATCCATCCGAATACAGCCTAGAAACAAGTACTTCTAATTTGGTGAAAATCGGTTCCGATATAGTTATTTCTCCCATATATATGCTTCATTCGATTTGGTGTTTTTCTGCCCAAAATCAGTTCAGATTTGGATATTGCTCCCATGTATATTTTCATCCGATTAATATAAGCCCGAATTGATGTGTTTTTCAGTTTTTGACTTCTTATAACATCCGTGCCCATTTCATTAGCCCCGGCCTGTAAATGTAATTTTTTCCCGCACACATTCTCCCTCCCAGGCAAAATTGAAGCAACACACAGTTATAAATATTATAGTTCAGTATATACTGAAAGGTGTAGATATATGGGTGTGTGTGTGTGTGTGGAAAATAATGTCCATAGAATGAACACTGAGTCATCATTTAATTTAAGTAACGTCATATATCCACAACGAACGACAACGACGACAGGCGCCGCACAGCACCTTTAATATGGCGGCAAACATACACACACACACACCGAGGCAAAAAGTAGACACAAACACTAATGAACTTGCCATGCTTGTGGACTATAAGGAACATATGCACGCACACCAATGCCAAAAAAACACAATATGGATAGGCAGCAACACACATACACCTTTGTATAATTACAACACGAAGGATATTAAAAATAAACCCAGCAACAACCCTGTGTGACAACGAAATGTTTGCCGGTGTTGGTGTCGGAGCATGGGTATAGGTGTGTATGTGTGTGTGTGTTTGCTATGCCATGGTGTAATCATGTAATGTTTGCTCATGTTTACTGCCTTGACCCTAATTTGTTTGTTTAACATCTACATGGGAATGGAGGTACAGAACATGCTGGGGAGGGGGGAGGGGAGAGAGAGGTAGATGTCAGTGTGGGGAATAGTACATGCCGTTTCTGCACATATATATTAACTCATTACTCTGATTTATAGTCATCACTGGGTATAAATATTTTAATCATATTTCTTTGCTGGGCTTTTTCTTGGGTTCGCACCATGAGGGGCATGGTTGGTAGGCCTTTTAATCCTTTGAAATTTTTATTAAATGAAATTGTATTTTTGAGTAGAGAAAATAAAGGAGAGCCAAATAAACAAAATGTCTTGTAAATATCAAAAGGTTTTTAGGTAAATCAGGGGCGTAGCTGGTGGTCAGAATTTCGGGGAACAATGGAATGTAAACAGGGAGTGACCGAACTTGGCCTGGAAACAATAAAATATTTAAAATATTTTTATACCCTCCACCATAGTATGGAGGGTATATTAAGTTTGTCATTTCGTTTGTAACACCTCGAAATATGCATTTTAGACCCCACGAAGTATCTATATTCTTGATCAGCATAAAATTCTATGTCGATTTAGCGATGTCCGTCCGTCTATCCGTCTGTCCGTCTGTGAAAATCGCTGTAGCTTCCGAACGAAATGAAGTAAGTTGATAAAAACTTACTCAAATGTGTACTATATCTGCAGGACTTTTGGAAATAGAAAATGGGCCATGTAGGTCCATATCTTCGTATAGCCCCCATATAAATGTACCATCCGATATGCGGTATTTTGATAATTTTAGCGACACTGTTTACCGAAATTGTTTCAAAATTGGTATTTGAAGTTTGTAATGAATACTACAGCCTACAACAGAAAATGAGTCAGGTAGGTCCACGTCTTCGTATAGCCCCCATATAAATGTACCTCCCGATATTCGGTATTTTGATGATTATAGTGACATTATTCACCGTAATTATGTCAAATTTGGCATTTGAGGTTCGAAATGGATACTACACCCTAAGACAAAAAATTGTCTGTGCAGGTCCATGTCTTCGTATAGCCCCTATGCCTACCTATATTCGGTATTTTGCTGATTTTAGCGACATTATTCGTCGGAATTGTTTCGAATTTGCTATTTGAAGTTCGTAATGGATACCACGGTCTAAGACAGAAAATTGTCTGTGCAGGTCCACGTCTTCGTATAGCCCCCATATAACGGTGCCCCCTGATAGTCGGAATTTTTCATAATTTTTCCGACATTATTTACCGGAATTGTTTCAAATTTCGCATTTGAAGTTCGTAATGGATGTTACAGCCTGTGACAGAAAATTTAAGACTTCTTTGTACGCCCCTGCCTCTTACAAAATTCTTCAGAAAAAATATATTTTCTATATTTTAAAGTGCCCAAAAATTTTATTTTAAAAAACCTATAAAAATGTTGTAAAATTCTCTTTTTTTTTGGCTTCAAAGCAATTTGTTAAAAGTTTAGTTTTTCCTACGTGAGTGTGTGTGTGCTCAGCTCTTATCTCAAAGGCAATTTGCTGGTTGCTTTTGCTGCAACTATGCTAATGGTACTCAACCAGTAAATGTCCTTCATTATTTACTGTGGTATTTTGCATTTCAAGTTGTCTTTATTTTGCACAACAAAAATTGTTTAAAAGCTTTTTTTTTGCCAATGGTTTGTCGGTCGACAAGCAGCACTAATGTCGTAAGCGTATAACTATTGGTCGATGTCATTCTTTATCTGTCCATCCTGACTTTTGACCTTCTAAGGACATGCACAATTCTCGGAAGTAATTTCTAGCTAAATGACACTTGAATGTGCTGCTGAAGATAGAAAGAAAGAAAAAAAAATACGAAATAGAAAAAATGGGTTTGTGGGCAGAAAGGAAAAATATCAAAATGATGTGGGAGTTGGAGGACAAGCAAGAGTTGGGAATTTTTTATAATTTTTTTTTTTTTCATATTGTAACAAGGATCGTGGATTTTTTCAACAAAGATTTCGAATTAAAACAAAAATAGTGGAACAAACTTTTTAATAATTTATAATAACAACAATAAAGGGACCATTTTGCAACAACAAAATACTATGGTATCCCGAACAAAAAAGCCAACACTGTTCTATATTTTTTAAAAATTTGAAAGAATTTCGAATTTCTCCGATGTATTTCAGGATATTCAACAAATCAAGGAAATTTTAATTAACTTTCCTTCAGAGAAACGAAAGGTGGATTTATAGAAAATATCCTTTAAAGTATTCCTAGGAGCATGCAAGTTTTAAAAACATGTTCTTAGGGTTCTTCAAAGATGTTGAATTTTCAAAAAAAAAAAAAAAAAATAATAATAATAATAATAAGTAAATAGAAAAATATTTTGGGGTCTTCCAAGGTCAATGTATTTCTAAAAACCAGAAAATTTATTTTTAATTAAAATGGATTTATTTTATTATTTTATAATTTTTACATTTTTTTATTTCAAAAAATGTCGGAAATAGCATCAAATTTTAGAATAAGTTTAGATTTGTTCGAATTGGTCATCTTTGGCACGAATTATGGCCTTCAAACGGCCAATGAAACCATCACACGCTGCCCGAATGTTGCTCTGCGGTATTTTGGCCCATTCCCGGCGAAGCGCTTATTTCAGGTGATCGACACTTGCGTATTTTTTAGTGCCATCCTTGCTTTCGAAATACTCCATACACAATAGCCCAACGGATTGGTAACCGGAGATTTTGGTGGTCATTGTGCGCTGGAAATGAAGCGTGGAACCTCATTTTGTAAACATTCTTGGGTGGCGCGTGCTGATTGCGATGGTGGTGAGTCCTGTTGGAATGTCCAAGGTCTGCGGCCAAAATTTTTGCGTACCCAAGGCTTTAATACACCCTCCAGAATATTTTCACGATGACATTCGGCATTTATTCTGACGCCACTGGCGATTAATACGAGCGTAGAGCGACCATCGACTGTTATGGCGGCCCACACCATCACCATGACCGGCGCTTGAGTTCTGGTGGCCAACCGGTTGGTGAAAATATTCTGGAGGGTATATTAAAGCCTTGGGTACGCAAAAATTTTGGCCGCAGACCTTGGACATTCCAACAGGACTCAGCACCATCGCACTCAACACGCGCCACGGTTACAAAATGAGGTTCCTCGCTTCATTTCCATCGTTTTCAGCTGACCTCTTTGGCAAGTAAACACGATCATTTTGTTTGTTCAGCCAAACCACAGGACACCGAATATTTTCTCATCGGAGAAAACCAAATTCGGCAGTTCGCCACTTTCGGCCAAGCGAAGCAACCAACTCTTTAGCTCTTTTGAGCCTATTTTCTTTCTGTTGCGGTGTAAGTTCTTGCACTTTTTGGAATTTCAATGTCTTTACCCCGAGCTAATTTTTTTTCAATATTTTCCGAATGGAATATTGCGATATGTTCAGCTCACGGGCCATTTTTCGGTTTCGATCAAATCACTTCTTTTTGACTTTTCGAAGCATTTCTGCTGATGTTGCTGTTTTCTTCCGTCCACTTCCTTGACGTCGGGCTACGCTACCAGTATCACGGTAACGAGCGATATTACGAGACAAAAAAGATATGTTCACATTTAAATGCTGGAGTGCTCTAACGATAGCCACTTGTGGTTCACCGGCCAAATATTAAGAAATCACAATATCACGCTTGGATTCCATCACGAATAACTTTTATTCTGGAAAATTCTCACCAAAATGCATTTGTACGCTTGTAAACAATGTAATGGGCTGTCACTGGAATAATTTTCACAGCTGTCGGACAAGTGGCTTAGAAATGACAGCAGTCTGAAATTTGTTGCAGTTTTTATCACCTCTCCCTTTATATTCGGTATTTTGACGCTTTCAGGTTAAAATATTCACGAAATTGTTTGAAATTTCGTATTTGAAGTTCCTAATAGTTGCTACAGCCTGTGACAGAAATTTGTCCATGCAGGTCTAGGTCTTCGTATAGCCCCGATATAAAGGTACTTCCCAATTATTATTCACAGGGTCTTTGTCATTTTTCGTATTTGAATATAGTAATGACTTATGACAAAAGTTGCCTATACAGGTCCACATCTTCGTATAGACCCCATTATGTCGGTTATATTCGGTATTTTTAATAATTTAACAGAATTTTTATCGCATTATATTTTTTTTTGAATTTTTTTTTAATTCTTTCCAAATGGTCGGGAGTGTTCAAAGTTCGGCCCGTCCGAATTTACTTATTTTTTTACTTGTTTTTACTTTGAATCTCTTTAAGGATAACAAGGTGACTTGGCTATTTTTTTGCTCCAAATGAGAAAAAACCGCTTAATCGCATTTATATGAAAATTGTTTTCTTGCGTTTCAGCAGGTCATTAGTGAAATCATTAGCGTCAGCGGATTGCATGTCCTTAAGATAGTTGACCAAACAAAAAAATAAAACGAAAGAAAAACGACTATTATTTTTTCGCCTTGTTTTTATAAAGGACATCTAAACGATTCTACATTGAGGTCATAAAGAAAACCTGCCATTTGTAATTTGGTCAGCAGGAAAAAGTGTTAGGCACCGAATTTCGCTGGCCACGGATGGTAATCAATATTTTGGCTGTCAAGTAAATAACCTTTAATTTAAGATATTTGTTGGTTTTGGAAAGAATAAATTCAGGACAAATAAAAAAGGGGTTACATATCTACTACAGAGCTATGGAGACTAAGAAAATTCGTCCTTACACGACCTGTTTTCTTTTCTTTTGGTTTTTTTTTGTTTTTTAGGGGCTCCATAAATAATAAATGAAATTACCAAAAAAAAAAGAAATTTTTCTTTCCCTACCTTTTTTATGAGAATACTGCCATTTTCGCCTCTCTCCCTCCTTTTCACTCCCTCTCTCTCTTCAACTCCTTGCTCTCTAAATGTAGTCCTTTTTTTGGGGCGATTTTGGTGTGTAGTAAATTCTGGGGTAAATTACTTCTGGTCACGAATTGTTTATTTACCTTGGCTTGGTTCCTCTCTCACCCTCCCTACTTCTGGTGTGACCCAGCGTTGTAAATATAAATACATGACCACACTCATTTAAGGAGTCCCCATTCTCCCATAAGCAAACACCTTTGCTTATAAATTCCCTACAAAATATCCTGTGGATTTCCAGCAAAAACCCAGAGAAAAAAATTAAAACCAATGGGGTATTTTATACCTGGTGCTGCTGCGGATGATGATGATGACTTGGCCAGTAGGCAAGTTTATTGGAGGACATGTGTTCTTATTTAAAAACACAACCCAATCCCCAAACATCTCTCTTCTTTTTGTAGGGGTGAAATGTGTGATAATGTTTAGTTGCTGTTTTTCATTGTGGCACATACCAAATAAATTTAAGGCATGTCCTGTTCTTTGGCTGTTAACAGCTGAATATTTGTTGGAGATTATGTGTTGCTGCTTGTGGGAAGAATATGATCCTTTTTAAGGGCGAGGATGGCAAATTTTAGGCCTTATAATTTTATTTTTGGTAAAGGAAAATTTTAACAGATATAAGCATCCATGGAAAATTCTGCAAAGAATGGCCCTAGAGACCCCCTCTCTTTAGAAGATCCGCAGAGGATATTCTTTAATATGAGAGATCGAGAGAGAGAGGGGAAGAGAGCGGCCTTCCATCCTTTTTAATGGTGAGGATGACATATATATTTAGCTATATAATATTATTGAGTTTTGCCTTGTTAAGGCGAAGATCATATGTTTTATGATTTATGTGTTTGTTTTCTCTTTCGAGACGAGCTTAATGATCAGGAATTTGCAGTGAAAAGGAAAGCCAGATAGACACTATCACACACTCACCACTATGCGACGCGTTTCGCCGTTGGTTAAGCGGCTCATCAGGCATATTTGGTGTGGATGATGGCTTACAAGCGCCGTTCTCTGGAAAGTAGTATATATTTCGAACTTATTGCAAATTAGCATATGCGAATTATACACTAGAAACTCTCCAGGTTCGACTCAAGTTCTATTGGCAGATCTTTTTCACAGCAAAGTTTTGTTTTTGTAGTGATGGATTTTTTGTCCACAACAACTACATTGCTTCCAATGCATACACTTGTTTTAGTGCTGCTTTAGGAAGACGGGTTAATGGCTCTGAACGTAGAGACGGCAACTTCTAGTTGGCTGCACACCGAGGTTCAGCCGAGCCTGGCTGTGGGATTTGAACCGCGGACCTCGGTGTGCAGCCAACTAGAAGTTGCCGTCTCTACGTTCAGAGCCATTAACCCGTCTTCCTAAAGCAGCACTAAAACAAGTGTATGCATTGGAAGCAATGTAGTTGTTGTGGACAAAAAATCCATCACTACAAAAACAAAACTTTGCTGTGAAAAAGATCTGCCAATAGAACTTGAGTCGAACCTGGAGAGTTTCTAGTGTATAATTCGCATATGCTAATTTGCAATAAGTTCGAAATATATACTACTTTCCAGAGAACGGCGCTTGTAAGCCATCATCCACACCAAATATGCCTGATGATCCGCTTAACCAACGGCGAAACGCGTCGCATAGTGGTGAGTGTGTGATAGTGTCTATCTGGCTTTCCTTTTCACTGCAAATTCCTGATCATTAAGCTCGTCTCGAAAGAGAAAACAAACACATAAATTATATAATATTATTTTTTTATAAAGAAAACTTTTAACAAATATAAGAATCCATGGAAAATACTGCAAAGAATGGCCCTAGAGACCTTTTCTCTTTAAAATATCCGCAGAGGATATTCTTTAAAATGAGAGATAGAGAGAGATAGAGGAAGGGAGCTACCTTCCATTCCTATACAGGGTGAGATAAAAAAAAAACTGCAACCAAATTCAGACTGCTGTCATTTTTAAGCCACTCGTCCGACAGCTGTTAAAATTAATCCAGTGACAGGTCATTATATTGTTTACAAGCGTACAAAAGCATTTTGGTGAGAGCTTTCGAGAAAAAAAGTTATTCGTGATGGAATTCAAGCGTGATAGTGTGATTTCTTTATATTTGGCTGGAAAATCACAACAGGCTATCGTTAGAGCACTCCAGCATTTAAATGTGAATAAATCTTTTGTGTCCCATACCAGCGCTCGTTGCCGTGACAATGGTAGCATAGCCCGACGTCAAGGAAGTGGATGGAAGAAAACAGCAACGTCAGCAGAAATTGTTCGAAAAGTAAAAAAGCGACTTGATCAAAACTCGCGTGGCAGTGGCTGAAAAATGGCTCGTGAGCCGAACATATCGCTATATTCCATTCGGCAAATATTGAAAAATTAGCTCGGGGTAAAGCCATTGAAATTCCAAAAAGTGCAAGAACTTACACCGCAACAGAAAGAAAATAGTCTCAAAAGAGCTAAAGATTGGCTTCGCTTGGCCGAAAGTGGTGAACTGCCGAATTTGGTTTTCTCCGATGAAAAATAATATCCTATGCGGACCTCCAAAAAAAAAAAGATCGTCTTTACTTGCCAAAGAGGTCAGATGAAAATGTGCACCTTCGATTGCCACCAGAATTCAAGCTCCGGCCATGGTAATGGCGTGGGCCGTCATAACAGCCGATGGTCGTTCTCCGCTCGTATTCATCGACCGTGGCATTAGAGTTAATGCCGAATATTATGGCGAAATAATTCTGGATGGTGTATTAAAGCCTTGGGCACACAAAAATTTTGGCCGCAGACCTTGGACATTCCAACAGCACCATCGCACTCAGCACGCGCCATCCAAG
Organism: Musca domestica; assembly: GCF_030504385.1. Classification (NCBI taxonomy): domain Eukaryota; kingdom Metazoa; phylum Arthropoda; class Insecta; order Diptera; family Muscidae; genus Musca; species Musca domestica. Next base: position 2,318,343 of record NW_026712362.1, read on the forward strand.
AATGGTGAAAAAATGAGGTTCCTCGCTTCATTTCCAGCGCACAGTGGCCAGCAAAATCTCCGGATACTAATCCGTTGGACTCAGCATCATCGCACTCAGCACGCGCCACCCAAGAATGGTTACAAAATGAGGTTCCTCGCTTTATTTCAAGCGCACAATGGCCACCAAAATCTTCGGATACCAATCCGTTGGACTATTGTGTCTGGAGTATTTTGGAAAGCAAGGTTGGCACTAAAAAGTACCAAAGTATCGATCACCTCAAGCAAGTGCTTCTCCGAGAATGGGCTAAAATACCGTAGAGCAACATTCGGGCAGCGTGTGACGGTTTCATTGGCCGTTTGAAGGCCATAATACGTGCAAAAGGTGACCAATTCGAACAAATCTAAACCTATTCAGGAAAGCAAAGTTGGCACTAAAAATACCAAAGTGTCGATCACCTCAAGCAAGCGCATCGATGGGAATGGGCCAAAATACCACAGAGCAACATTCGGGCAGCGTGTGACGGTTTCATTGTTTCATAATTCGTGCCAAACGTGACAAATACGAACAAATCTAAACTTATTCTACAATTTGATGCTATTTCCGACATATTTTGCTTTCATTCAATAAAGTTTTAAAAAGTGTAAAAATGATGGCGTTTGACTTTCTAATGCCATATGAGTTTTTTTTTTTAATTTAATATGAGTAAGAACCCATGGAAAAATCCTGCAAAGAATGGCCCTAGAGACCCTCTCCCGTTAGAAGATCCGCAAAGAATATTTTTTAATGTGAGAGATAAATAGAAAGACAGCGACCTTCCATTTTCTGTATTTATTCATTCATTTATTTTTTTCATTTCATTGAAGAAAATATTTTTAAAATATTTCAGTTGGCAAAAAAAAAAAAAAAAAATATAAAAAAAATCTTCTTCCGCAAAATATTCATTTTTAAAGAGTTACACTCCATTGCTTGCCCTCCTCATGCCCATTTGGTTTTTTTCGTTTCTTGTCTTCATCCTGTAATTGCCTCAAGACCCATTGAACCATATTGGAAATAATTTACATCATCCACTTGTTTTATAAGCCGGTCAACTTTTTTTAGTTTTTTTGATGGCAACGTTTACAGGGCATATGTTCCGAACCAGAAAAAAAAAGCGAACTCTCTTCAAAACTAAAATACACGCTTGTGGTGTAAGCTAAAAAAAATGTTTTCCCCTACTTGAAATAAAGTTGAAAACCTCTTTGGCCCATAAGCAACTAGGGCTCCAGTCCGGTATGTAATTGTTTGTTTGTTGTGGTGGTGATGGTGGTGGTTAACAAATGTCTGTGGGTCATAAGGGCGCTTATATGACCATTGGCTTTTAGCATAACTTTATTTCCGCGTTTACAACTAAAAACAAGAACAACAACATCAGCACCACTACCACAATGGCCATGTTGTAATCATCAGAAACGCAAACTACGAATAAATGTTATTGGAAACAAACAAAACTTTTGGCTTTTAAAAACTCTTTCCCACTCCCACTCCCTCTCTCTCTCTCTCTCTCTCTCTCTCTCTCTCTCTCTCTCTATGCAATAAAAATAGTTCATATGGAAACACCGGTTTTTTATCGGAATCGATTTAGCCGCTTTTTTTACCACTGAACTAGTCAGGAAAAGGTAAATTTGAATTTTATTTGTGATTTTTTTCTTTTATTTTTGAATTCAAGGATTTTGAATTTTTCTTTTGAGGGAGCAAAAGTATTTTAAGATGGAAATTTGTTTGCCATAAAATTCTACTATAGGTCACAGAAGACCTCAGAAAAAATTTAAACTAAACGCCAGGAATTCATAAATATTAAAACAACAAATTTGAAGATTAAAACCGTACTTCATTTGATTTTATGCCGAATTCTCCTACAAAACATCATTTCTGAATCTTAATGTCAAGGACAAAAATTTTCTTCATCAAATTTCACTATAAGTCACCAAAGAAATGGAATTTCTATTCCAATTATATATCAAGAAAAAATTGGTTTCAATTTAAAAAAAAAATCATAGAAAAATGTTAAATATTTTGCCTGGATTTTTTTTAGCATTTTTGCGTCTTGATGCATGAAAATAGCATAAAACTTCGTTTCCCACCGAAAGTCTCGAACGAACAAATATTCTATACAAAATTTCACTATAATTCTCGGAAATTATCATATATCAAGGAGTAATAGTTTTTAAGAAATTTATTTATTAAAAGTTGAATTTTGTATGCCAATGGTTTTGTCTGTTCATTTCTTACGTTTCAACGAAAGCACGATTTTTGAAAAAAAGTATTTTTGCTGGAAAATCTCTTAATGTCGGACAAACCTAAATATGAAATTTATGAATTCTGGATCTAAAAAAGTTAGCACGATTTTCCACAAATACCAGTTATTTCTGATATTTCTGATTTGAGATTTATTTTTTATTTTATTTTTTCAAAAATCAAAAACTTCGAAACATTCTCTTAAATAGGATTTTAAGGACATTTTAATAAAATATAATATTGAAGATTTTTTTTTTAAATTCGTAGATTTAGAGAATTTTTCCATAACGACTATTTAAACTAAGTTTAATAATAATTTTATTTATATTTAATTTAAATTATAATTTAATTTAATAATAGTGCCGTTTTAGTGACCTTTTTACAGAAATCGAAGAATTACTCAAGTTTGGAGTTTCCGAAAAATTTAAGAACATGTTTTGAAAAAATCGTCAATTTCGATTGTATTTTATTTCTGACTTTTGACGACATTTTCCATGTAATGGGAGATTTTTTTGACATTTTGCCAACGTTGAGAGCTGAGAGAGCTTTTGGCAACCTTTTTTCAAGAAGTCCTTGATCTATACCCGTAAAATCTTAATATCGATAATTTGAGCTTTCAGCATGTATTTTCTGAGAAAGATTTTTAAAGGCCTCTCTGGACTACAAACTTGGATTTTTAAGGGTAAATAAAAAGACCCTCTTAGTATGGGTCTTCTAAAAATTGTTCAAAAGACTCTTTGTAATATAGGAATGATTTTTTTAAAGAATTATTTCATGAACAACGGCAGCTAAAAGCGCATGTCTTTACAAAAATTTGTATCAAAAACTCCTACAGCTATTAATATAGATTATTTAAATAATTTTTGCAATCACTGTAATTGTGGATTTTATTAATATTTTTTTCAAGGACTCTCATTATTAGCGTTGATTTTTTATATAATTTTTTCAAGGACTCCCATGGCTATAAGCGTGGATATTTTAAATATTTTATTTATTTATTTTTTTTTTTTTTTGAATTGGATTGGAATCATAAGAAGAACATTTTTCAATGATTCTGATGAGATGATATAAAGAAGATTTTTCAAATGCCTCTCTGGACTGCAAACTTGGATTTTTAAGGGTAAACAAAGGGACCCTCTGAGTGTGGTTCTTCCAAAGATTTTTTAGAAGACCCTTTGTAATATAGGAATTGATATTTTAAAGAATAATTAAGGATTTCGGTAGATATGGTCCCATGGCTGTAAGCGTGATTTTTTTTCGTTTTTTTTTTAAGAATTCTCAAGGCCACAAACATGGATTTTTATATTTTTGTGCATTAATATTTTTTTCAAGGACTCTAATTATTAGCGTTGATTTTTTATATAATTTTTTCAAGGACTCCCATGGCTATAAGCGTGGATATTTAAAAATATTTTATTTATTTTTTTAAGAATGCTCAGAGTGAAACCTGGGTTCTTAAATAATTTTCTGAAGGACTCCCAGAATTATAAGGTGCGGATTGTTTGTACAATTTTCTTCAAGGACTCCCCTAGCTATGAGCACGAATTTTTTAAATATTTTTATTTTCAAGCAATCAGCAATTTAAGCTTGGATTTTTTAAATATATTTTGTAAATTCAGTATTTAATTTTGTAATTTTTCCATTGCCTGGATTTTCAGTCTTATCGGCTTAAATGAAGGATTCAGAGGAATTCTCCTCTCGAAAATGTTCACCATTTGTCACCCTCATCGCAAAAATGTATGATCTTCACAAATAATTACCCCTCCCACTATCTCGTCACTCATCCATGAAATGTCCCTGCTCAAAAAGGTGTCCATCTGTAAGCGAAACTCATCCTGAATTTATGAAAAAAATATTTTTTTCTCCATTGCAATTTGTTGATGCCTCTGTTTACCTTGGCTAAATGAGTTCACACCAAACCAAACGAAGAAATAGCAAAACGTTTTCATAAACAGTAACAATGAAACTTTGAAAGGAAGTTGTTATCTTGCCCACCACCAAGATTTGAATAAACTCTAAGATATCCAGTCCCGGCGTAATACACCCCTTCCTTCCCCCATTCTCGCCCACAACATTTATGGTGGTACATGAACAGGAAACGGAACAACTGCTGCTGCACGCCTTTTTAAACAAAGAATGCACCAAGCGAGGATGGTGATGATGAGGTGGATGGGTGGAGATGAACGCTGTTTATGTTTGGATGAATTCTGCAAAACCTCAAAACCTTTATACAAAGCATAAAGAAAACCAACAACAAACGAGCGAACAACAAACCCCAACCCGTTGTGTACATTAAACGAAATCGGGGAATTGAAGGAATTAAAGAAGAATACCTCGTCGAAATGAATACTCCATCATTTTTTTTTCTCTTCTGTCGTTTTGTTGTTTGCTGGTGGTTAAGGATTTTGTAAGGATTCCAAAAAGCATTTCAGACCGGCTGTCTTTCGTTTTTTTGCTTTTTGTTTTGTTGTTGTCAGTTGGTAAATATAATTTTCTTTTTCCGGCCATTTGTGCTAAAACCTACCTAACTCCCTCCGCCACACACAGAACGTAAAAGAGAACAGAACATGTAAACAAACGTATAAGAAAATTCCGGCAGGCCTATAACACCACGTCCAGGAACGAACTTCAGGTCAACGAAAGAAGGAGAAGAAGTAGAACCAACCGCATGGCAAACAACATCATCAGCCATCAACCAGAATATTTAATGTTCGTTTTATGACCATTCTTTCTTCTTCTTTTAGTTCTTCCTCTGAACCTCCCGGTTTCCTTTTCTATTCCATTCTCCAACGGCCATTTTTTTTTTGTTTTTCTTTCTGGCCTTTGAATGTTTTTTGTTCTGGGCCTCTGTGTTTTGTTCTCTTATTTTTGTTGCTGTTGTTGGTTTGTTAATAAGCCGGATTTCTGGTTATTATACAACCTTATGGCCCTGAGTCATCACCTCTTTTTTTTTGCCTATCTATATTTTTCTCCGCTTTCATCCTTTAAATGGTTTCTCTGGCTATGGGTATTTGACCAGCTGTTTTATGGCCACATTGTAAAGAAAAATTGAAAATGGCCGGATACCTGAAGATGGGCAGGACGAGTAGCGGCTGGTGCAGGAGGAGTATCAACAAACCCGATTCTTTATTATAAAACAATAAAGATATAACAGTTTCTTTTTTGTGTTCATTTATCATGGTATTGTGGCCTCTGAATAGATAAAGGAAGATATTCTTTTTCATTTTTATATTTTCATATTTATGCTTAAGATGGAGATTAGCTTCATAGCGTTATTTTATTAATAACTACACAGGGGAACGAAAATTTAAATTTTTAAATTTAAGAGACCCTAGAGGTCTCTAGGATCCCAAAATTTTAAAGAATCCTTTTTAATGTATAAATCTATATAAGCAAGGACCACTATAATAATAGCCTTAGTGTGGATTTTTAGTCGATTTTTTTACAGAATATATTTGCAAGGACCTTAAAGTTTATAAGCTTGGATCAGAAGAAGAACATTTTTCAATGATTCTGATAATAATGATATAAAGAAAATTTGTCAAAGGCCTCTCTGGACTGCAAACTTGGATTTTTAAGGGTAAACGAAAGGACCCTCAAAGATTTGTATCGAAGACTCTTCGTAATATAGGAATGGACATTTTAAAGAATAATTCAGGACTTCGGTAGATATGGTCCCATAGCTGTAAGTGTGAATTTTTTAAATCGTTTTTAAGAATTCTCAGAACCAAAAACTTGGATTTTTAAAGGACTCTCAGGGTTATAAGACGTGGAATGTTTAAATAATGTTTTGCAGGACTCTCAGGATTATAAGGCGTGGATTATTCATACCTAATTTTTTTCAATAATTTTTTCAAACACACCCATAGCCATAAGCATGGATTTTAATATTTTTTGGCAGTAATATTCAGTGTTAGAAGAGTGTATTTTTCAAATATTTTTAGTAGCACTCTCAGGATGGCAAGGCTTGAATTAATTAAATAATTCTTCTCAAGGACCTCCATAGCTTTATGTGAGGATTTTTTAAAAGATCTCCAAAGAACCTCAAGATTTTTAATAAAAAAAAAAATATTTTTCAAGGATCATTAAGGTTGTAAGCCGAACTCTTTTAAGAAACGTTTTTCAAGAACTTTCAGTGCCATGGATAATCATGGATTTTTAAAAAATTTTCTTAAGGACATTTTGCCTGTATTTTAAAATAATATTTTCCCATTGAATCTGAGGACAATAAGAGTGGATTTTTAAAAAATATTTTCCCCAAGGACTTGTAGGGCAATAAGTTTGGAGTTTTAAACCATATTTTTCCAAGGACTATTTGAGCAAACGGAGGCAACTTTATGAGAATATTTTTCAAGAACTCTAAGGACAATAAGCGTGGAATTTTAAATAATATTTTTCCAAAGCATAAAATATTTTAGAATATTTCCCAAGGGCGTGAAGGGCAATAAGCTTGGATTTTTACTCTTGGGGCAAAAACGTGGAGTTTTAAAAATATTTTCCCAAGGACCCGTTGGGGAATAATTGTAGAATCTCAAAACATATTTTTTTCAGGACTCTGGACAATATTTTTTGGGATCATGGAATGATATTTCAAAGAATATTTCTTCAAGAACTCTTAAGGCTATCTGCCTTAATTTTTTGGATTATTTTTACGACTCCGAGCGTGGATTTTTGAGCTATAGGTAGAGGGAATGTGAGGCATTTTCAAGAATATCTTTCCTAGGTCTCTTTTGGCTATAAATATAGATGTTTGAAAAATATTTTTTGCAAGGACGTTTGCTATGAGCGGAAAAAAACTAATTTAGTTTTTTTTTTAATTTTCTAGAATTTTTAGGGAATATTTTGCATGGACTCTATTGGCGAAAGGTGTGATATTTTATAGAATTTACTCTCATCCATTATTTCAGAAAATACTTTTCGAAGAACCTTATTTTTTAAGAAAGATTTCCAACCCACTTCAAGGCTATTAAGGGTTTCCAAAGGTTTTTTAAGGGACTTTTTTTTAAAAGACTCCCAACACTAAATTTATTTTTTTAGATGAGATTGTTTCAAGGACTCTCAAGGCTAAATAATAAGAGTCCTAAAAGCATTTTACCCTTTGTGGTAAATGTAAGGAATTTTTAAGAATATTTTCCCCAGGACTTTGCTCTCCATTTTTCCTAGGACTCTCAAGGAAACAAATAATTTGCTAGGACTCTATTAGCTAAAGATGGGGAATTTTTATATATTTGTTAGGACCTCTTTGATTTTTGAACAAAAAAATCTTTTTGGAAGGATTCTCAAGGCTGGAATTTTATAGAGTTTTAGTAAACCCTCAGAGGTTGACCCCAAGGATCGTTTTATGAAATTTCAACTGCCCACTGGAATGTGTACGAAATCTTTTAAAAATAATTTTCTTTAGACTTTCTGGGCTATATTTTCCCAAGGACTCACATGGATTTTTAACGAATAATATTGTGAGGATTCCCTGGATTTCTATTGAATATGTTTCCAAATTTCAGAGGACTCTTAGAATTTTGAAAAGAAAAACATAAGTCTTCTAGTGACTAAAATATTTCCAATTCATAGATTTTTTTCGACTTCGATGATTCTAAGTAATTTTACTATTTTTCCGAAAATAATTGTTCTATTGAGAAATTCCATTTTAAATCTTATTAATTTTTCCTATTTCTTTTTCAGGTATGTACCAACATTCCAACGACTATGTACAATTGTTCTGAATCTTTTTGGGGGTAAGTTAAACATTAATTTTTTTTTTTTTTTTTTTTTTTTTTTGAAGCAAACAGACTTCACAAACCATACTAAGTAATATAGTCTGTAGAACACCTGAAGGTTTTTCTCATATGTAGAAAAATTGAAGGTCTTCTATAGAGGAACTGGAAGTCTTGCATAGTCTTGAGAAGACCTTCAAGTCTTCTATGGTCTATAGATAACCTAGTGGTCTTTTCTGGTCTATATAAAATCTAAAGGTATTATATGTTCTATAGAAGACCTAGAGGTATTCTATGGTCTATAGAAGACCTAGATATTTTTTATGGGCTATCGATGACCTAGAGATCTTTAATGGTCTGTAGAAGACCTAGAGGTCTTCTATGGTCTGTAGAAACCCAAGAGGTCTTCTATGATCTGTACAATGTCTAGATGACTTTTATGGTCTATAGAATACCTATAGGTCTTCTATTTTCTAAATAAGACCTAGACGTCTTTTATGGTCTACAGAAGACCTAAAGGTCTTCTATGGTCTATAGAAGGCCCAAAGGTCTTCTATGGTCTATAGAAGATCCAGAGGTATTTTATGATCTGTAGGAGACCTGTTAGTCTTCCATGGTCTATCGAAGACATAAAGGTCTTCTATGGTCTATAGAAGTCCTAGAGGTACTCTATTCTCTATAGACGATCAATAGGTTTTCTGCGAGTAATAGAAGACCTAGGGTCTATAGAAGACCTGAAGGTCCTCTTTGGCCTAATGACACTCTACGGTCTATAGAAGACCTCTATTGTACTCTATTGTCTATGGAAAACCTTGGAGTCTTGCCTATAGAGGACCTGAAGGTCCCCTTTGGCCTATTGAAACCCTGAGAGTCAGATATTCTCAAAAAATGATCAGGTAGTCTCTCATTGTCTATGGAAACGTGAGGTCTTCTCATTGTCCATTGTTTTAGCCTTCTGCCTCCTGTACACCACTATTTTCCTATGACCTTCCTAAAAGAAAAACACAACTACTCATTAAAACCGAATAATTATGCTTATTCCAAATCTTCCATCCATTCTCTTCGAAGGCACTGTTTTTAATAATCACTCTGGAATAAGCCAGCCAGAATTTGCAATGAAACATTCCTCTCGAGAATGGGATAGAGAAAAAAAACACACACACAAACTTAAATACACGTTAATGCAATTAATTCCACCTGGGCCAGACCACAAACTTCAGTGTCAAGTTAACTGTTGGCAAATACGAAAAAAATATACACTCGAAAAAAATCGTCAAATTGAAGGAAGAAAATAAAATATTCGTCAGGGATTTTCTCAAAGAAGTGATGTAAGAACATTTTAAAATATTAAAATTTTTTTCAAATGGTCTCCAGGACGATTTTTGGCAAAGGAATTAGGTTGGAAGCTTTAGCAACAAAATTGTTTTAATTTTTTTTTTTTGAAATTATTAAAAATTTTAAAGGAAACAATTTTCTATGTCGATTGTTTTTCCTGATTTACATTTGGCAGATTTGCTTAATTTGTAGACCTACTTAATCTAACCAACTGTAAATTCCTTAAAACTGACTTTTTCGGCACTTGTAGTAACCTCATGTAATCTCTGCTTTTTATAAAAATCATATTTTCCGCTTTTATGTCATTTGTGATTTTCCGCACATTTTTTTCGTTGCAGATTTCGGTTTGTCTGACCCGAGAATTTTCCTGATTAGAATATCATGTTTTCCTCCCCAGAAAAAAATATTTTCTCCTCTATATATATAAGGAGATTTTGTTTCAATTCCAACTCCAATTTTTCCTCGAGTGTTCCAGCTCACGTTGAATCATTTTTACCTATTCTCTTCCATAGTCGCTTTAATGTATGCCGATTTTAGCTGACTGATTGTCTGCTTATCTGTCTGTTCTGTGAATGTAATTTGAATAAACACATTTTCTCTTAACAAAAAAACAACAACTGCAACAAAAACATCGGTATAATGGAAACTTTAAATTTGAAACGACCGTTACTGTTGCAGGTTGCCGCCAGGCATTTGGCAATGCAAGGCAAAAAAAACCTCAGCATTGTTTCAATTTCATTTCAATTTTGATTTGGTTTTTTGTTTTCTATGAACTTTGCTTAATTTGTTGTTTTTGCCGTTGTTGTTGTTGTTGGTTTTTTGTATTTCGCATTTAATGTGTCTTTGAAATAACCTTCACGGTTCGTGTCATGCCATTTGACTAGCTAACAACGTTAATTCGCGTTTTTTGCCATTTTTTTTTTATTTTAATTTTAGTTGGTTTTTTCTCATAAAGTTTTCAAGCGAGACCGACCAGTCAGTCGGTCATTTCAGTTTTTTGATGAGACAAATGTGACATCTGAAATTTGTTTCTATTTCATTTTTTTTTTTTTTTTTTTTGTAATTTTTTTGTGGTTTTTTATTTAAAAATTAAGCTCCAATTTGGGGATTTGTTGCTGGTGTTTTCTTTAATGATCGAAAATTATTTATCTGACTTCAGGGGTTTTGGAGTGTGTGTGTGGGAAATAAAGGTAACCACTGTAGTTCCGATTCACATTGGTTTTATAAATCAATCAATCATTTGTTGTTGTTGTTTTATTTTTTATAAATGTATGGCTGCCATTCATTTAATTTTTTTTTGTTCTGATACGATCGTCTTATAATTTGCGGTTTTCGTGACTTGGCGACATTGTGCTACAAAATTAATTTTTTCTAAATAATTACAGGGAAATTCAGAGTAGAGCTAAAAATAAAAGGCACGTTTATCGGCGATTTTAAAAGTTTCCATCGCAAAGTTTGCTAAATAGAGGGAGCCATATCCCTGCCCCTTAACATTTTTTTTAAATATTCGAATTAAGATTCCTTGGAAACCACTGATTTTAGGTATATGCAGGGTCAGATTGAAAAATTGCAACAAAGTCAAACGCCATATTTTTAACTTTTTTTTTTAAATTTTATTGAATAAAAGCAATGCATGTCGCAAAAAGCATTAAATTTTAGAATAAGTTTAGATTTATTCGAATTGGCGACCTTTCGCACGAATTATGGCCTTCAAATGGCCAATGAAACCTTCACACGCTGCCCGAATGTTGCTCTGCGTTATTTTGGCCCATTCCCGGCGAAGGGCTTGCTTGAGGAGATCGGGTCTTTGGTATTTTTTAGTGCCAACATTGCATTCCAAAAAAATACTCTAGACACAATAGTCCAACGGATAGGTATCCTGAGGTGTTGGTGGCCATTGTGTGCTAAAAATGAAGCGAGGATCCACATTTTGTAACCATTCTTGGGTGACGCATGCTGAGTGCGATGGTGCTGAGTCCTTTTGGAATGTCCAAAGTCTTGCATGCCCAAGGCTTTAGTATACCCTCCAGAATATTTTCGCGATAATATTGAAAAAATATTCTTTAAAAAAATCCACGTTTCTGTTGGTCCTTGAAAAAAAAATTCTTTAAAAAATCTACGTTTCTGTTGGTCCTGGAAAAAATATTCTTTAAAAAATCCACGTTTTTGTTGGTCTTGGAAAAAATATTCTTTAAAAAATCCACGTTTCTGTTGGTCCTGGAAAAAATATTCTTTAAAAAATCCGCGTTTGTGTTGGTTCGTGAAAAAATAGTCTTTAAAAAATTTCTTCTGTTGGTCCTTGAAAAAATATTTTTTAAAAGAGGGCCACGTTTCTGTTGGCCCTTGAAAAATTATTTTTTAAAAAATCCACGTTTCTGTTGGTCCTTGAAAAAATATTCTTTAAAAATCCACATTTCTTTTGGTCCTTGAAAAAATGTTCTTTAAAAAATCCACGTTTCTGTTGGTCCTTGAAAAAATATTCTTTAAAAAATCCACGTTTCTGTTGGTCCTTGAAAAAATATTTTTTAAAAAAATGCACGTTTCTGTCGGTCTTTTTAAAAAATATTTTTAAAAAAAAATCCACGTTTATTGGTCCTTGAAAAAATATTCTTTAAAAAATCCGCTTTTATTTTGGTCCTTAAAAAATATTTTGTAAAAAATCCCCTTTAATTTTGGTCCTTGAAAAAATATTCTTTAAAATATCCACGTTTCTGTTGGTCCTTGAAAAAAAAACAATCTTTGAAAAATCCACTTTTCTGTTGGTCCTTGAAAAAATATTCTTTAAAAAAATTCACGTTTCTGTTGGTCCTTTTTTTAAAATATTTTTTAAAAAAATGCACGTTTCTGTCGGTCTTTTTAAAAAATATTTTTAAAAAAAAATCCACGTTTATTGGTCCTTGACAAAATATTCTTTAAAAAATCCGCTTTTATTTTGGTCCTTAAAAAATATTTTGTAAAAAATCCCCTTTAATTTTGGTCCTTGAAAAAATATTCTTTAAAATATCCACGTTTCTGTTGGTCCTTGAAAAAAAAACAATCTTTGAAAAATCCACTTTTCGGTTGGTCCTTGAAAAAATATTCTTTAAAAAAATTCACGTTTCTGTTGGTCCTTGAAAAAATATTCTTTAAAAATCCACGTTTCTGTCGGTTCTCGAAAAAATATTCTTTGAAAATCCCAATTTCTTCAACTTAAATATCAATTTAATATCTCCAATTAAACAAAATGTGTGTTAGTGTGGCCCACATATTTCCTCCTCTTCTTTGCCTCTCTCTCTTTGGTGAGGAGGAGAAGTCTAAAATGTTCATTCATTTGTGTAAATACAAATCGTATTTAAAATGTTACTTAAGTGTTTGGTTGATGTACGTTCAAGGAGCGTGCTTGTATCCTTTGTCGGCACACTTATAAATGCATAAGTTGAAGGCTTTGCTGCTTAAAGCCTCTTGCGCGCTCCCCCTCTCTCTCTTTTCCATAGCGAAGTTCTCAGCGCCGCTAAACAATGACACTACATCTTCGCCATAGTTTTACATATTATAATTGAAGCTATCTGTGGCTAAGTTATGTTTGTCTATGTGTGTGTATATTTCTCTGCTTGTGTGTGTGTGTGCGTGAAATGATATTAAGTATACGCGTCGAGTTTCAATTACAATGCATGAATATGCAAAAAGGGTATAAGTGAGTATAGAGTACATGTATACATGCATACATGTGTGTGTATGTAGTTGTTTTTACACATGTTTGAGTGCGTGTGTGTATGTGTGTTTGTTTTCCATATGTAGTGTGGCAATATGTTGTTCGCTGTTGTTATTAGAGACATACCATTCTGACCCAAAAGCATTTTAGCCCGGCCAAGAGGAGAGTGAGCGACCTGGCCATAGAGTTGTGTAAGCGTGTATATTTTGCTGGTTGTACAACCATTTAGAGATGCTTGACTTCATAATTTATAACAAGTGCTCACTACAAACACAAACACACACACACACATGTACAAGGTATATGAGTGTGTGTATGTATGTTGCTTAACCACAATAACAAACAGAGCAGTAGCAAAACACAGTGGCCCAAACAAATAAAACACAACAGTACCACAAACACACATACACACACACAAAGCTGTAGACAACTACACTTGAACACATTGCCCCACACACACACACACACACACATACACATACATACATACATATGTATGCATGTACTTCACTTATAAACCACAACAATATACAATGATACTCGACACATACATGGGTAAATTATTCACACACTCACACAGACACACACACACACACTTGAATGCAAATTACAACAGCCTTAATAAGTGACTGCTGAACTTACAAAATGCTCGATCGTTCATTCGTTCATTTTTGTTGCTGTAGTGGTGTTGCTGCGGTAAAATATGCAATTTTCTTCCGCTAATTAAAATAATTACTAACAACAGTAAGTGTTTGGCGTACAATGCACACACACACACACTCATACATACATACATGTGTACATACATCTGTAAATAACTCAAGTGACTTTTATGTTTGAACTAGTGTGTGATATAATATCTTAATGTTCTGTAATTTAAAGTTGAGTACTTTGGGCTAACACACACTAATGCAGACTCACACACAAACGTATGTGTTGGCATATTCCTTGAATTTGGACACAGGGCAAGACAAAGCCTGGATGTAATGATTTTTTAGAAAATAATAATCTTGAGGCCCTTTTAGGCCATGAATAGAGACTATATATTTATAATTTTCTTTTTTTTTCTTAAAAACTTCTTTTTCAGATTCTTTAGCCAATTTTTGTTTTGTTTACGTCCCTGCTATAAAAAGTTATTATACCCTACACCACACAGTGGTAAGGGTATTATGTCTTTGTGCATTTGTTTGTAACATGGAAAAGTATACGAGATAGACCCATAGTTCCTTTTGGTGATCAGCATATAATCACATTTTGAGTCGATTTATGCATGTCCGTCCGTCTGTCCATGTATTTTTGTAAACAAAATGCAGGTCGCATTTATTATTCGATTGAAATGAAATTTTCTAAATAATATTTGTTTGGCTCAAGGACGAACCCTATTGAAATTGGTGAAAATCAGTCCAAATTTTTTCTATAGAAAAAAAGCTTGGTCCCAAGGGCCCGACGAATTTTTTTCTATAGAAAAAAACTTGGACCCCAGGGGCCCGACGAATTTTTTTCTATAGAAAAAACTTGGACCCAAGGGGCCGACGAATTTTTTTCTATAGAAAAAACTTGGACCCAAGGGCCCGACGATGAATTTTTTTCTATAGAAAAAACTTGGACCCAAGGGCCCGACGATGAATTTTTTTCTATAGAAAAAACTTGGACCCAAGGGCCCGACGAATTTTTTTCTATAGAAAAAAAAACTTGGACCCGAGGGCACGACGATTTTTTTTCTATAGAAAAAAACTTGGACCCAAGGGCCCGACGAATTTTTTTCTATAGAAAAAAAAACTTGGACCCAAGGGCCCGACGAATTTTTTTCTATAGAAAAAAAAACTTGGACCCAAGGGCCCGACGAATTTTTTTCTATAGAAAAAAAAACTTGGACCCAAGGGCCCGACGAATTTTTTTCTATAGAAAAAAAAACTTGGACCCAAGGGCCCGACGAATTTTTTTCTATAGAAAAAAAACTTGGACCCCAGGGGCCCGACGAATTTTTTTCTATAGAAAAAACTTGGACCCCAGGGGCCCGACGAATTTTTTTCTATAGAAAAAACTTGGACCCATGGGCCCGACGAATTTTTTTCTATAGAAAAAACTTGGACCCATGGGCCCGACGAATTTTTTTCTATAGAAAAAACTTGGACCCATGGGCCCGACGAATTTTTTTCTATAGAAAAAACTTGGACCCATGGGCCCGACGAATTTTTTTCTATAGAAAAAACTTGGCCCAGAGTTCCGATGAATTTTATTCTATAAAAATATGTGACCCAGGGATCCCAATAAATTTTTTTTCTATAGAAAAAAACTTGGAGCTGTTGACTCTGCGAATTTTTTTCTGTAGAAAAAACTTGGACCAGAGGCCCAACGGTCATCCGATTTTAGGTTTCTTGTCCACCAAATGGCTAATATCAGTCCAAATGGTGTAAATTTTGCTACATCCGATCGAATTTAGCCTACAAGCATGTACTTCAAATTTGGTAAAAATCGATTCAGATATAGCTATTGCTCCCATATATATTTTCATCCGATTTTGGTGTTTAAGTCCCTTACATTCGTTATATGCACTCCACAAGACTGATATTTAGCACCAGATATCAGAGACAGCCTAGCAATTCATATATCTAATTTTATCAAGTTCGGTTCGGAATTGGATATAATTCTCCTATATGTCTTCGTCCGATTTTAGCATTCTTGTGCACCAAATGGCTAATTTCAGCCCAAATGATGTGAATTTTGGCACGTTCGACCGAATTTAGTTTAGAAATAAGCACTTAAAATTTGGTGAAAATCGCTTCAGATATAGCTATAGCTCCCATATATATGCTTCATCCGATTTTGATGTTTAAGTCCCTTAGATTCGTAATATACACCCCATAAAAATTATATTTGGTACCAGATATTAGATTCAGCCTAGCAATACATGATTTAAATTTTATCAAGATCGGATCAGATTTCAGCCCAAAGTGAGTGAAAAGTTGCACTTCCGAGCGAATTTATTCTAGAAGTTAACATTTAAAACTTTTTGAAAATTGGTTCAGATGTAGCTCTAGCTCCATATACATGTTTCATCCGATTTGGTATTTAAATCTCCAACCATAATCATATTTTGTACCAGACATCTCATAGAGCTCAGGAATGTCCAATATAAACCTTTCTTTTAAGAGAACTCTGCTAAATATACATAGTGGTGTAGGGCATCATATAGTCGACCCCGCCCGACTTTTGAGCTTTCCTTATTGGTTATCATAATTGTTATTGTTTGCAGTGTAGCTTTGCAGCTTTTTGATCTAATATTCCTTCATTTACATCTCATATATTTGGAAAAAATATTTAAATTCTCCTAATAATCGACCCAAAAATGCAAATCTGTCTTCTGCCTAGCTTAACCTCTTTTTGTGTTCATTCATAACTTCGTTACCAACCGAAAATTAATTTCTGCTGCCAAAGAAAACTTCAAAAAAAAACCTTATCACGAGTTGTAACTTTGTGGGCGTTAACAAATTTGTAATAATTTTTAATGCCATTTAGTTATTGTTAAATTTAGTTATGGTAAACGTTTCACAGTTTGTGTTTTTTTTTTAACAAAGGAAACCAGTTTTTAAAATATAGCCGTCTTACCAACTGATTAGTGGGTTGTTAATCTCCAAACAATGAATAAATCAAATGGAATTTTGTAATACGCTCAGAGACAATGCTAAGATGACTTTAAATGGGTGTTTTAGGACAGTGTGATTAATTGCCCTAAGACATAATTTGAAAGAAATATTTTAATTTTTGTTTCCACTGGAAGTTGAAGACTTCATTTGGAAGCTGATTCAAAATGCAAAAAAAAATTAAGGGCAAAATTTTGCAGTAATGGGTCAACTATGTTAAATTATATTCCATGTAATGTCGACAATTTCAAAAATATTCATAATAATAATAATAATAATAATAATAATAATAATAATAATAATAATAATAATAATAATAATAATAATAATAATAATAATAATAATAATAATAATAATAATAATAATAATAATAATAATAATAATAATAATAATAATAATAATAATAATAATAATAATAATAATAATAATAATAATAATAATAATAATAATAATAATTATAATAATAATAATAATAATAATAATAATAATAATAATAATAATAATAATAATAATAATAATAATAATAATAATAATAATAATAATAATAATAATAATAATAATAATAATAATAATAATAATAATAATAATAATAATTATAATAATAATAATAATAATAATAATAATAATAATAATAATAATAATAATAATAATAATAATAATAATAATAATAATAATAATAATAATAATAATAATAATAATAATAATAATAATAATAATAATAATAATAATAATAATAATAATAAATAAATATAATAAATAAAAAT
Source organism: Musca domestica (assembly GCF_030504385.1). NCBI lineage: Eukaryota > Metazoa > Arthropoda > Insecta > Diptera > Muscidae > Musca > Musca domestica. The sequence continues at coordinate 2,335,744 of NW_026712362.1, forward strand.
TAAATAGGGAAACTCAAATATTCCTTCAAAAAATTCCATAAAAATTTCAAATTTTTGATTCTGAAATACAATTCATTTAAAAAAATCCACGCTTCTTAGTTGTCGATGAAAGAATATTATTATTTAGATATACGCATTATGAAGCCCACTGTTCCTTAACAAATCATCCTAGAAAATACACATGCCGTGATCTTATAATACCTGAAAAATATTCCCTAAATAATTCCCGTTTCTTTGCCTGTTAGTCCTTAAAAAAATATTACTTATAAGATCCATGTTTCCGTGGCTTATTGGTCCCTGAAAAATTTTTTTAAAAATTCCCATTTCCTAGACTGTATGTCCGGGGCTTCTTGGTGCCTAAAAAAATTCTTTAAAATTTCCCATTTCCTAGACTATATGTCCCTGAAAAAAATACTCTTTAATACAACTTCCTTTGACGATCTGTAGGTCCTTGCACAAATATTCTTTGAAAATCATGGTGCATAATCTACAGTTTTTAAAAAGTACTTAAAATGATGATATGTTGGTCCTTGACAAAAATTTTTCACTTTTCTTGATAATTTAATCTTTAACAAATATTTTTAAAAATTCCTTGTTTTTTAATGGCTTGTGGGTTCTGGAAAAAATATTGTTTACAAAAACAAAGTTTCATAGTCCGTTGTTCCTTTTAAAAATATTCTTCAAAAATTTTTCTTTAAAGGCCTTTGAAAAAATATTCTTTAAAAATTCAGGTTTCTTGGTCTGTTGATCCTTGAAAAAACAACCCTTTTTAAAGCATTTACGTTTCTTGGTATGTCGGTCTTTGAAAAAATATTCTTTAAGAATCCATGCTGGACAATCTGTTGGTCCTTGAAAAAAAATATTGATTTAAAAAACACTTTGGATGAGAAAATCGTGCTTTAAAAAATCCACATTTCTTGGTCGGTTGGTCCTCCGAAAAATATTTTTTATAAAATCAACGTTTGTTGGTCCTTACAGAAAATCCTTAAAATTCTTTAAAATATCCACATTTAAATTTTTTCCATAAAAAATCAACTTTTGTTGGACTTTTGAAAATTATTCTTTAAATAACTATAAATTGTATACTTTTCGTACACGTTACAGTAGGAATTTCCAGCTTCGTCTCCTTATCTAAACGCAACGCATTCACAGTTATCCTAATATCAACATTCATACCCAGGCTATATATTAAATTGGGTACCATTTACCACTTTTCGTACACATTTTTGTACCCATTTCCAGAAAGACCTTTATTTATAGTAAATTTTATTTTAATTTCAACATTCCACCTTTTTCCATTTTTCCCATTCCCAAACCCAAATTGTACCAAATTTTGTACCATTTAGTACGGTTCTATTTCCTAAACTTGGTTTTCACACTAATTTTCTTACTCTACCTTTATCCAAATTTAGTGCATTTTAGTAATTTTGCTATATTAATTATTTGAATTCCAAAAAAACTTTTGATTCATCAATCCTCTATACAACCTCAAAGACCCTCATTTCAAATTTCAGATTTCCAGCCCTTTCCCTTCCCAAAATACCAATTTGCGTACATTTTGGTACGTTTTTCACATTCCATTTCCATATATCAACCCTATTCCCAATTTTAAAGATATCCAGCTCAATCTCCACCTCATGATCCCAATTTAGTACCATCAGGTACTTTTGGAACTTTTTATTAAATATTTTTAAAAACGGCTTCAAATGTTTACCCCACCTCACAAAAAGTGACCCAAATGCCATGTTTTATATTGCCAGCTCTATATCTTCCCAAATTTACAGAATGTTGTACCATTTAGTACTTTTCGTACGTTTTTAGTACATATTTCCAGAACCACCTTCAAATCTGAATCCTACACACTCTACACGCAACAGTGATCCGAATATAAAATTACAAATTTCCAGCTACATCTGCTCACCCAAAATGTACCAAATTTAGTACCATTTAGTACAGTTCTTAGTCTCAGTACAAATTTCAAAAAAAAAAAAAAACAACCTCCTTATATCTCACACTAGTTCTCCAACTTAATTCTTGTAGCAAATGGGTATATTTTGGCGCTATTCGTTCACATAATACCAAATGTAAACAAACATGGTACTGTTCTGTACTTTTAGTACACTTTTAATTCTAAGCTCAAAGAAAGTGCATCTTTAGTGCATCTATCCTACAACCCATCAACGACCTTCATCCAAAATTTTATAATTCGACTTCTATCCGTTTGACTAATAAAATGGATAAAATTTTGAGTAGATTTTAGTACTTTTATTACACATACAGAATATATAGTATCCTATATCCTCCACCTGGCTCTAAGCTACTCGTCTCACCAATTTTCAGCCATATTTGTTAAGCTGCAGAAGGAAACGAAATGGACCCATAGTTCCTGTTGATGACTTCCATCGAATCACAGACTTAGTTGATTTATATATGTCCGTTCGTCCAGCTCTCCGTATGTCTACCCATATATTTTTGTGAACAAAATGGAGTACAGTAATAATATGTGGTATCGGATATTTCATTCAGCTCAGTAATGTGAGCCAAATTTTATCGAGATTGGGTTAGATTTGGATATAGCTCCCATATATATCTTTATCCGATATCAGATTTATTGTGCACCAAATGACTAATATCCGCCCAAATGGACCGAATCTTGGCAAGTGCTTCAAATTTGGTGAAAGTCGTTTCAGATATAGCTATAGCTCTCATATATATGTTTTAAGCCCCCCCGGGGCTTAAAATGTACTTCACAACAATGCTATTTGATACCGGACATCAGATGCAGCTCGAGTTTATCGATGCAAAGTTTATCGATGCAGCTCGAGTTTATCAAGTTTTATCGATATCGGTTGATATTTGGATATAGCTCGCATATATATCTTTATCCGATTTCAATTTTATTGTACACCAAGTTGGCAATATCAGTCCAAATGGAGTAGATTTTGTCACATCAAAACAAAATTCAGTCTGGAAGCATTATTTTTATACCCTACAACACTATGTGTTGGGGGTATTATAAGTTTGATTGGGCCAGAATTTATGTAACACCTCGAAATATTGGATTCCCATATAGGAAAGTATATATGGATCTTCCTAGCTCGCCGAGCTGAATCGATCTAGCTATGTATGTCCGTCCGTCTGTCCATGTTAATTTGTAATCACGCTACAGGTCGCAATTATGGCCAGATCCTTAAGAAATTTTGCACGAAGGTGGAGTTAGGGTCAGAATAGAAGCCTATTTCTTTTGGAGATGATCGCCAAATGTTTAGGGGTTGAAATGGACCAAAAACTGAAAAAATGTCGGATTTTGAAGTAGCCATACAGGTCGCCATTATAGACCAATCGACACGGAATTTCGCATGTAGCTAGAGTTTAGGGCGGGGAAGAAGCCTACCAATTTATCCAATGACCACGGATAGTATTTAGCGGGTAAAATAGACCATATCTTTTGTGTTGAAAAAATGCAAAATTTTTCATTAAACCGCGAATATTTTAAATCCCTGCGAACTCACAAAGCCATGACAAGGTTACTTCTGACCTTTACATTGATGTTATTATCCAACAAATCGGATATATAGCAAAATATGTGCGATATATATGTCTATCAAAGAAGATATGCTTGAAAGATCTATTTTATATCGAGAACGGCTGAACAGATCGCATTTATGGCCCGATCCTAACGAAATTTTGCATGGGGATCAGATGAGGGTCAGAATAGAAGCCTACTTTTTGGAGATGATCGCCATATATTTAGGGGTTGAAATGGACCAAAAAACTGCAAAATTGTCAGCAGGTCGTAATTATTGCCCGATCCTCACGCACATTTGAATGGGGGTTACCGGGCATTGCAAAAGCCAAGCAGTTTTGGATGGCCATCCAAAAATATTCAATGTGAGAAATGCGAAAATGTCCATTCCATTGACTTTTTGGAGAATTCACAAATACAGGAAAGACGCACTTCTGACTATTTCGTTAACGCTGATTTCGTTAAAGAATATAATCAAATGTAGATGCGTTTCAGTCAAAAACTAATAATAAATGTTAATATTTTACCACTTCTGAGAGATTATAGGTCTTTGGGAAATATTGGTTCCAGATCTAGGAAGACCATTTACGTGCAACATCTTCCAATAAATTGGAAATGAGAAAATTGGTTAAAGTTGCTATTATTCGAAAATTAGAGAACGAACCCTGATGGTTTTCTTTTATTATTTGTCACAATATCTTGAGGAATTCTTTCGAGTATCTCGCCTATTTAATTCGTTTATTATAGTGCTGTAGGGTATTCAACGGTCGGCCCCGCTTGACTGTAGCCTTTGCTTACTTGTTTTTTTTTTAATCGCTTAGGATATGGCCATATCTCCCTTACATATGTATCATCTGATTTGGTACTTAAGTCCCTCATGTTCGTAATATGCGCCCCACAACAATAATATTTGGTGCCAGATATCAGATAGAGTCCAGAAATGCCTCCCTCAAATTTTATCGAGATCGATTCAGATGTGGCTCCTCTATATATCATCCGATTTTACGGTTATTGTGCACCAAATATGCAATATCTGCCCAAATTGGAATTTTTCAATTCAATAAAATTAGGTTCCCATACGAGTATATCTGTCGCTTTTTAACATATTTTGTATAAATATGAATAATTTTTTATTTTATAGCTTGGTTTAATATTTGTTTACCAGAGGCAATTTAATTAATTTTTTTTTTAATTCAAAATATTTTAAAAATGCCTTTCCCATTTAGATGATCACAAAAAAATATTTTTAAAATTGTTTCGTATGGGCCTTCAAATTTTCTACATATTTTTTTATTCTTAAATATAATTCCCAAAATAAATACCCCAACAAAAGCCCCCTTGGTCTATGACTAGTGTTTGTTTATACATTTTCTGCTCATTACTGTCGGCAGATTGCCCATAACTGATAAGAAGTAGGCATTAATATCATCATCACAGGCAACACCAGCCACAATGCTTAGATTCACATTACCGCCAAAATGCCAAGACAGAACACACATATCCGGGGAGAGGGGTATGGAAGGGAACCTCGAAAAACCCCCACATGACAATTATGTCACCAAAACCAAGTAGACACCAAAAAACTGTGCGGTCATTCACAGTTTACCGAAAAATCATGCAGACACACAAAAATATAACTTTAAAGCCTTGCCAAACTGGATTTTCGGTGCTCAAAGAAAACAAGAGTCACACACACACACTCTCGCATAAATTGACATATTATGTGTTAGAGTTTAACTCCATTTTAAGTGACACGCTCAAGACAAGTGCCAAAGGTGTTGGTGTGGCTGTTGCTGTTATTGATATGCCTCATTATCTTTATCTCGGCCAATGAATCTCGTGATTTTGTCCAACCGAAAACTGGCATACGAGCGGATTTTTGTAAACGTCATGATTGTGACAGGCGTGAAATTGATTCTTAATCCATTCATCATAAACATTTTTTGTCGATGCAGTGTTGAAAGCTGAAATGACTAATGATTTACATAAATATTACATAAAGAGAAATAAAAATAAATCAAGAGTAGTAAAATGTTTTAAAAGAGAAACCTTAGACTCTTAAATCGACAATTTTGTAAGGGATAATTTTTTTTTATTTTTTTTATATATATATATTTATTTTCTTTTTATTTATTTATTTATTTATTTATTTTTTTTTTTTTGAGGAATGTTTATTTTGAGGGTTTTTTCTTGAAGCTTTAACCTGGGGCTAGTTTCTTCATCCATGAATATTTGAAAATATTCTCTTCAAATTCAAATTTTCATAATTTTTTGCGTACCCTCCACCATAGTATGGAGGGTATATTAAGTTTGTCATTCCGTTTGTAACACCTCGAAACATACATTTTAGACCCCACAAGGTATATATATCCTCGATCAGCATAGCATCTGAACGACATGAAGTAGGTTGATAATATTTTACTCAAATGTATATTATGTTTGCATGACTTTTTGTATTGAAAATGGGCCATGTAGGTCCACGTTTTGGTATAGCCCCCACATAGCGGCACGTCCCGATATTTGGTATTTTGATGATTTTAGCAATATTATCCACCGGAATTGTTTCAAATTTGGTATTTGAAATTCGTAATAGATACACTAGCCTATGACAGAGAATTGTCTGTGGAGGTCCACGTCTTCATATAGGGCCCATATATCAGTACCTCCCTATATTCGGTATTTTGATGATTTTAGTGACGTTATTCACCGTTATTATTTCAAATTTGGTATTTGAAGTTCGTAAGGGATACTACAGCCTAAGACTGAAAATTGTCTGTGCAGGTCCACATCTTCGTATAGCCCTCATATAATGGTACCTCCCGATATTCGGTATTTTGATGATTTCAGCAACATTATTTACCGAAATTGTTTCAAATTTGGTATTTGAAGTTCGTAATGGATACTACAGCCTATGACAGAAAATTGTCTGTGCAGGTCCAGGTCTTCGTATAGCCCCCATATAATGGGACCTCCCTAATTTCATTATTTTGGTGATTTTAGCGGCATTATTCACCGGAATTGTTTCAAATTTGGTATTCGAAGTTCGTAATAGATACTACAGCCTACGACAGAAAATTGTCTATGCAGGTCCACGTTTTGGTATAGCCCCCATGTAACGTCACCTCCCGATATTCGGTATTTTGATGATTTAAGCGACATTATTTAGCGGAAATGTTTCAAATTTGGTATTTGAAGTTCGTAATGGATATTACAGCCTATGACAGAAAATTGTCTGTGCAGATCCACGCCCCCGTATAGCTCCCATATAACAGTATCTCCCCCAATATTCGGTATTTTGATGATTTTAGCGATGTTATTCACCGGAATTGTTTCAAATGTGGTATTTAAGTCCGCAATGGATGCTACAGCCTAGGACAGAAATTTATCTATGGAGGTCCACGTCTTCGTATAGCCCCCATATAACGGGACCTCCCTATATTCAGTATTATGATGTTTTTAGCTACATTATTCACCGATTTATTTCAAGTTTAGCTTTTGAATTTTTAATGGCTTATGACAAAAGTTGCCTATGCAGGTCCACATCGTCGTATAGGCCCTAATATAATGGCTACATTCGGTATTTTTATAATTTTAACAGAATTTTTAACGGATTTAATTTTTTTTGAAAATTTCCAAATTCGTTCCAAATGGTGGAGGGCATTCAAAGCCGAACTTACGGCTTTTTTTACGTGCTTTTTATTATATAAAGTTTTCACAGAACAATAATCTAGCCCTGGAATATACATTGAATTTCGAAATCGAAAAATAAAATTTGAAATTTTTAAATTCACATTTCAACAACTCGGGCAACAAATTCCCAACTTCCCATAAAAAAAATCTACAAATCTTCTTTCCTTTTATTTAAACAATTTCCGGCGTTGCGCATTTTTTTCTTATTTTTTTTTCACTTTATTTATTTTATCTTGGTTGTCATTTGATCTAATAAAGCCAATTTTAATTGCGTCTTATTTCTTAAACAACTGTCTGACATAACATTTCAGCACAAATTATTTCAATTCTTATGTCAGTTTCACAAAAAGAAAAAAACCGCCTACACTTCAAGCTAAGTTCTTAACGCTTAACGCTCAAATAAATGAAACATTTCATAGTAACGAAATTAGGATGGTAACATCATCATCTTCATCATGCCCGCCAGTTGGAGCGGCAGCAGCTATATCAACATCACTTGTGTCATCATTTGAAACAGATGTGCTTAACTTCTACAACAACAACAAAACCAATAAAAATGAGCATACACAAGTACTTCCATATGTCTCGCGCACACAATAATCCCACTCACATCTGATAGCTAGCTTAAAAGCATAAATGTCAGCCATTCATAAATTTTATTTTGTGATGAACAGAAATGGAAGTTCAGCGGCAAAATATGTGGCAGAGGCAAGGCCTTTTTTAGGGGAAGTGGAAAAAAGGCCAGAAAATAGGAAAAGATTCAAAAGAAATAGAGTAAAGAGTATTTTTGTTCTTGGAAAAAAAGGATTTGCTTCTATAGAAAATATGGATTTTTCTTCTATAGAAAACATCGGATTCTTCTTTTATAGAAAAAAATCGGATTTTTCTTCTATAGAGAATAAACGGATTTTTCTTCTAAGAAAATTCGCATTTTTCTTCTATAGATAAAAAAACAGATAGAATAGAAAGAATAACGGATTTTTTCTGTAAAAAAAATTGGACTTTTCTTTTATAGAAAAATATCGAAAATCAGTTTCACTAAGGATTTTTCTTCTAAAAATATCAGACCCCAGTTTCACTGAGGATTTTTTTTTCTACAGAAAAAAAATCGTGCCTTCTAGAGAAACAAATCGGATTTTAGTTTCAATGAGGATTTTTCTTCTATAGAAAAAAATCGGACATCAGTTTACTGAGGACATTTTTCTATTCTAAAAATATTGGGATATGCATACATTTACAGAAAATCGAACATTTATTTCCAATTTTTTTCAAATAATTGTTAATCAAAATTTTACCCCTTTCTGTGAAAGCTACGGGGAGCGAACCGATAAATTCCATATTAATATTAGATCCCTGGAGAAAGAGAGAGGTATTTAGTTTGAAAAGAATTGCCGACTTGTTTCGCAAAATTATGAAAGATGTAAATCTTCAAAATTTTACCCCTTTGTGGGAGGAGGTACCTGAAGGGGTGGGCTAGATCCTGCTTCGAACCAGGTCCTTCTTTAGTAAACCAATTTTGATATGTGAAATTAAAAGAGAATTGGATGCTCATTTCGCGTTTTGTGAGATTCATGATTAATCCAAATGTTGACCCTTTGAGGGTGAGATACCAGAAGGCGTAGACCGATACATCCCAGTTTTATATCAGATCATATGCTAGCAGAAATATTAGAATGCGTGAAGTTTGGAATAAATTAGATGCCTGTTTCGTATTTTATTGAGCGTTTTAATTATTCCAAATTTTAACTCCTTTGTGGGGGAGGCACAAGAAGAAGGGCACTGATATATCCCATCTTTACACCAGATTTTGTGTTGGTATAAGTATTGGATTGTACGAAATTTAAAGCGAATCGGATGCTTATTTCACATTCTATAAGGGATATAATTATTCAAAATATTAACAGCTTTGTGGGGGAGGTACCACAAGGAGTGCACAGATATGTCGTATCTTCAGACCGTAACTTGAGTTGGTAGAAATTTTGAGATGTGTGAATGTTGAAGTCCATGGGTTTATTATTAATTTACATTTTATAAGAGAGACGTTTATACAAAAAGTTAACCCTTTATGGGGGAGGTACTTGATGTATTGGGCCAATATATTTTCGCACCTGATCTAACACTGAAAAAAATTTTGGGATTTGCTAAATTTGCTCAAAATTGTATGATCTTCTCCTGTTCTATATTTCTGTGAAAATTTTGATCTTTTGTGAGGGGAATTCTAGATAGAATGTACCGATATTGCCCATTTCCGAACTCTATATATGTTTGATTATAAATTTACGAGTTTGGAAAAAATCGGATATTTTTTTCGAAAGTTATCGCCTGCACCCAAATAATGACAGACAGATCGACTGTAGATTGATTCCGAATAGCCTGAAACGGATTTGGTCCAAAGAGGCCAAGGGCCTCAAACCGATAAATCGATGAGACACGTATTGGCCATATCAAATCTGTAGCCATTTGACTGAGGGTATAAAAAAATCTATAAGAAAAATATTAAATTTTTCCCCTGAGAATTTGGAATATTTTTCCATAGGAAAACAAAATCAATCAGAGAATTGTTTTGTTTAGAAAAAAAATAGTAAGGGTTTACTGGGAATTATTTTTAATAAAAACAAATCGGACATAGTTTATAGATAATTTTTTCCAAAGCAAAACAAGTCAGCATCGTTTACTTGATATTTCCTTAATAGGAAACCATGAGCCTCAGTTTTCTTAGGATATTTTCCTATAGAAAAAAAAAATAATTCCCGTTGACTGAAGATAGTGTCTTAATGGCAGTTTCTGAACCATTTTCTATGAAAAAAAAAATCCTCAGTGACTGGAGTTGATTATTTCATTATAAAAATAAATTCTCAGTAGACGGAGGCTGAGTTTGTTTTTTTTTTTCAATAGAAAAAATCCTCAGTGCAAAAATTGAGTTTTTTATATATTTAAAAAAATCCTCATGTTAATTCTGTCAAGGTTGTTATTGTTATAATTTGTTGCTATATCAGTAAAATACATAGAATAAGAATGTTCCATTCACGTCTCTTAGACTTGAACCAATTGTGTGATAAATAAACATTAACACCATGCATATACATACGTATAGATTAAAGATAAATAAAACAATACGAATATTTATGAATATACATGGGCTTAGCTAAACATGAATTTAGAAGGGGGTGTGTTTTTTTAAGAAAATATATTTTCAAATACTAGCTACAATACCTACACAAAGTTGTATGGAGAATTCTCCTTTCAAGGCTGGGAAATTCAGCTTATCTCTCCGAGAGAGGCCTTCCCTTACCCCTTTCTCTCACTAAATATTTATATAATAAAAAAAAATATTATTTATCATTCTTCTTTGGAAAATAAAAATTCACAGAAATTTCTTTAATTGTGCGTGGTTTAGCTCAATTTATAAACAACGCCATTAATAAAACCAAAAACAACAACAACAAAATGTAACGCAATATTTACTTCATTTGCTGGCAGTCAACAGTAACATCATTAGCTTTATGTTCATTAGTAACATGATTATCAGCGGCATTAAAAATAATGAAGCTTAATAAAGATCATCATCATCATCGCCATGAAAACTCCCCTACATATAAGGAATGTTCCCCAATGATCATTACCCTAATCTTCATTGGTCTCGTCTCAGATGTGTGATTGTGTGGGTTATGCGGCACGCACTAATTTACGCTTTTTTTTCTCTTTTGGGGACACTTGTTCTAAGACCTAGAAAACTCAATTGATAAAATACCAGCAACAGCAACGCAACTAGTCCAGATGAGGAATTGAAATGTCTGCTAAGTCGGAGCAAATAAGAAATAAATTCTAAAGATGACGACGACATCGACCCGACATTCAAATTGAAGTCATGAAGCCATCCATCCAACGTCCACAGCGCGTAATTATGAATGACGGGCAATAGGCTTGATAAAAATGACAACTAACATTGCGACACATTATTCATTGCCTTACCCAACAGAAATGTTTTTGTGGGAGTGGTGGAAGATGGATAGCAGGGGAGGGAGAATTGAAGCAGGGGGAGTTAGCAGATTTGAAAGGCAAAATTTTATAAAGACAAAAATGTTGGATACAAATGAGAGTTGTTTTGCAATGGAATTTTTTTATTACAAACAAAAAAATTGTACGCCATTGGAAACTCGGCGGGGCTTGAACTACCTGGTTCTACGTATTTTTAGATACTTGGATTTTTTTAATATTATATTTTTATAACCTATTGAGAAACTTATTTCTATAAAAAATCATGTGCAGCTACCAAACGACCTTTTTTATAAAAAAAGTATCAGTTTCTTCTAATGAGTATTTCTTCTTTATAGCAAAAAATTAGCCTAAGTTTGAAGAGGATTTTTAAAATGTCTCAGTAATCTAAGGTAAAATTTTTTGTACTATAATTTTTATTATTTTATAAAAAATATTATATTATATATTATTGATATTGAATTTTTGCTACTGCAAAGAAATCCTCAATAAAATTAGGCTGATGTGTTTATGCCCCCAGTCATATTGCTAGAGAGGCCGTATCATTTGATTCGGCCAAAACGTGCCTCATCGAAATAATGGCTTCAGAGCCTAGGTCTTTTTGGACCAAATCCGTTTGAGGACATTTGGAGTCGATCTAGAGGTATTCGTCCGTCTGCCTCTCTGGCTGGCTTATACGCACGATAACTTTCGAAGGGAGCATCCGATTTGGTTCAAACTTGATATATCGTAATATTATTGTCAAACTTGGATTGAGTCGGAGAAGAGCAAAATAGATGCACCCCCTCTGGTACCTTCCCCACAAAAGGTCACCATTTTCATAGAAAATAATTGCCCGTAAAGATCCAGAGAGGAATATCAAATTTTAATCAAACTTCGCAAATCCTAGTATTCGCATCAGTGCTAGGTCAGGTGCGAAAATGGACAATATCGGCCCATTCAATCTGGTACCTCCCTCAAAAAAGGGTGAAAGCTTCCGACCGAAATGAAGTAGGTTGATAAAATTTTACTCAAATGTATACTATGTCTGCCGGACTTTTGGTATTGAAAATGGGCCATGTAGGTCCACGTTTTGGTATAGCCCCCATATAACAGTACCTCCCGATATTCGGTATTTTGATGATTTTAAGGACTTTATTCACCCGAATTGTTTCAACTTTGGTATTTGAAGTTCGTAATGGATACTAAAGCCCAAGGCAGAAAATGAGCCATGTAGTGCCACGTCTTCGTATAGGCCCCATATTACGGTACCTCCCTATATTCGGTATTTTGATGATTTAAGCGACATTATTCATCGGAATTGTTTCAAATTTGGTATTTGAAGTACGTAATGGATACTACAGCCTATGACAGAAAATTGTTTGTGCAGATCCACGTCTTCGTATAGCCCCCATATAAGTGTACCTCCCGATATTCGGTATTTTGATAATTTAAGCGGCATTATTCACCGGAATTGTTTCCAATTTGGTATTTGAAGTTTGTAATGGCTTGTGACAAAATTGCATATGCAGGTCCACGTCGTCGAATAGACTATAACGACGGATACATTCGGTATATTTAAGATTTTAACCAAATTTTTAATGGATTTTATTTTATTGAAAATTGACAAGTTCGTTCCAAATGGTGGAAGTTATTCAAAGTTCGGTCTGGCCGAACTTACCGCTTTCTTAGTTGTTTCGATAGAAAAATCTATTTTCTATGGAAAAAATTCAAACCTCTTTTAACGGGGCATGTATTTTCTTAGGTCTTGCATAATTTTTGAATTCTACAAAATGCGACTAGATATTTTTTTTTTTTGGATATTCTTTCTGTGGGTATTCAGTTTACGGAGCTGGTTAAATCTGAATATTTATTAATTTATCTATTTTTTTTTCTGTTTTTTTTTTTTTTTGGTAGAAAAAAAAAATTCCCTAATCACTTCGGAATTTTTCCTTTAGAAAAAAATTGTTTCTCAGCCACAGGAGAATATTTTTGTTACAGAAAAATTATTGTAAAAGTCTTCCCTGAATAGAAGACTCGAGGGACTACCCCTAAAGACTTGCTGAAGATCTTCCCCACATTGAAGACCTGCAGGTGATATTTATATAAAAACTCAAAGAAAATGTATATTTTATTTATAGACCACCTCTTAAATATTTCCCATCTATGGAAGTGTTTTCCCATCTCCCTTTTCTGTGTTACCCTTTTTTTTGGCAGAACACTCTCCACTTCGCATTACATCATTACATGGTCATAAATTTTTGTTGCAATATTTTTATGGCAAATGCCATAATTAATATCGTCTCTCATTATGACATTTAAAATAAACGGTCGCCTAATCGTTTTACAGGCTACGTTACGTTGGCTACAAAATTGCAAAAAAAGAGGGAGAGAGGAAAATACTAGAAAATAGAGGAAAACAGAACGAACGACTTTACAAGTGTGAACGAGGTATTTAAACATTTTAAATAGTTTTAAATTAATTGTGCGAGCATACGTTAAGTGCCATGGCAGTCGGTCGGACACACAACCACAACCAGGGGGGAATGGTGGGTTGGTTGGATGGTTGGTTGTAGCGATGGTGGTATTTTGCATTTTTGCGCAAAAACGGGTTGACAAATGGGGAGCAGCATTTGGTGGCTGGCTGGCTGCTGGTGGTGGTGTTGGAGGTATGCTGCTGCCCCGGCTGCGTTTAGCTTGTCATTATGCTCAAGTGTTGTGTTCACTTTTTTTTCAATTGGGTAGTTCTTTGACAAACAGTTTACACGGAACATGTGTGTACACTTAAACACTTTCGGAAAAAAAACACACACACACACTCACGCACACGACAAGTATCTGTAATGCCTGCTGCAATCTGGCCATAGACAGATCCTTGCCACAGGTATTACGTCGTCGTTTCTCCTGAAGCCATATATTGATATGACCTAAAGTGTAATTCATTCCAAGAGATAGATGAGATGAGAGCCAGGGCTCACCATGCTGACAGCTAAAGGGAAGACCGGTTTTGCATAGACTCTGTCCGTCTGTCTGTACGTCCTCTCTAGGCGGCAACCGTAACATCTTGGTCAACAATGACAACATATTTATTGCTTGTTGGCTGGCTGGTCGGATGGCCGGATGGCTAGCTGGCTAGCTAACCCCATGAATCTGCCAAAATCATCAGCATCAGTGATGAATACCGTCATCATTAGCATCAGAGTGAACAACACACGGCAACACAATTAACAATAGGGATGGATCAACGTATGGCGAACAAATCATTCGGCCGGTCGGTCGAATTGTCCGTCTGTCTGTCTGTTCGCCTGTGTGTCTATCCATCTGTCTATCCGTCCTTTAGCATGTCGGCATCTGCGTCACTCCATCTGTTGTCGGTTCACTGGCATGACACTCACAACTCTTTCAGTTTGGCCGATTGGGTGGCGTGCTAATGTGGCAATCGGTGCTGCAATAGCTGGTGCTAAACGCATTCAGACCCCCAATTAAATGCAGCTACAAACAAGATTTGTGGCTGCCACGTCATCTGTCTTAATTTTGTTTGGTTCTCTTTTTTTTCATTGCTGTTTTGTCAGGGTTCCTTCCTGAGCCCTACATGGCCCGCATGGCAGATAACAAGCGCAAAATAAGCAAAACAAAGGTGAGGCAGCCAGCAAGTGAGTGAGTACTCAGAGTGAGTGTGTGTGTGTGTGAATGTGGTAGCAGACATCTATAACACTTTGTTGTAGTGCAGATTTTACATGTTTTCCGCAAGATTTGTTGCATTTGATTGAAGATTTTTTTTCTGTCGTCGTCGCTCGTTTGGATTTCGAAAACAAAATTTTTCACATTAGGGAAATTATTTTCGAGATAATTTTTAGAAATTGAAATTTATGGGTGTATTTTTGGACAGTAATATGTCAGGATTTAGTATTGAAATTAATGGGATGCAGGATGTTCTTGGGATAAGAGAAATATATGCTAATATTTTTTTGAAGAAAATTTTTGACAATATGTAATGGGTTATTTTTTTATTTTTAGAAGGAACGTTTTTTAAGGATTTTTTTTTTATTTTATTTATTTATTAGAAATAAATTTTTAGTAATTAAGGGAAATATATGTTTCCTTTCCTGGAAATAACTTTTTCCTTTAGAAATAGACATTAAGTCATTAGATGAATTTTTATAAAACATACCCATGCATTCTTCTGGAATTTTTCTGCAAATTAAATTTCATTACACGCAAAGACTAACCTTTTCAGTGAAAACAAATATTAAGGCCTAATTTTATTCTCTAAAAAAAAAAAACACTAGAACTTTAAAAGAAAATTGTTTTTTATTTTAGAAAAATTGTCGGGCTCTGAGGAGAATCGTTCGATCCTATAAATAGTATTTGTGTATGGAAAAAATCCTCCGACCTTAAAGATAACTAGTTTTGGTTGAAAATGTCGAAGATGACTTTCCCTATGGAAAAACACTCTGCACTGTAAAAAATCTTCAGAACCTGTTTATATAATATTTTAATAGAAGAATATGACAAAAATTATTAGGTTCCATTTTATTCTATAGAATTCCTTAATGTTTTAGGGAAAAAATATTTTGCCTTTTGTTTTGGAAAATGTGGTCAGTTCTTGGGCATAACTATTTTAAAAATCCCCGGTTTCTGAGAAGAACCCTGAAATAATTGTACGTTTTTTATTACAGAAAAACACCCCACTTTCCTCAATTTTTTGTTATAGAAAAATCTTCAGTATCCCGCGTGGGCTTTGGGGAAAATCCTTAAAACCCAATGAATATTTTTTCCAAAAAAAATCAGGACAATAGGTTAACTTTACACTATAAAACAAGTAACAAAACACCTACATTCAGCCGGGCCGAACTTTTAATACCCTCCACCATTCGGAAGAAACTTGACAATTTTTTTAAAAAATTACGAAAAGTACCATAATAACTTTATTCGAAGGCTTTGCGAAGACGTGGACTTGCCTAACGTAACGTAATTTTTTGTCATAGACTGCAGAAGCCATTATAAACTGCGAATACGAAATTCGAGTGAATAATGTCGCTAAAATCATCCAAATACCGAATATTGGGAGGTACAGTCCTGCAGACATAGTACATATTTGAGTAAAATTGTATAAACCTACTCCATTTCGTTCGGAAGCTAAAGTGATTTCCACAGACGGACAAACAGACGGACGGACAGCGCTAAATCGACATAGAATTTTATGCTGATCAGGAATATATACATTTTGTGGGGTCTAAAATGTATATTTCAAGGTATTACAAACGGAATGACAAACTTAATATACCCTCTATACTATGGAGGGTGGAGGGTATAAAAATATCTCAAAGCCTTAGAAAGCCTTTTTTACGAAAAAGTATTTCTCAGGATCTCTGGAGGATTTTTTCATATAGAAAAAAAAAATCCTCAAGGCGGTAATGAGACATTTCATATGGAGGAGAATTCTCAGACTGAAAATAGTATTTTCATATTGTTAATGAGCATAACTGGTTTCTGAGTTAAATTGGAAGGATTTTCCAAAAAATAATAAAATTTTATGGTGTTGGGAAGCCATTCTTGATAGGAACATAATTATAAAGACCAAAGGACATTTTTCTTATTGGAAAAAATTTCCCGAATCCTGCGTGAGATTCTTTATATATTCTCTTGACCAACACAAAATATAATTTTAAAAGGAAATAATTGTCAGGGTCTGAAGGAGGCGTTGAACTTCGTTAAGATCTTTTTTTTTTCAAAAATCTTTTCAATTCCTAAGGATCTTGGACGGTCTTTTTTATAGCAATTTATTTCTCAAGGATTTGCGAAGGATATTTCCCTATCTAAAAAATTTGAGAGAGAGAATTTTTTCTGTGGGTCAGATACATTTTTTATATAGGGCCAAATATCTCCAGTTTTAAAAAATCCTATAAAAAAATTTTTATCCTCTGGAAGAAATTTCCTCAAAATGCTGTGTACTCGAGGACTCGAAGGACATTTAGGGTTATATTCCTGAATTTGAATTTATTTATTTTTTGTGGATTTTTTAAAGCTGATATTGCAGACCTTTCTTGATAATTTCAACGAATTACACGATATATTGGCGGAATTTTTCTTACCACATTCTTCGCCAAACCTTCCTGATAATATTCCTATTTCTTTTCTTATTTTTTCCACGTCCTTGTGTCACCAGTTCAATTTGTTTTGTTTATTTTTTTACATCTCCCCAATTTGTATTTTGTTTAATTACCACTCGGTTTCCCATTGCCCAATTATCCTTTAGTGTTTCCATTTGAATATTTAATTATCCTCCTCGGAGGGGATCTTCAATATTCATTTAACCTTTCCATCACACTTAAGAGGCTATAAATCATCGGTAATAAGAAAAGATATTGTAAAATATTTTTGTCGTTACGATTTTTTATTTCCTTGCCATGATACGGCGCCGTTAAGATGACAACCCCCTTGATGGGATTTATCCCTGGTCGGATTGTTTATGCTGCCACAACACTTAAGGATAACGATAGGAAATATATCACAGGATGACAAAGTAGAACAAAAAAATATCACAACATCTTCGTTTGGCTGCTGCTGTTATATAATGCAGTGCTCTTGGTCCTGTCGCATTTGATGAGACGTTGGGAGATGTAAATCATGTTGGATGGTTGCCTGGATAACGGAATGCGGACAATTCAAATGGAGCTGTTGTACGAATGATGACGTTGATACTGGAAATCGTTGACAATGATGACACTAAGGATCTGCCGTGGCTCTAAACAACAGAGACGGCGTCGAAAAGTAGTGTTGGTGTTGTTGCTGTTGTCAGGAGATAGCTTAAGCTGTAGTTTTTGACAATGCCATAAAATGTAACAATTTATATCAAGTGTTTTGCATATTTACAATGGCATTTCTTGTACAGAGAAATAACGAGAGAGGGGGAGAGAGAGAGAGAGAGTGAGTGATACAAAGCAAAACAATATCTCCTCTTCGAAGTGAGTCGACCATTAAGGAAAAATCAGACACCAGAGAAATATGTATTTATGTACGAATGTGGCCAAGTGAACCAGGAAATTGTTAAAGGTAAAAAATCATTTGGAATCGTAATGAGATGACAATGCCTGGGGAAAAAATAAAAAATATTACAGCAAAGGATTTATTTGGCCTGGGATTATGGTAGAGAATATTTGAGAGGTTTTTGTTATTTTCCTTGACACTTTGTTTATTAATATTTGTTGTTTCACCTGACACTTTGTGGTCTCGGCCATTGAGTTAATGTGGGGGGCAAAAAATATTTCGTAATGGGCAATTTTTAAAATTAAATAAATAATTAAAATTAATTCATATATAAATATGTTCTCATATTAAAATTTATATATATTGTAGGCCCTTTTTGACTGGCCAATCTCCTGCCTGGGTTTCAGTTTTTTTTTTTTTTGTTATTTTCAATTGCATTTTAATGAGGTTAAACATTTTAATTAAATCCGTATTTCATAAAAGCCACACACATTAATTAATTTCAATTATTAATGGCTTATAAGTGAGGTGAAAATCTATTGTTTTGTTATTTAAACAAAAATGCGCACACACACGCACACAGGCATAACAACTCTCTCTCGTTATTGATAACAAGTGGATTTATGGGGAGCAGAAGAGAGCATTTTTAATAATGGCAAAGTAGGAACAAATTGATATTGACAGGGGTATGGAACAGTATTTGGAAATCAATATATACAAAAACAATTTTTCTCTTTTCTGAAGAAGATTTAACCCAACAAGTGAACCTTCTGGAGGTCCGTAGAGGATATTTTCTTAAAAAAAAACTTAATGTAGCATACATTTTTTCGGAAACATATTCCAAATTTTATAAGGTTTTTTTATTTCAAAATTTTGAACATTTTCTGAGTGGGGAAGGAGCTGATATATCCCATATTCAAAGCAGATCTTGGGATAAAAAATGTTGGCATATGTCAAGCTTGAAAAGAATCACAGACTTATTTCGCAGGTTATGAGAGATATAAGTATTGACACTTTATGCGGGAGATACCATAAGGAGTGGGGTAATATATTCCATCTTCATATCAGAGCTTGTGCTAATAGAAATATTGGAATATAAGAAATTTAAAGATAATCGGATGCTTATTTCGCATTTTAAGAGCGTTTCAATTATTCAACACTTTGACGCCTTTGTGGGGTAGGTACCAGAAAAAGGGCACCGATATATACCATCTTTACATCAGATATGGATTTAATAAAAATATTGAAATATGTAAATTTTGAAAAGAATTGGAAGCTAAATTCGCTTTTTATGAGAGATATAATTATTCCAAATTTTGACCCCTTTGTGGGGGAGGTAAAAGAAGGAATAGACTGAGAAACTCCATCTCCACACCAGATTGTGTGTTGATAGATATATTGAGATATGTAAAATTTGAAGTAATTATTCAAAATTTTAACCCCTTAGTGTGGGAGGTTTCAGAAGGAGTGATCCGATACATCCTATGTTCCCAAGAGATCTTGTGCCAGTAGAAATATTGAGAAATGTGAAATTTCAAGCAAATTTGCGTTTGTTATTAAAAATTTTGAACCCTCTGTGGGGGAGGTACCAGAAGGAGTAGTCCAATATATTCCATCTTCACACCAGATCTAGTCTTGGAGGAAATAATGGAATGTGCAATACTTGAAGGTAATTGGCTGCTTATTTCGTATTTTATGAGTGTTTAAGTATTCCAAATTTTGACCCCTTTGTGGGGGAGGTACCAAAAGGAGGGGACCAATATATCCCATCTTCACACCAGATTTTATGCTAGTGAAAATATAAGAATATGTGAAATTTGAAGAGAATTGGATATTTATTTCACATTTTATGAGCATTTTAGTTATTCCAAATTTTGACCCCCTACGAGGGAAGTACCAGAAGGGGTGGTCTGTTTAAATCTGAATTCACACTAGATATTGTGTTGATAAAAATATTGAAATGTGCGAAATTTTGAAAAGAATTGGATACCGATTTCGCATATAATTGGGAGTTTAGGAGGGGTGGGACCGATATATTCCATCGTCACGTAAAATCATTAGCCAGTGGAAACATTGAAAAATGCCAAATTTGAAGAGAATCGAAAGCTTATTTCGCATTTTATGGTCATTTTAGTAAATAAAAATTTTGAACCCTTTGTGAGGGAGGTACCAAAAGGAGAGGACCAATATATTCCATTTTCACACCAGATCTAGTCTAAGAACAAGTAAAGGAAGGTGTGAAATTTGAAAAGAATTGGATATTTATTTCACATTTTATGAGCATTTTGGTTATTCCAAATTTTAAACCCCTCTATGGGGAAGGTACCAGAAGGGGTGGTCTGTTTAAATCCAAATTCACACTAGATATTGTGTTGATAGAAATATTGAAATGTGCGAAATTTGAAGAGAATCGGATACCGATTTCGCATATAATTGGGAGTTTAAGTTATTCGAAATTTTGACCTCTTTGTGGGGGAGGTGCCAGTGGTGATGGGCTGATATACCCCATCTTCATATCAGAGCTTGTGCTGGTAAAAATATTGAAATATGTGAAATTTGAAAATAATCGGAAGCTTATTTCGCATTTTATGAGCGTTTAAAATTTTGAACCTTTTATGGAGAGGTACCAAAAGGAGTGGTCCGATATATTCCCTCTTCACACCAGACCTAGTCTTAAAGGAAATATTTGAATGTGTAAAATTTGAAGATAATTGGTTGCTTATTTTGAATTTTCTGAGCGTTTTACTTATTCCAAATTGTTACCCCTTTGTGGGGGAGGTACCAGAGGGGTGGGACCGATATATCCCATCGTCACATAGAATCTTTAGCCAGTGAAAACATTGAGAAATACCAAATTTGAAAAAAAATCGGAAGCTTATTTCGCATTTTATGAGCCTTTTCATTATTCGAAATTTTGTGGGGAGGTACCAAAAGGAGTGGTCCGATATATTCCATCGTCACACCATATCTTGTGCCAGTGAAAATATTAAAAGATGTGAAATTTGAAGAGAATTGGATATTTATTTCACATTTTATGAGCATTTTGGTTATTCCAAATTTTAACCCCTCTATGGGGGAGCTACCAGAAGGGGTGGTCTGTTTAAATCTAAATTTACACTAGATATTGTGCTGATAAAAATATTGAAATTTGCGAAATTTGAAGAGAATCGGATACCGATCTCGCATATTATTGGGAGTTTAAGTTATTCGAAATTTGGACCCCTTTGTGGGGGAGGTACCATAAGGGATGGGCTGATATATTCCATATTTATATTCGAACTTGTGCTGGTAAAAATATTGAAATATGTGAAACTTGAAGAGAATCGGATGCTTATTTCGGTTTTTTTGAGCGTTTTCATTATTCAAGATTTTAAACCCTTTGTGAGGGAGGTACCTGACGGATCAGATCTTGTATTGATAAAAATATTAAGATCTGCGAAATTTGAAGAAAATCGGATGTTTATTTTGGACTTTATGATAATTTTGGTTATTCAAAATATTTAATGATTTGTGGGGGAGGTGCCAAAAGGA
This sequence comes from Musca domestica, assembly GCF_030504385.1. NCBI lineage: Eukaryota > Metazoa > Arthropoda > Insecta > Diptera > Muscidae > Musca > Musca domestica. The sequence continues at coordinate 2,357,456 of NW_026712362.1, forward strand.
GGGCGTCAATAAACTCCATTTTCATACGACATCTTGAACTATCTGAAATATTTTAATGGGTGAAATTTAGAATAAATTGTAGGCTTATTTTGAAATTTATTAGCGTTTCAACTATTCAAATTTTTAACCCCTTTGTGGGGGAGGTACAAGAAGAAGTGGCCCTATATGCGTCATCTTCACAGTAGTTTTTGTATTGGTAGAAATATTGATATATGCCAAATTTGAGGACAATTGGACTCACATTTCTCACATTTTATTAGAGTTATAATAATTCAACATTTTGACCATTTATGGGGGAGGTACTTGTGGAGTGGGCCGATATTGTGAATTTCCACAGCTGAATTTGCGCTGATAAAAATATTGGGGTTTGCGAAGTTTGTACAAAATTGTGCGATTCTTTCCTGTTCTTGGAGGTAAATTATTTTATCTGAAAATGTTGACCTTTTGTAGGGTAGGTACCAGAAAGAGGGTAGGTAGTCGATAAGTTTCATAATAATATAACGATGTACCAAGTTTGGACCAAATCGGATACTCCCTTCAAGAGTTGTTGTTGTGCGGTAGATCGTCTGTAAATGTCCTGAAACGGATTTGCTCCAATGAAACATAGTATAAAACCAAAGAGACCTAGTCTAAAATCAGATAGACCTTGTCTAAACCTGTTATTTCGATTTTTGGCTATATCAAATGATATGTACCGTGTGAAGTCATATTGCTTAGGGTATAAAAAATCGTTATGTCCTGCGAGTGATTTTTCGTAAAGGATAAATATCTTCAGATACTGGAGACGATTTTCTCCTTAGTCTAAAAATTTCCACTTGTTTTTAAGATACACCTTATTCTAAAAGAAAAAAATCCTCAGGCGCCTCCAGGCTTAACACAACTGAAATCAAAGCACATGCCTCAAACTCTTTCCCCAATGATCGATTAATCTTGTTCCACATATGTCCCCTGTAGTCCTCCATCTACACCATCATATACATTTACTTAATTTTTCTCTTCATTTACACAAGTCTTGCATTAACTCAAATACGGGAATCTGATACCAAAAAAGCAAGACAACATACTCATGCTAAAGATATATTCCCATATATCCTTGCAAGGACAGGTTTCCTTTAATCCCTTAAGTAACTGAAAAAATACAAATAACAAATACGTGGAAATATCCTTTTACTACCATCCCGTCCATACCAAAAAAAAACAGAACACATTCCATCACCTTTTTAATCAAATGGAGGAAAAAAGGCATATTCACTCACGTGACACATACGGCTAGACAGTTAACATGAAAATCTTATTAAGCGCAGTTAAGCGTGTGTGTGTGTTTGTGAGTTTTACCTGGAGAAAAATGAGATACTGGTGTAAATGTAACTAATGTGAATGATGATGGTTCTGGTTCTGGTGATGGTAATGGTAATGGTGTTGGTGTTGTAATTAACAAGTAACTTAGACATTTACATGGTTTTTGGTTACTCCCTAATCAAGAAATTACACAAAGCAAAAAAGTTTTCTGCTCAGCTGGAAAGGTTGGTAGACAGTCAAAAGGCACACACACATACATACCCATTCTGAGAAGAAGAAGAAAAGTAATGTAGAATTATTTGCCAGCCGAAGGTGTTTAAGGATGAGAGATTAATTAAGCCATGTATGTAAATATGGTGGCGATAGAGTAACAAGTGATAAACAGTGGGGCCTTTTAAAATTGAACGTATAAAAGGGGTTTTCACTAAAGTGTAGTAAAAGTACTAAAAGGTACTAAAAATAGAATCCATTGTTTTGGTTAAACGGATAGAGGTAGAATTATCAAATATAGGATGAAGGCCGCTGATGGGGTGTAGGATAGATGAGCTAAATATGCACTTTTTTAAATTCAAATTGAATGTGTACTAAAAGTACTAAAAAGCACTTTGTGTACTAAAAGGTACTAAAAATACGATGAATAAGTATGGTTCGAACGGATAGAGGCAGAAATGTGGGAGTGTAGTGGGGTAGATTCACAAAATATGTACTCTTTTAAATTCGATCAAAAAGTGTACTAAAAGTACTAAAAAGCAGTATATTTGGTACCATTTGGTATGTGAACGCATAGAGCTAAAATGTAGACATTGGAAAATGCAACAAAAGCAAAAAAACGCCATAATTTTTACATTTCATACCCTCCACCATACTATGGAGGGTATATTAACTTTGTCATTCCGTTTGTAACTCATCGAAATACTCATGTCAGATTCAACAAAGTATATATATTCTTGATCAGCGTAAGTCGATTTGGCGATGCCCGTCTGTTTGTCTGTCTGTTGTAATCACGCTATCTTTCGAACGAATTGAGATAGAAGGCTAAAATTTTGTACACGTGTTTATTTTTCCAGCAGGCAGGTTAAGTTCGTAAATGGGCCATGTAGGTCCACGTCTTCGTATAGCCCCCATATAACGGTACCTCCCTATATTCCATATTTTGATGTGTTTAGCGACATTATTCACCGGAATTGTTTCAAATTTAATATTTGAAGTTCGTAATGGATACTACAGCCTATGACAGAAAATTGTCTGTGCAGGTCCATATAACGGTACCTCCCTATATTCTATATTTTGATGTGTTTAGCGACATTATTCACCGGAATTGTTTCAAATTTGGTATTTGAAGTTCGTAATAGATACTTCGGCTTAAGACAGAAAATGGGCCATGTAGGTCCACGTCTTCGTATAGCCCCCATATTACGGCACCTCCCGATATTCGGTATTTTGATGATTTTAGCGACATTGTTCACCGGAATTGTTTCAAATTTAGTATTTGAAGTTCGTAATGGATACTACAGCCTATGGCAGAAAATTGTCTATGCAGGTCTACTTCTTCGTATAGCCCCCATATAACGGCACCGCCCTATATTCGGGATTTTGATGATTTTAGCGACATTGTTCACCGGAATTGTTTTAAATTTAGTATTTGAAGTTCGTAATGGATGCTACAGCCTATGGCAGAAAATTGTCTATGCTTGTCCAGGTCTTCGCACAGCTCCGATATAACGGTACCGCCCTATATTCGATATTTTGATGATTTTAGCTACATTATTCACCGTTTATTTCAAGTTTTTGAATTTGAATATGGTAATGGCTTATGACAAACAAGGCCTTTGTGGATTCACGTCGTATAGACCATAACATAACGGCTATATTCGGTATTTTTAAAATTTTAACAGAATTTTTTAAGAATCTTATTTTTTGAAAATTTCGAAATTCGTTCCAAATGGTGGAGGGTATTGAAATTTTAGCCCGGCCGAACTTACTTACATTTTAATTGTGTTTTTTTTTAATTTTTATTGAATGAAAGCAAAAAATGTCGGAAATACCAACACATTTTAGAATAAGTTTAGATTTATTCGAATTGATCACCTTTGGCACGAATTATGGCCTTCAAACGGCCAATGAAACCATCGTACGCTGCCCGAGTATTTTGGCTGCTCTGCGGTATTTTGGCTCATTCCCGGCGAAGCGCTTGCTTGAGGCGATCGACACTTTGGTATTTTTTAGTATCAACCTTGCTTTCCAAAAAAACTCCAGATAAAAAAATTCCAACGGCTTGGAATTCCAACCTTCCAACCCTGGCCAGCGCTTAAGTTCTGGTATCCAACCGAAGGTGCACATTTTCAGCTGACCTTTTTGGCAAGTAAAAACTACTGGACAACGAATGTTTTCTTATCGGAGAAAACCAAATTCGGCAGTTCACCGCTTTCGGCCAAGCGAAGCAACTCGTTAGCTTTTTTGAGTCTATTTTCTTTCTATTGCGGTGCAAGTTCTTGCACTTTTTGCAATTTCAATGGCTTTATCCCGAACTCATTTTTCAAAATTTGCCGAATGGAAGGCTCGTGAGCTGAAGGCTCTTGAGCTGAACGTATCGGAGTTCAGCCCACGAAACTTTTTCATCAACGACAAAAAATATTTTTTATCGGAGAAAACCAAATTCGACAGTTCACCACTTTTGGCCAAGCGAAGCAACTCCTTAGCTCTTTTGAGTCTATTTTCTTTCTTGCGGTGCGGTGTGAGTTCTTGCACTTTTTGGAATTTACCCTGCACTTAGCCTCTTGCACTTTTTGGCTTTACCCCGAGCTCATTTTTTAATATTTGCCGAATGGGATATTCCGATATGTTCAGCTCACGAGTCATTTTTCAGCCACTGCGATGCGGGTATCGATCAAGTCGCTTATTTACTTTTCGAACCATTTTTGCTGATATTGCGGGTTTCTTCCTTCCACTTCTTTGACGTCGGGCTACGCTGCCAGTAGTTTCGGGTTCTTAGGCCAAACTTTTTTATATGGCCTAGACCATATACAAGGGGACCCAATATTATGAGATATATATATGAGAGGCTTCTCCTTAACGAGCTTCCGCAAGAAATTCGCTTAACCTACCATCTCACATTAAAAAATGCATATTTCGAATATTTCATTTCTGCTTGCTGAATGTTTCAATTAATTATGTTGTTGTTGTTGTTGCTTTTTCCATTTTTTGTTGTTGGAATTTTCATGGTCTGGTGACAATTTAAGCCTGGATGTAGCCACGTTAGTGTACTGGCGAATAAAAATAACATGTATATATATGTATTTTCTGTAATTATAAAATGTATTTTTCCATTAACTATCACCGAGTGAATGGCATGCAATGGCTGGCTGATGACTGAACACGAACCTGACGGTAATAGTCATCAGTGGATGGTTGATGATGATGATATTGACGCTGATGATGACGACGCTGACGACGACTATGTGTGGCTATTAAGGGAAATTGCTTTAAAAATCATTAATCTCTCCCCTTCTCCATCCTCCTCAATGAAAACATGTAACATATATATCTCCCGGAATGTTAAGAGAAAATTGCATCCAAAATATGCAAACAATCACAGTTTTTAAATATCACCAGCATTTTAAACCCCGTTTGCAGTTTATTAATGGGGAAAATGGTGGTGGGAGGGGGAGTGAAAAGCGGAGGGTTAAATTAATTAAATCTCACACATTACCCAAACAAGATGAACATTAATTAAAGCGAATATAACAAAAATTGTGTGATAAAAAAAACACACACACATTCATTGCATACCACCTATATACACACACATTTTCGCATAAGGGAAAATTGTGAGGGGAAAAAAGGTGGGAAAACATTAATTGCTGTGACAGCAGAAAAATTGCGTGAGTTTTTGAATGTTTTATGGTTGGGAGAGTCCAGCCGAAATTTATGATGTCAATTCTAAAGGGTTCTCCTAAAAGTATGCATTACTATTATAATAATAAACAGCAATTTTAGTGCAACATTGATGTGAAGATGGCGTGCGCCATAAATATGGTCATATCCAAATTTGCATAAATCTCCCTACAAAGTTTCATACTAATTTCTCGTAGTGTCCCCTACCAATCAGCCACTCATTTTATATTTTTAACAAAGAAAACCTGTTAATATCTAAAAAGAAAAAACTTAAGATTAGAATATAGATGGCGCTAAGTGTGACTTAATTCAAATATTTTGTTTTCAAAGTATAGATGGCATACAATAATACAATTTCGTGGATCTTTTGAACTGTTTACGTTTAAGGAACTGTTTTTCAAAAATTCAATACAATCAGTGCTTTCGGTATATATGATATATTATATGATATATTTTGTGTTCCCCTGAAAGTATACATTATCCATTATAAATAATAATAAACAGCAATTGCCATGCAATGGAGGAATAGATGGCAGGTTTCATTCCACCATTTGAAAAAACCTCCGTATAAAGTCTCATACTATTTTCTCGTCGTATTTGATATTAGTCAATTATTTTGGATTTTTTTTATATTCTAGTACAAATATAAAATAAATAAAATAGAATAAATAAAATAGAAAGAAAAATAATATTAAAATATAGGTGGCGCTGTTTGTAAAGAAATTGAACTATTTCAATTAAAAATACAATGGCATCGTATTTTATACAATATCGAGGATTTTTTAAACTCATTATTTTTAAGAAGCCACTTTCCGAAAATTCAATTTGTTCAGTGCTTTCAGTATATGCCCCCTAATATTCCCAAAAAATCAAACAACTCTATTACAAACAAATTTTGTATATACATGAATTTTTGAATTTTTGTTTTGTCTATCTTCAATTTTTTTTCTTGAATTTCAAATAAACAGGGCATTCATAGTAAAATACCATTTTGAGAATAATTTAAATATGTTATTTTCGAGAAACTCTTTTTCAAAACAATAGATAAATATATATAGCCAATATTTCCAGCATAAAAAGTTCGTTTTATGGCAAAAAAGTTGTAAAAGAATAAAACCACTCTACAAGAAGAACATTTTGAATATGAAATATAGATGGCACTCATAATTACATAATAACTCTACAAGACAAACAATTTTTAAAATAAAACATAGATGGCCTACAATATCGGGATTTTTAAAAAATTTCATAAAACATAGGAAATATTGTCCGAAAATGGCATATATCGTCAAATTGAACAAAAATGATGACCTAAAATTTCCATTTGTAGAAAATACAAATTCTAGGCGACATCTATCTGCCGTGTGTAATGTACTCGAACATTCTGAAAGCCAAAACTATTCCCCTTTTAACCTAAGATTTTAGATTCCTAACAAATGATCTTGAACCTTAAAATAAATAAATAAAAAAAATGAATTTAAAAATAATTTTATATCACACTTTCGCAACCGAACTCTGGTAAATAAAATGTTTAATATTGAATTAAAGATGTCGTTTTTCATTACCTATCTTGCCGCATCGAAAATCTTGGAAATTTCTTCACTTTTTAGGGCCATTAACAATCTTATAAATAGCAGATTCCTGCACAAATTTAATAACTCTAGATTATACTGGACTTTGTTAATTATCTTGATAAAATTTATAAAAGAACAGTGGATTATATTCAGAATTTCTCCCAATTTCAGCAAATAGTAAAGCTTTCAGAATTTTAAGAAGAGAAAATAAATCCTGGAACATCTGAAAATATTACAACTCCATATCCTGTGTTTAGATTTTATGGGGTTTCTTATGCAACAGTATTCACAAAGTTCCACCAAATACATACTATGAAATATAGAAGGCGCGATATGCAGGACAAGAACGAAATAATGAAAACCTTTCACTTTCTACAATTTTTGATGATTACCAAGACCATATTCTTAACTAAATTTTGATTGCCGAAAAAAGAGGAGGTAATAAAATAATAAGTATCTTACGGGCTATAATTTTTTAATGAAAAATTATTCCAAAAATTCTTAGAGAAAAAAATATATAAATTGCATTCTATTCACTTATTTTCTGCCTAATAGGGTCTAAAAATACTTACATATAAAGCATTAAAGTATTGTAATGTGAAATATAGATGGTGCTTCATCTGAGGTATAGCAGCCTATATGTATGCTACGTACAATTCTGAAACGAATTAGTGAAAACCTCAAGTAATCTTCCTCTCTACTAATTTTTTACAATTAGTCAAGTCCAAATTTCCGACTATTTTTCCTCCGCTAAAGGTACAAATAAATGAAGAAAATATGTGACTGAAATATTTTTAATAATAAAACAATAATATCTTGCGCCAAAAAGTATGCTCAAGATCCCTATCAGTCCTAGTAAAAATTTCCGAAATTGAAATATAGATAGCATTTTTAAATAGAATGTAATGTAATTTCAAAAAAGTTATACATCATACATATCTTGGCGAAAGCAGTGCAAATCCCAATCCCACAATTCTACCTCAAGTAAATTTCATTAATGATTGCGTAAATCTGGGGTATTTCCTCATTGGCTCAACTCCATATCTATCTCTCTTAGTAAGATTTTTCAAAACGAAACTGACAGCTTTGCAATATCTGCTGATAGCGCTGCCATTATCATGATCTCTACTTTTTTAGTATTTCGAAATGTCACTCCTAAAAGTATACTCTAGAATCCGAAGCTGTTATAAATGAAGAATTTTGTAATTGAAATATAGATGGAGTTTTTTTTTTTTTTTTGTAGCAGATAGTGCAATATCAAGAGACTGGAGAGTAGTATACACTTTCCGACTTAAGCGATTTTCCAAAATATGGCAAAAATCATATGCTTCATCAGAACATCTTCGATGGGAATTTAATTTTCTTCTTTATTTTGACAACGAGTTCGTTGTGTTTATATTATAAGCTCCTGGTGTCCAAAATTTGTTGCTTTCTAGCTAACCTTTAACTAGGTTTCAGATAAAATAAAGTAAAATATTTATCGGAATATTTGATTATTTTCAATCCTTTTAGGTTAATTAAATTTATAAACATATATACTTTTCATGGCCCATTTTTCGCCTACTTCATGTACTTTACTATTCTCTAATTATATTAATGGATGTATATTTGTTTATACGAGTTTTCTCTTTTTACGATAAATTTAATGAAATTAATACATTAGATAAATAATACTCTAATTTGAATAATAACTAGTTACACTCGTACATATATGAGTGTGTGTTCTTTCATACAGTCATAATGGCTATGAATATCTAACAAAAAATGTGTTTTTTATTGACTTTTTTCATATACAATTTTTTTAGTATTTTATTGTTTTTTTTTTATTATAATTTAAATGTAATATTCTGTCATTACCATCATTAACAATCATAAGTTTATTTATAGTAATTCAATTTTTTATTATCATAGTAGTTGATAAAAAGTAGATGGTGAACAAAAAAAAACGGTTGCTCCAAAAAAAAGGTCGGTGATTTTTTTATTAACCCATTAAGGGCATTCTTAAAAGGTTTATTGAAATTTTGTATTAAAATTCGTTTGCAAAACTTATATTTTGGGATTATTTTTGTGGTGGGGATATCTTGAGGTTAAATATTCGTAATTTATATATCAATCTTTTTATTTATAGTTGAGATACAAATTCGGGGTATTCGAATTTTATATACTTTGAAAATTTTATACACGGCTTTGAAAGGGTTAAAGCAAGCTTTTTTCTTTGCTTTATTTTCCCCACAATGACTTGCAAATAAACATATCAAAATCTAAATAAATTTAATTATGATAAGTGTATTTAAATTATTATTAATGTATTTTTCATCCTCTTATCTTTTCAGGTATGTACGCACAATAAAATATATATGACTGGTGATTGTAGGCAGGTAGGAAAGTAAGCCAAATATGAGAGAGACCATGAAATATCGGGTGAGCCAGTTAATAAATTTTTGAGGTCAAATGTGTTGAATTCTTAGAATACAATAAAAATTAAAGGGGGCAAATCCCAATACCACTATTCAAAACATTTGGAAATTTTCGGATAAAGACCCAAACAGGACATATATTGATACTTTTTTTGTAACACTATAGAACTAAAAAAGCTATAATCTGGCGAAATTAAAATGAAAAAAACCTATAAAATACCTGAAATCGGAATTATCCTTACAAGGGGACTATTTAAAAAAGGGGGTCGATTTGACCCACTGGTTGTAGTCCAAAAATCTATGTCAAATTTCAAAGCTCTATCCTAAATATTTCTCCAACAATAGCGATCCCTTCGTACAGGGTGAAATAAAAAAACTGCAGCAAAGTCAAACGGCATAATTTGCACATTTTACATTTTTTTTAAATTTTATTGAATGAAATCATAAAGTGTCGGAAATAGCTTCAAATTTTAGAATAAGTTTAGATTTGTTCGAAATTGGTCACCTTTAACACGAATTATGGCCTTCAAACGGCCAATGAAATAGTCACACACTGCCCAAATGTTGCCCTGCAATATTTTGGTCCATTCCCGGTGAAACGCTTGCTTGAGATGATCGACACTTTGGTATTTTTTAGTGCCAACCTTGCTTTCCAAAATACTCCAGACACAATAGTCCAACGGATTGGTATCCGAAGATTTTGGTGGCTATTGTGGGCTGGAAATGAAGCGAGGAACCATATTTTGTAACCATTCTTGGGTGGCACGTGCTGAGTGTGATGGTGCTGAGTCCTGTTGGAATGCCCAAGGTCTGCGGCCAAATTGTTTGCGTGCCCAAGGCTTTAATACACCCTCCAGAATATTTTCGCGATAATATTCGGCATTTATTCTGATGCCACGATCGATTAATACGAGCGGAGAGCGACCATCGGCTATTATGGCGGCCCACACCATCATCATGGCCGACGCTTGAGTTCTGGTGGCCAACCGAAGGTACACATTTTCTGCTGACCTCGACAGTTCTTCACTTTCGGCCAAGCGAAGCCTAATTTCTTTCTGTTGTGGTGTAAGTTCTTGCATTTTTGGAATTTCAATGGCTCGTTAATGGAATTTCGCTCGCTACCGTGATACTGGTAGCTTAGCCCGACGTCAAGGAAGTGGACGGAGGAAAACAGCAACATGAGCAGAATCATTCTCGGAATAATCATTTTTCAATATTTGCCGAATGGAATATTGCGATATGTTTAGGTCACGAGCCATTTTTCGGCCACTGCGACGCGGATTTCGATCAAGTCGCTTTTTTACATTTCGAACCATTTCTGCTGATATTGCTGTTTTCTTCCGTCCACTTCCTTGATGTCGAGCTACGCTACCAGTATCACGGTAACGAGCGATGGTACGATACACCAAAGATTTATTCACATTTAAATGCTGGAGTGCTCTAACGATAGCCACTTGTGGGGGTTTCCAGCCAAATATAAAGAAATCACACCATCACGCTTGAATTCCATCACGAATAATTTTTTTTGGAAAACTTTCACCAAAGAGCTTTTGTACGCTTCTTAACAATATAATGAGCTGTCACTGGAATAACTTTAGCAGCTGTCGGACGAGTGGCTTAGAAATGACAGCTGTCTGAAGTTGGTTGCAGTTTTTTCATCTCACCCTGCATGAATTCCTGGCGTTTAGTTAAGATTAAGACTCTTAACGTCCTTTAGGGCCTTGGTAGAATTTTATGACAAATAATTTTGCAGAATATTTTGATTTGCTACGATCCCGTAAAAGGGAGTTTTTAACCATATTTTCAAAGAGGGACCAAAAAGACCCCTTTCTTGACTCGTTCTAGGGTTAAAAATTTCAAGAAAAATATTCCTCGTATTTTTATCTGCAATATTGCCAAAGACAATATATATCTAATATACGCAGACTCGGAGGAATCTTTATCCGAAATTTTCCAAAAGTGTGGAAGAGGGGGATAATTTTGGTGTAGCTCCCATATAACGGTACCTCCCGATATTCGGTTTTTTGATGATTTTCCTATGAATATGTTTAAAAATTGGTATTTGTGGGTCATAATGGGTTCTAATATTTCCTTTACCCTAAGGTGGGGGGCATAAAAGTTCGACCCGGCCGAACTTGATGTTTTTTTTTTTACTTGTCAACATTAAAACTAACGGAAAGCGCCTTAAAGTATGCTAATACAATTCTGAAAATTGTCACTCTACATATGACTCTAACATGGCAAGTAAACCTGCCTTTACTTTGATGGCAACATCTTTTTAGATACCTCCATTTTTATTGCTGCTTTTATTTTTGCAAGAAAAAAATCAACTTTAACGAAGATGATATTTATGCTATTGCTGATAGTGTCAAAAGCGATATCATTTGCTGTTGCTCGTTGCCGTTATTGTTGTTGGCGTTTTATTATAGTTTCTTTATGGCCGTATGGCAATATCTTATTGACCTGTCACAACTATTCGGAATAACTGCTCTGCTAGAATATGTATGAGAGAGAATTGTTACTTCAACTTTTTTTATTTGAATATTCAAGTTGATGGTGTTTTTTTGTTGCTAGCGATGCTCCTGATGTTGTTGATATTTTAGTTGAAGGACAATATCAGGAGGCAGCATCTAGAAAATATAAAAAACATAGCAACAAACAGGACATCACACCGTACACACACACACACAAACATCACTTGATACAACTGTCAGAGCAATAAACATTTTTCGGTTGTTTTCCCAGGTAATGTGTGTGTGTATAATGTGACAGAAGAGTGTATGTGTGTGTGTGTGTATAAGTTTTTCGATATCATTATTATTCAGGTGAATAAATAAGTTGAAGTTGTTGCAATTTTTGTTGTTTCTTCTTTTTTTGTTTACATATCTACGATAGCCTCATGATGTTGTTGCCATCATCATTTATTTATACCAAAAATATTTTTCCTTGTACATATTATACATACATATACACACATATCCTTTTTGGTATATAAATATGTAAATAGATGGCATGGAAATTCTCTAGTATTTTTTTGGTTGTTGTTGTTGTAGCTGCTTTTCACTCTACTTATCTAGCTCTGTAAGGGTATGTGTGTGTGTGAATATTTTATGTGAGTGTTTGCTGTTTTGTTTATATATTTCTGTGTGACCTAATAGTTTCCACATTTTATTTGGTTCATATGGTTCTACACATGGCCTGTGTTCTACCTTTTAGCGTAATGTCTTCTCTGCTTTATGGCAATGTGTGTTCTTTCTCTCTCTTTGTAGGGCCGAGAGGCACGTTTTTTTATGTTGTGTACATTCTATATATTTTTTACGAAACGTTGTGAAATATTTAAATTTTTCATTTAACTAAGGGTTTGAAAGAATGTGAACAATTTATTTGAGTTTTTTGTGTTTTTCTTATTTTTGACAATTGAATTGAATTGTTGATTTTGGGGAGTTGTTTGTATTCTCATCGGAAAGACAGCAAGGATGAATAGTTTTAAATAGGTTGTACTTCAAAATATTATTTTTTTCTCACTTCAAAAAAAAAAAAAAAATAATAATAATAATAAAAATAAAATAAAATAAAAAATAAAAAAATTCAGGAAGCTTATGTATTCGCCAATATTTCTTTACTTGAACATTTCCAAAGGAAAATTTCCAAAAAGTGTTAAGCCTAAAAAGAAATTAATCTTTCTCTAAAAAATAACATGTTTGAGGTCTTTTAAAAAACTAACATTACGCCAATGTTCTATACATAGGGTTACAATCAGCCTTTATCGTAGATCTATATAGAAACAAGTCCCATGATGAGAGAGGCTAGTTCCGGCATTTTATTAAAGTCATATGTAAAATGGGGTTTTCATTTTGTATTAAGTTTTTTATAGCATACTTTTAGGAGATCCCAATAAGTTTTAAAATTACGATACCATACTATACTATACTATACTATACTATACTATACTATACTAGATTTGTTCGAATTGGTCAGCTTTGCCACGAATTATGGCCTTCAAACGGCCGAAGAAACCGTCACACGCTGTCCGAAGGTTGCTCTGTGGTTTTTTGGCCCATTCCCGGCGAAGCGCTTACTTGAGGTGATCGACAATCTGATATTTTTTAGTGTCGACCCTGCTTTCCAAAATAATACAGACACAATAGTCCGACGAATTGGTATTCGGAGATTTTGGTGACCATTGTGGGCTGGAAATGAAGCGAGGAACCTCATTTTGTAACCATTCTTTGGTGGCGCGTGCTGGGTGCGATGGTGCTGTGTCCTAGTTTTTTGGAATGTCCAAGGTCTGCGGCCAAACTGTTTGCGTGGCCAAGGCTTTCATACACCCTCCAGAATATTTTCGCGATAATATTCGGCATTTATTCTGATGCCACGGTCGATGAATACGAGCGGAGAGCGACCATCGCCTGTTATGGCGGCCCACACCACACATCACCATGTCCGGCGCTTGAGTTCTGGTGGTCAACCGAAAGTGCACATTTTCAGCTGACCTCTTTGGCAAGTAAACACGATCATCTGTTCGTTTGTTTACAAACTGCTGGACAACGAATGTCTTCTCATCGGAGAAAACCAAATTCGCAGTTCACCACTTTCGTCCAAGCGAAGCAACTCTTTAGCTCTTTGGAGTCTATTTTCTTTCTGTTGCGGTGTAAGTTCTTGCACTTTTTGGAATTTCAATGGCTTTGCCCCGAGCTCATTTTTCAATATTTGCCGAATGGAACAATGCGTTATGTTCAGCTAACGAACCATTTTTCGGTTGCTGCGACGCGGAATTCGATCAAGTCGCTTCTTTACATTTCGAACCATTTCTGCTGATGTTGCTGTTTTCTTCCGTCCACTTCCTTGACGTCGGGCTACGCTACCAGTATCACGGTAACGAGCGATGGAACGAGACACAAAAGATTTATCCACATTTAAATGCTGGAGTGCTCTAACGACAGCCTCCTTTGGTTTTCCAGCCAAATATAAAGAAATCACACCATCACGCTTGAATTCCATCACGATTAACTTTTTTCTGGAAAATTCTCACTAAATTCTTTTGTACGCTTGTAAACAATATAATGAGCTGTCACTGGAATAATTTTAACAGCTGTCGGACGAGTGGCTTAGAAATGACAGCAGTCTGAATTTGAATGCAGTTCACCAGTTCATCTCACCCTGTATTTAAATATGAACTGGGTTCCACAAAAGTTGGTAAAAGTAGTTCTAAGCAATTTTGTGATATACAGGGTTGCCCATATTCGACGGACCCATGACTCTTTGGGCCCATTCCAATCGACGAGGCTTGTCCGCAGGCAACATTCTTTGCGTCAATTGAATTTTGTACAGGAACAAATGCAAATCAATACGAATAATCCGATGTAAAGTGGACCGAGCCATGCCCATCTGCTGAGAACGGGGTTTTTGGGATGTTCTTGGGGACCTCTAAACACTGGCTCGTACGGCAGCGATATTCTCGGCCGATCGCCTTGGTCGTCATTTATATGGCCTCTTCGGATTAGAAAGAGCCTTTCCAGTCGAAAATTTTTCGTAAAAACGCTTAATGGTGTTCATAGAAAGCGCACTTCTCACATTTTTTAAGGTTTTAAAAGCACGTTGAGTTTTCACAATTGACTTCTTCTGTATTGGTTCATGGTAAAAATCTGCTTGGACTGACGCTTCAAACGCGGTATGTCATTAAACGATGTGACATCTCTGTCAAAAGTTATGGCGTTGCCAGATGGATCCGTCGAATATGGACAACCCTGTATATGAGAGCTAAAGCTATATCTGATTTCAAAACCAGCTGTGCCAGATACAATTGGGGTTCTAGAAAGGAAAACTGAATTATTTTTTGTTCTCGGAGATCATTTGGTATTTAATTTTTTTCCCTACATTCCAA
The DNA here is from genome assembly GCF_030504385.1 of Musca domestica. Classification (NCBI taxonomy): domain Eukaryota; kingdom Metazoa; phylum Arthropoda; class Insecta; order Diptera; family Muscidae; genus Musca; species Musca domestica. The sequence goes on from NW_026712362.1 coordinate 2,372,524, forward strand.
TTCCACTGATTTTCCCATGCCAATTAAATCATCACCTGCCATATCTTCACCTCTACCAACACAAATAATTTTGAGAAAAATACTGCACTAAAACAATATAGAAATTCAGAGGGAAAGATATATGATGGCCTTGTTCAAAGATAATCATAAAACAATATAGTCGGGTTCCCAGGCTAAAGCAAAGAAAAAACAAAAACACCAACGAGCAAAACAACAAAAAAAAAAAAAAACTCATAAATAAAATTTACACGTTGACACACATTTCACATGGAAAAGATACAACCAAAAAAAAAAAAAAAAAAAAAAAACCACTGGTAACTAATGACCCCCCACGCCGGGGAATTGGAGGTAGACCAAAAAAAATAACAAAACATCTGATAAGAATATTTTGTTTTCATTTCCCTCCGAGTAACAAAAAAGCAAATATGTCCCCGTTCGCAAAAAAATTCGGCAAATCAGATAGGAACATCAAATTTAATATATGTACCTACAATGTGCGAAAGGTGTGTACGGAAAAGTTATTATTCATGTGTGCATAGATACATTGGTATGTGGGTTGAATCATGAAGTCTAGCGTTCCTCTAGGCATAAATTTAATGAACAGCGTCGAGGAAAATATGAACTGGAAATCTGGTTTTTTTTCTCCATTTTCAAAGCAAATGAAAATCGTGCCCATGTTTTTTTTTTCTTCGTGGAACTCTTAACCAAAATGAAAAACCACCACCAACAACCGTTATCGTCATGCTCATACATTTTTGCGATTTGCTTAACTGTACTCTGTTACTAGCTTAATTTGTATTACGGTTCATGGTCTTAATAAAGTGTACAATTTGGATTATAAGAGTGCAGAAATACCTACACACGAATATACATACATACACTCTAAATAGTAACGTTACTATTTGCGAGCACTTTAGCCGCACTTGACTAACCGAACACTGCACAGATTTAATTATAATTGGTTTTTCCGATTATAATGAGGTAGTTAGTTGTTGTTGTTGTGGCTGCCAACTGTTTATGTTGGCAATAGTTAATGTTCGTGGCAGAACTGAGGTGAGTGAGAAGCGGCAGTGACGTGGAGACCCAAAGTAGAATTCGGGGGATGGAAATATATTTTGATATGGCAGGGCACAATGGGTCCATAGAAAAACAAGGTTTGTTCTATTAAAAAAAAAATAATAATAATAAAAAATAAAAATAATTGAAAATAAAAATAAAAAAAAAACTACCCTCTCGCCGGAGAAAAAAAATTTCTCAGAAAAAATCAGTTCTTAGTTACTCCACACTTTTTCATTAGAAAAAGGCAGTCCTTGTTCGCCAAGGAGGAAGAAAAAAAATCAATCTGTCTTAACTGAGAAAAAAACAGTCCTTGTTGGCTAGGGATTTTTTTATAAAAAATAAGTCTTTTGGGGCTGGGTATATTTTTAAGAGAAAACAAGTAAAAAAAAAATTAAGTTCTGCTGGGCTGAACTTTTAATACCACCTCCACCTTAGGGTAAAGGAAACATTAGAACCCAATTAGAACCACAAATACCAATTTTTAGACATATTCGTGGGAAAATGTGGCCAAAAATCATCATAATATCGAATATCGGGAGGTACCGCTGTATGGGGCTATACAAAAACGTGAACCTATATATACAATGCTTTGCCAACGGAGCTGGAATCCATTAGGAAACACAAATACCACATTTTAAACAAATCCGCGAAAAAATGTGGCAAAAATTATCAAAATACCAAAAATCGGAAGGTACCGTTATGTGGGGACTATACCAAAACGTGGATCCATACATGCAATATTTCGCCACGCGAACTAGGACTCATTACGGCCTACAAATAACAATTTTTAGACAAATCCGCGAAGAAATGTGGCAAAAATCATCAAAATACCAAAAATCGGAAGGTACCGTTATATAGGGGCTATACCAAAACGTAGACCGATATATCCCATTTTCAATACCAACCATCCTAGACACAATACAAATTGTTCTGCTTAATGTTGACGCTCTACGTCAAATAATATGGGCTGTATCGTGATTTCAACAGACGGACAGACAGACATGCGGACAGACAGACAGACGGACATCGTTAAATTGACTTAGAATTCTATGCTGATTATGAATATATATGTACTTTATGGGGTCTACGACGAATATTTAGGGATGTTACAAACGGAATGACAAAGTTAATATACCCTCCTCTCCAAGGTGGAGAGTATAAAAATTAGTATTCATAGGCTGAGGATTTTTTTTTAAATGAGACCTCAATTCACTGAGGTTATTTTTCCATAGAAAAAAAATAGTTGACCTTAGTTAACTGAGGGCATTTTTGTAATAAAGAAACCTATGCTCTTTTCACTGAGGATTTTTTCTCTCTTCAATGAATTAACAATTTTTTCCAAAGGAAATACCTGCCTGAAATTATTTTCTATTAAAAAACCAATTAAAAAGTATTAGTCGGGTTTGCCGACAGATGTAGACCCTCAGCCCATGTGGGCATTTTTTTCGTAGAAAAAGTTCTTTTCACTTTGGATTTTTTCTATAGAAAAAAAATCGCTTCAGTGAATGTAATGTGTAAAAGGTACAGGGTATCGTATTCCACTTCATATAAAACTGATAAAAAATATTGTGATGTGCAGAATTAGCAGAAATTCGAACATTTAATAATTTTTAATAAAATTTTAAAATTTTGCGGTGGAATGGCCAAATAAATTCCATATTTACATAAAATCTCTCTTTCAAAGAAGTTTGAAAAAAATTGCCGACTTGTTTCTCAAGTTTTGAGAGACAAAGGTATGGAATTTTGTGACTTTTGTGCGCTAGGTACCAAAAAGAGTGAACCAACATCTACCATCTTCACACCAGATCTTGCCTTATTAAGATTATTGTGATGTATGAAATATGAAAAGAACCGGATGTCTATTTGGCATTTTATGAACGTTTTGGTTATTAAAAAAAATTTTGCCCCTTTGTGGGGTAGGTACTAGTAGGGTTGCGTCAATATCTATAATCTTCACATCACATCTTATGTTGATAGAAATATTGGAATGTACCGAATTCGAAAGGCATCGGATGCTCATTTTGCATTTTATGAGATTTATGGTCATCTAGAATTTTAACGCCTTGTGGGGAAGATACTACAAGGAATGGTCCGTTCTATCCATTCTATATACCAGATCTTGTGTTGGTAAAAATGTTGAGAAATGGGAAATTTGAGGACAATCGGACTCTTAATTCACATTTCATAAAAGTTATAAATATTCATAATTTTTACCCTTTGTGGGCGAGGTACTTAAAAAAATGGGAGCCTAGCCTATTAGGAGGTGTTGCAAAGTTTAAAAAAAATTGGATGATATTGTCTTGTTATATGCGGCAAATTACTTTCTGTTAAAATTATCACCTTTTTGTGGTGGTACCTCCCCCACAAGGAAGGATCTAAGTTTGATCTTGATTGAGGATATTCCCTTCGAAAGTTATAGTGCGCACCAGCCAGAAAGAAAGACGGAGGGATGATCCTAGACCGACTCCAAATGTCCGGAAATGGATTTAATCCAATAAAGATGTAGGGTCTAAAACCGATATTTCAATGAAACACGTTTTGGCCGCAACAATTGCAGTCATATGGCTAAAGGGTATAAAAATCAGACCTCAGTTTAATGGGTAAAAATCACTCAGCCACATATTTTTCTCTAGAAAAAATCAGTCTTCAGTGACTTAGGAATTTTTTTTGTAGAATATAATCCGAGCTCTGTAAGAGGAAATTAAAAAAAAACGAACGAAATTAGTCCTCAGTGGCAGGATTTTTTTCTGTAGAAAAAATCGGTAACAGATGAGTTATTTCTTTACCTCTAAAAAACTGATTCATCAGTAAATAAATAATTTTTTACTGAAAAATAATCAGACTTCAGTGACTGGGGGATTACTCCTTAAAAAACAATTATTCAGTAAATGAGGAATTTCTCCAATTGAGCTTGAATATGAGTAATTTGTTTCTAATGAAAAAAATCTGTTCTCTGTGACAAGGCAATTTTTGCCTTAATAAAAATCTGACAATTTTTCCTGTAGCTCGGGAAAAATAGTCCAAAATGACAAAGGGTTTTTTCTATAGAAACCAGTAAAGAAAGACTTAAAGTTGCGCGGGCCGACTTTATGATACCCTACGCCACTTTGCTAATTTAGTAGAGCTCCACATAACAATTAAAAGTTTTAATGATCAATCATACACGCTATGAATATAATTTAAAGTTCTAAAGACTAAATATGGCGAAGCATTTGTATCTTTTAATTTCGGACTTGTATTGCCAATTTGATATATATATATGGGAGCTATATCCAAATCTGAACCGATCTCGATAAAATTTAGCAAGTGTATTTCTGAGCTGTATTTGATATATTTCCCTGAATATCGTTGTTACGGAGTGCATATTACGGCTGTGGGAAACAAATATAACAAATTGGATTAATAATATATATGGGAGCTATAGCTATATCTAACCCGATCTTTACCAAATTTGACATACTAGCTTCTAGACTCAATTCGGTCGTAAGTGCCAAATTCCATCCCATTTGGGCAAATATTAGACGTTTGGTGCACAATAAAAGGTAGATCGGACGAAGTTATATATGGGAGATATATCCAAATCCGAACCGATCTCGATACAATTTAGCAAATGTATTTCTGAGCTGTATTTGATATATTTCCCCAAATATTGTTGTTACAGAGTGCATATTACATCTGCGGAGGACTAAAATAACAAATCGGATGAACAATATATATTGGAGCTATAGCTATATCTGAACCGATTTCGATTAAATTTGGCATACTTATTTTAAGGCCTAAATTGGTTGTACGTGCAAAATTCTATACTATTCGGACTGATATTACACGCTTGGTGCACAATAAAAGGCAAATCGGACGAAGATATATATGGGAGCTATATCTAAATTTATACCGATTATCTCCAATTTCAAAAGGGTTCGTCCTTGGGCCAAACAAATGATTTGTGCAAAATTTCATCTGGATTCACAAAAAACATGGACAGACGGACGGACGGACATGCATAAATCGACTCAGAATGTGATTCTATGCAGGTCATTAAAAGGGTCTATCTCGTTTCCTTTTGCCTGTTACAAACAAATGCAAAAAGGCATAATACCATGACCATAACGGGTTTTTGTTGAGAAAAAAAATCAAATTACTTTCCGTTGACTAAGATTTTTTTCTCTACAAAAAATGTCTACAGAACTTCTCTCCTGGTTACCAATAAATATTAAGTGTTTTTTCTTATACAACTATGTTGTGTGTGAGGTTCCTACATGTGGTGCGTGCAGTGTAGCTCTCCTGCTATTGTTGTTGCCCGGCATTGTTGTTATTACTGCCAACCATTGTCTGGCCAAAAAACGAGAAACGAAAATTCCTAGCTATTTTGTTGCCAATTTACATAAACAAAATCCAACTACCATCAAAAACACAGACAGATGAAGAGTAGCAAGATTGGTCATGAAAGTACCAACTATCTGACATTGGCAGATATACGCCGTTGCCCAGTTAACCAAGTGGCGGGTGGACGACATGTCTGAAGTATTTTTATAATATTTTTTTACAATAATCCTCTTTTAGAAGGGATGTGTTGTTGTTATTTTCTCTTTGGAGACTAGCTTTAATATTTAGATTCTCATCTCTCTCTCATTCAACGTCAGAGTTTTACTCGAAACTTCTGTCAGAGAATATCTCAATTATCTCTTCAAACGATCGATTAAACGTTGAATCGAGCTCACAATCGAAATCAGAAGATTTTTTCATCTTGTGGTCCAAACTCGAATATTTTTGTTCACTGGGCAATCACTCGAGTGTATGTGGGTGCGTCCACATATATGTGTGTGTGTGTCTGAATGCATTGCGTTAAATTATAGTTGATGTTTGTTAGGGTTCCGGTAGTGGCTTTGATTCTCGGTCTCAGTTTCTATTAGCAAAAACAAAGTTGGAACTGAGTTGTTATAGTTTCTGTTGTTGTTGTTGCTGGTTTTTGGGTTACTCCCACCACCATTTGTTGTCGAGTGGCGGAGATAGAATTCGTACGAATGAATGATTTGATTGCACCACACCACACACCGGATCCAATAGCACGTGTTGTAAGCGAAAAGAGTTTTAGACCAACCACTGCCAACTACTGCTGCTTCTGACTAACTGACAGAGCGTTGATGTTGATGATGGTAATAATAATAATGATGTTGTTGTTGTCAGTGTGGTTGTTGTTACTGTTCATCATGTCGGCAAATGGGGTAGATGATGTTCGTGTGGAGCCATGGAAATGGATTGTTGTGGATTTCTCTTTTTTTTTTTGTTATTGTTGCTGTTGCTGAAATCGTATCAATTTTCATTGTTGTAGTTGTTCTTGTTGTTGTTTTCTTGTTCTGCTATAATTGCAATATATATTCTAAAGTTCATTTGCTGTTGATTCATTACAGCCAGTTGTAGTTGCTGCTGTTGCTGCTGATTTTATAACTCATTTCATTGTAGCTACATGTGTTCGTACATATGTATGTCCGTATCGCCAATGAAGTTGTATACATTTGAATTATGGCTGATTGTTGTTACTGTTGTTGTTGTCTTTTTCATTATAGCGTTACAAGAACATTGTTCTATGATAATTTTCAGCGTTAATTTCATTGGAGCATGGAATTTGAAATTTGGCTCAAACAATTACAGCAACAAAAAAAATATGGTCTTAATGAAAGCTCTTAAATGTTGGTGGAAAGAATTATTTATGCTTCAGGTTAAGGGGAGATGAGGGGAACCTCCAAAAGAAGTTCAATGGCCAATGTTTTTGATTTCATAACTTGGAATAACATTTATGACGAAAAAATCTGACTTTTTTCTATAGAAAAAAATGACCTCAGTGTGAACTGAGTCCTCGGATGTTTTTGTATAGAAAAAATCCGACGAGCTCATTGTCGTTGACCTCAGTGTGAACTGAGGTCCTCGGATTTTTTTCTATAGAAAAAAATTGACCTCAGTGTGAACTGAGGTCCTCGGATTTTTTTCTATAGAAAAAAATTGACCTCAGTGTGAACTGAGGTCCTCGGATTTTTTTCTATAGAAAAAAATTGACCTCAGTGTGAACTGAGGTCCTCGGATTTTTTTCTATAGAAAAAAATTGACCTCAGTGTGAACTGAGGTCCTCGGATTTTTTCTATAGAAAAAAATTGACCTCAGGGTGAACTGAGGTCCTCGGATTTTTTTCTATAGAAAAAAATTGACCTCAGTGTGAACTGAGGTCCTCGGATTTTTTTCTATAGGAAAAAACTGGACCTCACTGTGAACTGAGATCGTCGGATGTTTTTCCTTTGAGGAAAAAATGGACTTCAGTGTGAATTGAGGTCGTCGGATTTTTTTCCTATAGGAAAAAAAATGGACCTCAGTGTGATCTGAGTTCGTCGAATTTTTTTCCTATAGGAAAAAAATGGACCTCAGTGTGATCTGAGTTCGTCGGATTTTTTTCCTATAGGAAAAAAATGGACCTCAGTCTGAACTGAGGTCGTCTAATTTTTTTCTTTCACGAAGTTTATTTTTCCCATTTTGTGACTCCCTTTAATAGCTCAAATTTAAAACTCTCCAGCTCCTCTCCACCAAAAGGTGGTTAGCCTTTAACACAATTTCCTCCATGTCTCTTGCCAAATCGGATCGTGTATCGTGCTGTTATATTTAAAATTGTTATTAATATTTCAATTATAACAACAAGGGCCAGCAGATATTGTAACATGGCTTTTTTTGTCCGATGTCGGTGTTATTGGTAATAACACTACTATTGTTGTTGTTGTTATTGCTTTCATTCTAGGGCTTGAATGACCTAAATTAGAAAATTGGAATTTTTGCTCATATCGCCAACAAAATGAATACAGCAACATCGAACACATAGCTCTTTTAATATAGAAAACATAAAAATATGGTAATAAATATGCCGGCCGCTTTCGGATGATGTGTGTTTGTTTGTACGTAGTTATGGGTGGGACCACCATCAAAAAAAAAACCCCGATCACACAAAGGCAAAATATTGTCAGCAATTTATTTAGGTTTAGTTTTTTTTGGTCTGATTTTTTTTTTTTGCAAATATTGTACAAATCGTGAGGTTAATCAAATATGCCAAAGCTAATCCTTGTGGGTTTTGCGAATGGATAACCAGTCATGTATGCCAGTGTGGATTGGGTGGTGAAACCCATTTAAAAAGGTCTTTGATGGAATTGCGGAAAAAAACACCCACAAAAATTGGATTGTTATTTGGAAATGCTTTAGTGATTTTGAGGTTCTCAATCAAATATTGGGTAGTTTTTTTTTTTTTGTTTTTTTTTTCATTACTTTATGCGACTTGTTATAAAAATCAGCCGGCGTTGAACCACAGCAATCATGAGCTGCTCTATTTGGGATTTTGGGGTTTTCCCTCTGTGTTTATAAAACTAATGCAACATAACCAACATTTGATTTGATTTGATTCTGCTGTGGTGGTCACAGGGTAAATTGTCGCATATTTTCAAAATTCTGCCAAGGACCACACACCTCCTTCTCATAGCTTTATCATTTGATATTATAATGAGAGAGGGAGGGAGAGAGAGTGAGAGATAGAGGGAGAGAGAGGGCGACCACCAATTCAATTGCCACTAACACCGGCGCCACTAACTTGATGGGCAACAAAACGTTTAGGCCTTAACAACATTAGCAGGTCACCGGGTGTAAATTAAACAAAGTTTGATGGCTGGTCAGTTGGTTGGTGGTCGTTCGGTCAGTTTTTGGTGGAGTGGTCGCTTCACTTCATTTGTTGGAAAGTCTACAATTTATGTTCCCTCAATATGCCTAACTTCCCACCTCTCCCTCCCCCCCCTCATCAATTCACCTTCATTAGCTGTCCTGGCCTCGGAAACCGCACGCACACACATGTGCTAAAATTACAATTTTTGTTGATTGCCTTGCCTATGATATGACATAAACTCGGCCAATTCAATCGTATCTATTCATATGGATGACCATCTGCCATTATTTTTCTCACCATTTCCGTGCAACGAACATAACCACAGATATATAAATTTCGCATAGACAACATATTTGGGGAAAAAATATACTCAAATTTGCTTAATGATTGTGTGGTGTGTTGAGTGGATTGCTTTGATATGAAAAAAAGAAGAGGATAACAAAAATTGGCGGCAATTTAAATGGTCATGTTATTAAAAGCCAATTAAAATGGACGTGAGATGATTTTTGATGAGGAAAAAAATTGGAAACTTTTTAATATCGATTTGAATTTTCACACAATAGGAAATCAGGAAATAAAGCCATGTTCATCTTCCTCACTCAGACACTTTTTTTACAGAAAAAAATCAGACCGGAGATAATTTTTTTTCTGTAGAAAAAAAAAAAAAAACCGGCCGACCGACCTCAATAAACTTCTGAGGTATTTTTTCTAAACAAAGAAAAAAAATCCGACTGATCTCAATTTTCATTTTATAGAAAAACTCTTACGAATCAGATCACAGCTGAGGCATTATTTTTCTATAGAAAATATCGGCCTCAATGTCTAAAAAGAAAAAATCTGCCCTCTTAAAAAAGTATCAAATTTAGAAAAACTTTAGTTCGCTTAGCCGGTGTTGGACAGCCTCAGAGGAGAAAATCCGACCGAAAACCTACCTAGTTCAGTATCAAATTTAGAAAAACATATGACCCATGTACTGAACACAATCAGACTGTCTAGATTCAAAAACTTATATCTCTGGATCCAGGAAAAATAATAACACATGTTGTAGCAAGGTTGGAAAAGTAAAAGTAAAGGCTATAATTTCGTGTGTAACATAATGAGTTCCATATTGGGCTCTTTTTGGATTTGTTTCTCTGGGGGTTTAATAAAAAATCAGGTTCAATTAATCAATAATTTTGAGTAGTGATTGATTTAGCTTTCAAATAATACATATATTGCCCATATCGATTAGGTTGATCCGGATCTTACACGGGTCTTGGGCCCGGACTTTTAGATCAAATATAGGGGTCCGTCCCCCAAGAAAAAAATAATTACCTGGAAACAGGATACGAAAAATCCGTGAGTTTTTACTTAACTCCATTAGTTATTTGAAAAAGATTTTACAAAACTCCACATTGGGCGCCACTTACAGTTTTGAAAGAAAGGAAATTTAGGAATTTTTGAAAGAAAGGAAATTTAGGAATTTTTGAAAGAAAGGAAATTTAGGAATTTTTGAAAGAAAGGAAATTTAGGAATTTTTGAAAGAAAGGAAATTTAGGAATTTTTGAAAGAAAGGAAATTTAGGAATTTTTGAAAGAAAGGAAATTTAGGAATTTTTGAAAGAAAGGACTTTTAGATCAAATATCGGGGTCCGTCCCCCAAGAAAAAAATTATTACCTGGAAACAGGATACGAAAAATCCGTGAGTTTTTACTAAACTCCGTTCGTTTTTCGAAAAAGATTTTACACAGCTCCACATTGGGCGCCACTTACAATTTTGAAAGAAAGAAAAGATATTCAAAATAACTTTATATTCCACCATAATTGTTTACTTTTTTCTCCATAGCCAATGAACAATTTCTCAACATATATTTCGAAGATCTGTTATTGGCGCCCAATGTGTTAGAACTAATCCATAAAAAATACATGATCAAAAGAATAAAATGCAGTTCAATCTCAAAATGAAGTAATAACTTAGAAAAAATTGAATATAATAATTTAATCAAATACAATTTTATTTTTGGAACCCCGCATTGGGCGCCAATGAGTATATTCCATCTTAAGTGACTAAGGAATTGTTAATGTTAAAAAGAAAACTGCGTGAGTCCTTAAAATAAAGGGTTTTTCTATAAAAAAAACCCCTCACGAATTTTTCCACAAAACAATAGAAAATAATTTTTATAAAGCCCCACATTGGGCGCCAGTGTTAAATATTATATTAAAAAAATACTTAATATTCCACAACCATTGTTAGTTAAGCTTCTCTTCCATGACCTGTGAGCTATTTCTCGACACATATTTGGCAGACTCAGATCCCACATTGGGCGCCAGTGACAGATTAATCCAAACTAACTAATTTATATAGACCATGAAATGAAAAAAATATTAAAATATGAATAAAAAATAATTTTATTTTTTTTGAATCTGAAGAAACTAAGGACGGATTTTTCACGAAAACAATTCCTCAGTTCCCTGAATATGGCGCCCAATGCGGGGTTCAAAAAAGTAAAATTCGTTTTTATTACATTTTTTTTAAACATTTTTTTGATTTGATTTGGTTTGTCGAAAAACTTGGGATTTTTTTTAAATTAAAATCAGTTTTCAATATCTGAGCACATTTTATTCTAACAAAAAAAGTACCTCCAATGAATTCTAATTGTTTCTTAGGAAAAAATTGCTTCAGTGATCCTTTCTGTAGAAAAGAAAGTCCCAATGAACTAGAAAGTATTTTGTTTCCTACAAAAAAATAAATAAATAAATAAATTAAACAAATAAATAAATAATTAAGAAAAATCAGTTAAAAAAACCTCAGTCTCCGTAGAAAAAATAAATCCGTCCTAAGTAACTAAAGAGATTTAGTTTTCATCGAAAAACTTGGGGTTTTTTCAGTCTTCAATATCTGAGGACATTTTTTAACAAAAAAAGTACCTCCAAAGATCTTTAATTTTTTCTTTAAAAAAATTGCCTCAGTGTTCCTTTCTATAGAAAAGAAACTCCCAATTACTTGAGAAAGGATTTCGTTTTCTACAAAAAAATAAATAAATAATAAAATAAAATAAATAAAAAAATGGTCTGGTGAAAAAACGTTAGTCTCCGTAGAAAAAAAAATCCGTCTAGGTAACTAAAAAGATTTAGTTTTTATCGAAAAACTTGGGTTTTTTTCAGTCTTGAATATCTGAGTACATTTTTTTAAGAAACAAAAGTACCTCCAATGAATTCTAATTTTTTCTTTAGAAAAAATTACTTCAGTGATCCTTTCTATAGAAAAGAAACTCCCAATTAACTGAGAAAGGATTTTGTGAAAGGATTTTGTTTCCTACAAAAAAAAAAAATAAATAAATAAATAAATAAATAAAAATAAATAAATAAATCGTCAGTAAAAAAAATCGTCAGTTTCCGTAGAAAAAAAATCCGTCCTAAGTAACTAAGGAGATTTAGTTTTCATCGAAAAACTTAGTTTTTTTCAGTCTTCAATATATGAGTACATTTTTTTTAACAAAAAAGTACCTCCAATAAATTCTAATTTTTTCTTTAGAAAAAATTGCCTCAGTGATCTTTTCTATAGAAAAAAAAACTCCCAATTAACTGAGAAAGAATTTTATTTCCTACAAAAAAAAAAAAATAAATAATTAAAAAAATAAAATAAATAAATAAAAAAAATCGTCAGTTAAAAATAACTTTGAGTTTGCTACGAAAAAAAAAAACTCTATAGACACACATTTTTTAAAGAAGACTGATTGATTTATATATTTTCCTCAAAATATAAATATAAAAAATTACCCTGGTCCGGAGAATATATTTTTTCCATAGAAAAAGTCCCTTTCCTGAGGATTGATTTTTTCTCTAAAGAATTAATCTGTCCTATACTTTTTGCCTATAGAAACAAAAATTGCCCCTTGGAGGACGCAATATTTTTCTATTAGAAAATGGCTTCAGTCACGGTGAATATATTTTTGTATAGAAATAACTGCTTGGTCACTGGGGACTGATTTTCTTTTATAGCAAAAAGGAAACCCTCAGTCAATGAAGATATATTTTTTCTACAGAGAAAAACTTCCTCATTCATACACATTTTCTGAGAGAATTTGGTCGGTGACATGTAAATTTCAAAAACCATTACTTCAAAGCATTTAAAAAAAAAAATTGAACAAATCTGACCCATTAACTAAAAACAATATCGCTTTTTGGAATAAATTATTATTTTTTACTTCTCTCCGTCCATTTAAACACATTGTATTTATTCTCATTTTGGTTGTTTTTTTTTTACTTTACATTTTTTATCAACTCCTCACAACAACACCCTTTTGAATATTAATTCATTCATTCATTTCCACCAACCGCGCACCCACACACTCTCTCTCCCACTCAAACGCCCAGCCGTTCATCCATCGATACATATAGCTATCCATATTAAATGCAATCAATTTCCTCGCTATATAAAAATGTTAAACTTTTGGATAACAGCTTCCATGGCAAACGACCATTACACATCCCCACACACACACACACATATTAAGGGATACTCGTTCTGCTGCTGTTGCATATTTAATTCCTTTGTCCTACTCCAATCGAATGTAAACTATCGACAAATTCAGTGATTTTTTCACACAAACACCCATCCTCCCACACACATATATATATATAGAGAGAGAGAGAGGGAGACACATACATATTTCAATATCCTTTAAACACCTCCGCCCAGCGGCGGGCTTCACACACCGGTAAACATAAACAGAGTAACCAACTCCTTTACCACCTCTACCAAAATGCATTTCACACCGTGAATAAAAGGAAATGTTGCATATTTATGGGATGTGGGAGAGGTGAAGTGCGGGGTTGAGGGGGTGATGGAGGAACATTTTTTGTATGTGAGTAACATTCTGTTGAAAAATTATTTTTTTTTTTTTTTTTTTGTTTTTGTAAAAATAAATTTAATGATCCCAGGATGAGAAAATGATGTCTTGGGGTAATAAAAAAATCAAAAAATATATAAAATTGTTAAAATATTTTAGTTTTGGTTCGTAATATATAATAAAACAAAAAATTAAAAAAAATCAAATTTTAAAAAATACAAAATTTTTAAAAATACAATTTTAAAAATCCCAATATTAAAATTACTACATTTAAAAAAAAGGTTAAATATTTGCCTTTGACTCTAATTTCTCCAGAATATTTTCCAGGATACTTTCCAGTAGAGTAGAGGACATTTTAAGAAATTTCCTGCTAAGCAACAAAAGCTTAAGAGGTTTTCTCCAGCCGTTGCCCGCATTGGGCGCCAAAGGTGGGGTACAAAAAAAATATTTGAAATAAATTATATATAATTTCTTACTCATAACTAACAGGTAAAAAAAACACTAAGTTCGGCCGAAATTTTAATACCCTGCACCATTGGGTAAAGAAAACACTTTTATATAAAAGTATCTGAATTTACACCTGTTCCACTGTAAATTATAAATACCAGTAAGACCGTTTGCTGTTAAACTTTTCAAAAAACCATAAAGTGGATGAGGCCGACATATGAGGGTCATACCAAAACGAGAACTTCCATAGACAATTTTATACCTCAAGGATTGCCATCTTACAAATCTTCTTAAATACCAAATTTGAAACAATTTCGTGGGTAAATGTGACTAGGATCATATCATAATGCCGAATATCGATGGGTATGTTATATGTGCGCTATAAGAAAACGTGGACCTAGATATTCAATGTTCTGCCATAGGAGATAGAACCCATTACGAAATTCAAATACCAATTTTTGGGCGAATCCGTGCAAAAAATGTGTCGAAAAACATAAAAATACCGAATATCGGGAGGTTATACGGCTATACAAAAACGTGGACCTATATATACTATGTTCCGCCACCGGAGCTAGAACCCATTATGACCTACAAATATTAATTTTTGGACAAATTCGTGGAAAAATGTGGCGATAACCATTAAAATACTGAATGTCGGGAGGAACCGTTATATGGCGGCTATACAAAAACGTGGACCTATATATGCAATGATCCGCCACCGGAGCTAGAACCCATTATGACCTACAAATATCAATTTTTAGAAAAATCCGTGGAAAAATGTGGCAAAAATCATCAAAACACTAAATATCGAGAGGTGGCGTTTTATGAAGGCTATACCAGAACGTGGACCTATATATACTATGTTCCGCCTTCGGAGCTAGAACCCAATATGACCTAAAAATATCAATTTTTAGACAAATCCATGAAAAAAATGTGGCATAATTTATAAAAATGCGGAATATCGGTAGGTACCGTTATATGGCGGCTATACAAAAACGTGGACCTATATATGCAATGTTCCTCCACCGGAGCTAGAACCCATTATCACCTACAAATATAAATTTTTAGACAAATCCGTGGAAAAATGTGGCAAAAATCATCAAAATACCGCATATCGGGAGGATTCGTTTTATGAAGGCTATACCAGATCTTGGACCTATATATACTATGTTCCGCCTTCGGAGCTAGAACCCAATATGACCTAAACAATATCAATTTTTAGCCAAATCCGTGGAAAAATGTGGCATAAATTATAAAAATGCGGAATATCGGTAGGTACCGTTATATGGGGGCTATACCAAAACGTGGTCCAATATATTTCATTTTCAATACCAATCATCCTATACACAATACAAATTGTTCTGCCAAATTTTGAAGCACGATCAATCAATGAGGACTGTATCATGATTTCAACAGACAGGCATCCTTGAATCGACTTAGAATTTTATGCTAATCCTGAATATATTTTTGCAACAACGATCCTGAATATATATTTATGGAGTCTATGACGAATATATGGGGATATTACAAACGGAGTTACAAAGTTAATATACCCTCCTTTTCAAGGTGAAGGGTATAAAAATACTATTGTAATAATCTGAAATTTCAGTTCATTGAACCCCACATTGGGCGCCAGGGAAAATTCTACAGATAAATTTATTAGAAAATACTATACAAAATCACAATCGTAGGATGGTTTTTAACCTCAGCTGATGGGTCATTTCCTGACATATATTTTTTAAAATTCTAACCCCACATTGGGCGCCAATATCAGTTTAAGCAAAAATAATAAAACTCTGTTGAAATATAAATAAATAAAATAAATAAAAAATACTTTAATAAGCAGAAAAATTATTGCATGGAACCCCCCATTGGGCGCCATTAAAAATTCTAAAAAGTAAATATACTGGATAATACTTAAGGCTTCACAAGTTTTCAAATGTAGCAATCCTACATTAAAACCCCACATTGGGCGCCATATTACATAGTCATTTATAATTCCTTAACCCATTTTTCTGTCATCTGTCAGAAATCCCATCAAAAAAAAAAAACAAAAAATCCTCCTAAAAATATATCCCTCCCTCCTAAAGCTTCCCTCTCCTCCTCGATGGTAGGGGTATATTTCTGAAAACCATATTTTTGGATACTTTTTAAAATGAATTTCTGGAAAAATTAAAAATCGGAACAAATTTTTGACATCAGTGGCCCTAAATTATCCTAAAACAGTATTTAAAAAAAAAAAAAAAATAAAAATTTAATTTCCGAACTAAATGGGTTAATTAAAAAAAAAAAACACTAGTTTAATAAATTTTAAATTCACCACGTGTTCTAAACAATTAGCATATTTAATATTTTTCAATATCAGTTAAGCGTTTAATTTAGAATCAGTGAACCATTTCTCGACATATATTTACCAGATCCGGAGATTTGGCAAAAAATAAAGTTTTAAAAAATGGTTTTTGGTCATTTCGACAAATTTCTTCTTCTTTTCGAAAATTTTTTAAACTTTATTAGGGGAGGATTTTAAATGCAGACCCTAATGATTACTTACTTGCACATAATTACTAAAATTGTTCCCTTCCAACCTTCACTCCCTCAACCATCTGCCACAACCAATTTCCCACCACATTCATTCATGACCAAAATATATTATCATTTCAGTCCGGTTTACTATTTTTAGCCATTACAAATAGCCAAAAAAAAAACGAAAAAAAGTATCCCTTATCTTGTCCACCTTTATTTCGAATACCATTCACATTGAAATATCTCTTATCTTCTCCACTCACCCCCTCCTCCCCCCTAACCATGTTTATTGGTTTTACTGTTGTTTTCTATCATTATTTTATGCTGATATCCGGTACAGAGTAAAATATTCGGTCATATGGTCAAAGGTGTATTCAGTCCAAACATGCGTATGCATGTGTTTGGGGAGAGAGGGGGTGGAATGAGCGGGCAGGTTGTGATAAACGACCTGGAATACGCAACATTTACCAAATGCTATTGAATTTATATTTTACCGCATTTTTTCGTTCTTGGGGTTAAACAATTTTTTTCCCTCACCAACTACGTTCGGAAATTTATTTTTACTGCATCGTACATATGTATGGAAACACATGGAAATATTTGACTGCCTGTAACTGAACCATATTCATTTTTGGCCATCCATACTCAGCATTATTATCATTACACTAATAATGATCGGAAGCCCTCACCTCACCCATATCACATGGGGTGTCAAAAAATTCAAATGCACACACACATGTATTAACATATATACATAATTATCATGTTATCATCATCATCGCCATCATATGTTTATACAATGACTGGCAAAATAGAAAGAGAACAGCTGTTATTTTTTTTTGTGTCCTGGAATCTCTGAAAACCAATATGTGCCATATATGAAGCTAATCAATGGCCATTAACTGATATTAAACTCTCATAAAGCACATCTACTGCATTCCTAGGTATATATATATATGTGACCAGATGGCAGGCAGACTGGCCAGAAAATATGCAAATAGTTAGTGGCAGACTGAAAGACAGACAGTTCGACAAACATATAGGTTTCCTGTCATATGTTTATGGGTTTTTGGAGAAGATTTTAAGTAATTTATTTATTGGCTAACGGTATAAGAATTATGGTAGGCCGAAAAATCAATATATTTATGGAATCCTCAAAGATCTCTGTAATTTATGGAAATGGAAGCACCCATTGGGCGCCAAAAGGAATTTGAAACAAAAATAACATAATTTATTAGAGAATTCTTCAAGTTTCACAAACTTAGGTTACTTTTTATACGGAGATGGTGAGTTTTTTGTAGGCATATTTTGATGCAGACCCTTCATTGGGCGCCACTGATGTTACAAAAAAAAATATTAATATTAACAAAAATAATAATAATAATAATAATAATAATAATAATAATAATAATAATAATAATAATAATAATAATAATAATAATAATAATAATAATAATAATAATAATAATAATAATAATAATAATAATAATAATAATAATAATCATAATAATAATAATAATAATAGTAAATAAATGTAAAAACCCAGATATAATGAAAATAAAACAGGCTTTCATAGGAATTGAATTCATTTCATTGAAAACCACATTGGGCGCCATGTGTAGTTTTTTCAGGGAAAATTCATACATTAGTTGGCTTTAAGTATATGAATAATATTGTTCACGAAAAAACAATATACTTATGGAATTGAATCATCAAGAGATATTTCTTAGACCAGCACACTACATTGGGCGCCAAGGAAAGTTATTTCATCCTTTTGTCCAACTTTTTGTCCTGGAGCCCAATGTAGGGCGCCAATGTTGGTTTAACAAAGAATAGTTGAAAAGATCAGATAAAATCTTTTAATCAAAAAAAAAAAAATAAAAAAAATATATATATATATACCATTGTAATCGTCTGAAATTTCGGTTCATTGAACCCAATATTGGGCGCCAATGAAAGATTTAAAAAATAAATGTATTAGAAAATAGTTAACAAAATCACAGTCATAGGTTATCTTTTATTATCAGCTGGTTAGACATTCGTTAACATATATTCCGCAAACTTAAACCCCACATCCAATACAACAAATTGCCTAAACTTCATTTCATGCAATCCGCATTGGGCGCCATTAAAAGTTCTAAAAAATAAATATACTAGAAAATAATTAAAGTTTCACATGTTTAAAAGCTTATTTTAGCTTTTATTCCGGAGCTAATGATTCCACATTAAGATCCCACATTGGGCGCCATATTACATATTAGAAGAATCACACATAATCCATCAATAAAAAAAAAAAACAATAAAAATATTTGATATTTTTCAATAAAAGTTAGGCTTTTACCCTGAGTCGGTGAGCCATTTCTCGACAAATATTTTGCAGATTCAGATGAATGGCAGTTCAAAAAAAAAAAATAATAATAAATAAATAAATAAATAAATAAACAATGTTAAAAAAACCAAATATCACTCATTAATGAAAACATAACGCACAGTTTTAATTAGCAACAATTAATTTAATTAAGCCCCGCATTGGGCGGCAATGGGTGATGAAAATCAAATCGTTTCCTATTCGACAGTCATAGGTTGTTTTCTCGCCCTGAGGCAATGTGATTTTTAACTACAATTAAATCGTAGAATCAATTTTCTTCTTGGGTGCCAATGATAGATTCTATGAGGTACTGCATAGGAGGCACCAATGAGAGCTCAGACAATTTCTTTTGATTGAGTCCCGCATTGGGTACAAATGGGAGTTTAAACAAGCCAAAAAGATCCATGTTTGAAAAGATTAGCCGTTTTTTTTTTCGCAAGTTGTGTGTGTTGAAAATTGTGGTCCTGTGTACCAAAAGTGGTGGACCGATTTCTAGCATCCT
This sequence comes from Musca domestica, assembly GCF_030504385.1. Lineage (NCBI taxonomy): Eukaryota > Metazoa > Arthropoda > Insecta > Diptera > Muscidae > Musca > Musca domestica. The sequence continues at coordinate 2,391,938 of NW_026712362.1, forward strand.
CATACCAGACGTAGTGTTTGAAGGAATATTGCGACGTGTAAAATTAGAAGAAAATTGGGTGCCTATTTCGTAAGAGAGTTTTTGGTCATTCAAGAATTTAGCACCGATATCTAACATCTTTAAAACTAATTTTGTGTTGGAGGAAATATTGGAATATGTCGAATTTAGAAAGGATCGGATGCTTATTTCGTATTTTATGAGCGTGTTGGTTTTTTCAGATCTTAACCACTTTGTGGTGGGAGGTCCACTATATGCCAGCTATACACAAGATCTTGTAATGGAAATATTGAAATTTGCTAGTGGAAATATTGAAATTTGCGACATATGAAAAATTCTTGAGCTGGAGGTATTTGCTGGAGTGGGCTAATATTATATTAGGATTTCCAAGGTTTGCACAACATTGAATGATCCTTTCGGGTTCTACAAGTTTCCTTGTTTCCTTTTCTGTAAAGATTTAGAACTTTTGTGGGAGAGGTACCAGAAGGAGTTTACTGATGTTTCCAACCTCCGAACTAGATCTAAGTTTGTTAATAAAACTACGATGTACCAAGTTTGGATCAAATCGGAAACTCCCCTTGAGAGTTATCGTGTGCATAAATCAGACAGGAGGACGGACGTGCAGCCTTAGATCGATTTAAAATGTCCTAAAACGGAATTGGTCCAAAGAGGCCTAGAGTCTAAAACCGTTAATTTGATGAGGAACGTATCAAATGATATCTGTAGCCATATGGCTAAGGGCTTACGAATATTTATTATTCCATTATTCATCCCTTGTTAAACATATATGGGCCTAAGTACTCTTAAATGATAAAATTCCTTAAAAGTTTAAACCTTCAAAATTTTAGAACAAAATAGTCCTTAAAAATTTTTAGGTAAAATACAGGTTTATTAAGTACTTGTAAAAAAATATTTTTTAATTACACGATTAAATGTCCTTGAAACAAATATTGTCAAAAAAATCTGTTTTTTGTTAAAGTATATTTTTAAAAAAGTATCCATGAATTTTAATTCAGGCCCTAAAAGTTTAAAAACATTCCTTAAAAAATACACAACAATAATAAGCCTGAAATTTATTAAAAACAAGTTACTAAATATTCAGGATAAAAAAACTGAAATTGATTTTTATTAATTTTTTTATAAAACTTTATAGATTTGCAAATGGTTTATGATAATACATCAGAAATCTATTTCATAAAATACCCGCCATTAAAGTTTTCCCAAAAATATTTAAATTTAAATTAAAATTAAATTTAAAAAAATAATATTATAAAAATATGTATTTTGTTATTTTTTTTTTAATATTTTTCAACATTCATTACTATCAATATCCCTTTTATCTAATTTACTAAAATTCTAATAACAAATTAAAAATTCATTCGGACCATAGACAACAAATCCCCAGTTGGGAGGTTCTTTTACAAAAAAATACATTAAAATTGGTAACATTTTCAGCAGCATATGAACGAAGCCCTCGGGATTCCAAAGCACTCAGAAGCCATAAAGCGATCAATTTCAATTAACCCAATATTCAACAAATACCAACAACAACAACAAAACCTGAATAAATTTTTTTTCATATATTTATTTATTTGTTTATTTGCTTTATGAAATTTTAATGTACATTATATCAACTACCAATTAAATGACAATTAAACAAAAATATATTTCCAATGATGAAAAACCAATTTTGTTGGGTTTTTTGCAAATAAGAATTGAAATCATAATAATGTCATCAGCATTGGTAGAAATTTTATCTGTATGTGTGTGTGTCTCTATGTGTGTGTGTGAATACCCAAGGGGACAATAAATGCATAAAGTTTTTTTTTGTATTTGTTAGGTATATAGGGAATTGACAGTTATTGCTAAAAGCAATACATTTATTTTGTAATTATTTAATGCGAAATGGAAATTTGTTATTTGTGAACAGTAATGGCAGGAATATTGGTGTAGAGAGTGAAGGGGAGGGAGGGAGATGCCAGGTTGATTTTGGCAATATGTTAATTTCAGCTAATGAAAGTCAGCAATGGAATTTCCAAAATATTGTGAATACGATTTCCAAAAGTAGGATGTGATTGTAGTCTATTGTACGGAAATTGAAAAACACCCGTATTCCTGGGTCGTACGCAGCGATAGAGCCTTGAGGCCACAAAATGGTTACTTTTGCGATTATTTTTTTCAGAAAATTTTTGTGGAACTTTAAGGCTGGATATTTTATTCGCAAAAATCATTATCATCGATTTTTTTATGATTCCTTCAAGGGACGTCAGGGTTATTATCCTTGAAGTTTAAAAGACTAATTTGAGCTGTGTACCACAGCAAATTTTAAAGGGTTTCCCTCTAAAGGATCTTTAAAAAAATATAAATTTTTCTTCCTCCCTCCCCTAAACATTGATTTCCCATTCATCTTGTCTTCCCACTCGAAAATTCCCTCAAGTTCTGTTACCCTTTAAACTTCAAAGCAACCTCTCTCAGATAGATCCTAGACATGGATAAGGCCAGCAGACATGTTTATGGTGACAAAGTGAATATCCTTAATATGCTTGCCATGCTCATGGCCATTGTATAATCCTTTATGTGTGAGTTTTTTCTTCTTTCTAATAAAACATCATAGGACGACACCAGCATAAGATAAGGGTTAAAACTTCCGTGTTTTGTAATAAATAATAAATTTTTATTTTGCTAATCCTGCCTGCCTCTCACATCACTCCGAGCATACACACATACTTGAGCTAACTCTCATCTGCGAGGGGGGAGAAGTATGAGTATGAGAGAATATATAAAACAAGTGTATATTCCTGTTCCTGGCTTAAGATATTAAGGTTATGTTAGGGCAGGGTTTATAAAAAAACACACATGGAGGTGGTTTAACCTTTGAAGGTAGTGGAATATAGGAGAAAAAAGGGACGATGACTTGGGATGGGACAAGGGAATGAGAGTGACAAATATATGAAATATTTTTAAAGACTAATAAACGTAAATTTTTTACAGTGGTAATTAAAGTGGATTTTTTAAAGAATCCTTTTCAATGACCAACAGAAACGTGGATTTTTTAAAGAATATTTTTTTCAAGGACCAACAAAAAACGTAGATTTTTTAAAAAATATTTTTTCAATGACCAAAATAAACGTGGATTTTTTAAAAAATATTTTTTCAAGGACCAAAATAAACGTGATTTTTTTTAAAAATATAATTTTTAAAGGACCAACCGAAACGTGGATTTTTTTAAAAAATATTTTTTCAAGGACCAACAGAAACGTGGATTTTATAAAGAATATTTTTCAAGGTCCAAAATAAACGTGGATTTTTTAAAGAATATTTTTTCAAGGACCAAAATAAACGAGGATTTTTTAAATATTATTTTTTTAAGAACCAAAAATTTCGTGGATTTTTTTTTAAAAATATTTTTTCAAGGACCAAAATAAACGTGGATTTTTTAAATATTATTTTTTTAAGAACCAAAATAAACGTGGATATTTTGAATATTATTTTTTAAGAACCAAAAATTTCGTGAATTTTTTTTAAAGAATATTTTTTTAAGGATCAACCGGAACGTGGATTTTTTTTAAATATTATTTTTTTAAGGACCAACAGAAACGTGGATTTTTTAAAGAATATTTTTTTAAGGATTAACAGAAACGTGGATTTTTTAAAAAATAAATTTTCTAGAACCAATAGAAACGTGGATTTCAAAAAATATGTTTTTTTAAGGACCAACAGATTTTTTAAAGAATATTTTTTCTGAGACCAACGGAAACGTGGATTTTTTAAAAAATATTTTTTTTTCAAGTACCAGCAGAAACGTGGATTTTTAAAGAATATTTTTTCAAGGACCAACAGAAACGTGGATTTTTTAAAGAATATTTTTTGAAGGACCAGCAGAAACGTGGATTTTTTAAAGAATATTTTTTGAAGGACCAGCAGAAACGTGGATTTTTTAAAGAATATTTTTTGAAGGACCAGCAGAAACGTGGATTTTTTAAAGAATATTTTTTGAAGGACCAGCAGAAACGTGGATTTTTTAAAGAATATTTTTTGAAGGACCAGCAGAAACGTGGATTTGTAAAATATATTTTTTCAAGGACCTTCAAGACGTGAATTTTTCAAAGAATATTTTTTAAGGACCCAGAGAACGTGCATTTTTTAAAAGAATATTTTTTAACGACCCAGAGAACGTGCATTTTTTCAAAGAATATTTTTTAAGGACCCACAGAAACGTGAAGTTTTTAAAAGAATTTTTTTTCAAGGACCAACAGGAACGTGGATTTTTTAAAAAATATTTTTTCAAGGACCAGCAGGAACGTTTTAAGGACCAATTGTGAATTTTCGTATCTTCTAAATGACTCTCAAACCTTGAATCTTGGATATTTTTTAATTCAATCTTCTAAACTCATATCACAAATTAACTTCTTAATTTCCCAGCATTAATCGTATACCATATACTTTCCCTCCACACCCAAATTTCCCCCTAAAATATCCCCAAAACAGCAGAAAAAATCTATTAAATATTTGCCACCATACACCTACCATATGACGTCCAGTTATGGTCTGTAAAAACTGTCAATAACTTCGCTAACAAACCATATGCCACATCCCCAACAGAAGGCAGGCCAAGTGGCAGATAAAACCAACCATGAAAACACCCACCCCTCATCTTGTCCAAAAATAACCATAAAGATAATTTTCCAAAAGAAATAAAATGTTTATTATTAAAGGACACGCCTTCATAAAAGAACACACAACACGGACACCCAAGGTGGCCAACAACAAAAATTGTCGCTCCTTTATGATGGATAAAAACACTACTTCTTTGCTGTTTGCGTCGCTTAGATGCAAAGTCATCATCATCTTCATTTTATGGTTTATAGAAAGCATGTGATAGTTTTGATGGGGGTGTTGTGTGATGGCATAACACTATTACACGCCCCGCCACTAGCGCACACCAACACATGACACACACACACATTGCTAAACTTAACTAATAAAAAATTACTTTCTTCTCAAGCTGTTATAGCCAAAAAATTTAACCACAAAACTGCCAACCACACACCCACATTGTCTGTTTGGCATTAAAACATCCAAAGCATATCCTGTGTGTTCTCCTCCCACTAGCTTGTTATTTTCTGTTCTTTGTCCACGTATCCATCTGCTTCCTCTTGCTGTTGGAGTTTTCCATATTAAATGTTGTGTTTTATAACCAGAAAAACGATAACAGTTTATGTGGTTGTCTTGTTGTTGTTTTGGTAACGTAGAAAAAACATCAATCTTTTTATTCGGTTCGAAGAGGAGGTCTTCTCTGAGAAAAGAGTGGTAGTTCGTAGGGGGATTGGAAATATTAGGAGGATGTTGAATCAGCATATATTTCATGAATCTCCAAAGATCAACTTTGGGTCCTCTCAAAACACCTAACTTGATTTCTCCCAAAAATCAACATTCGGGTACTCAAAAAAAATTCCTGAAAAATCTCTCATTGTTTTTAAACTTCACCTTTTGGGTCCTCGGAAAAAAATCAAATTTAACAAATTCCACATTTGTGTTCTGTAAACATTTTTAAAATTTTATATTGTGTGGTCCCAATAATACTTAAAAAATAGTCGATCAAGGACTTTATATTGACGGCGTATTTACCAAAAAAAAAGTATACGTACTCCCTTAATGCTTTATACAATTCAGAGCCAGAAGTTATTCGAAAAATATGAAAAAAAGTAAAAAAATCACTTGGAATAAATGGGAGAGTCTTAAAAGGACATTCTTTAAAAAATCACAAAAATATCTTCAAAAAAATTCGTGTTAAATTTTTTTTTAGTGGAAATGTTAAAAAAATCCTTAAAAAAAAAAAACGAAAAATAAAAATAATTGTTGAAAAGTTAAAAAAGCCCTTGAAAGCCCTGGAAAGCCCTTGGAAAAATATCTTTGCAAAAAAGCTAGAAAATCTTTGGAAATCCCCCACTAGAAGGTCCTTGAAAAATATTTCTGAAAAAACTTAGAAATCTTTGATGGACCTTCAAAAATAATCCTTAGAAAATCCATGCTATTTGATCGGAATGCCCTTAAAAGATACTCCTTATAAAATCCAAGTTTATTGGTCTATAGGTCGTTTACAAATATTCTTCAAACATCTAAGCCCAATCCTTCCACTTCTACCTTTATCCATTTTTTGGTTTAAGGTTCTTGTAAAATTATCTTTAAAAAAAATTAAAATCCTTAAAAGCTCTGTTTAAAATATGCAGGTTTATTGGCTGAAAGGTCCTGGGAAAAATACCTTTGCAAAAAATTAAAAAATCCTTGAAAATATAGTCTTTAAAAATACCCCAACTAGAAGGTCCTTGAACAATATTTTTGAAAAACCTAAAAGTCTTTGATGGCATTTGATAAATAATCATTAGAAAATCCATGCTATTTGAACCGAATGCCATTCGATACTCCTTATAAAATCCACGTTAATTGGTCCATAGTTCCTTTAAAAATTCCAATGTTTTGGTCTATAGGTCCTTCAAAAATATTCTTTGAAAAATCCAAATCCAATTCTTTAAAAATACACGTTTATTGGTCCATAGGTCCTTCAAAAATATTCTTCAACAAATCCAAATCGAATCCTTTAAAAGTCCACGTTAATTGGTCCATAGGTCCTTCAAAAATATTTTTAAAAAAATCCAAATACAATCCTTTCAAAATCCACGTTTATTGGTCTATAGGTCCTTGAAAAATATTCTTTAAAAATCCACGTTTATTGGTCTATAGGTCCTTCAAAAATATTCTTTAAAAAAACCACGTTTATTGGTCTACAGGTCCTTCAAAAATATTATTTAAAAAATCCACGTTTATTGGTCTACAGATCCTTCAAAAATATTCTTTATCCACGTTTATTGGTCTACAGGTCCTTCAAAAATATTCTTTAAACAATCCACGTTTCTGTTGGTCCTTGAAAAAATATTCTTTAAAAAATCCACGTTTATTGGTCTGTTGGTCCTTGAAAAATATTCTTTAAAAAATCCACGTTTATTGGTCTATGGGTCCTCGAAAAAAATTCTTTAAAAATCCCCGTTTATAGATCTATAGGTCCTTGAAAACTATTCTTTGAAAAATCCACGTTTATAGGTCTATAGGTCCTTGAAAACTATTCTTTGAAAAATCCACGTTTATTGGTCTATATGTCCTTCGAAATATCCTCTAAAAATCAACGTTTATTGGTCCATAGGTTCTTCGAAATATCCTTTAAAAATCCATTTTATTGGTATATAGGTCCTTGAAAAAGATACTTTAAAATCCACGTTTATTGGTTTATAGGTCTCCTTCAAAGGAGCCTGTAAAGACTCCTTGAAAGAAACCTATAAAGATTTCTTTATAAGAACCTATAAAGACTCCTTTTGATAGAAGCCTATAAAGCCTTCTTTATGGCAGCCTCTAAAGTCTCTTTGAAAGGAGCCTTTAAAGTCTCTTTGAAAGGAGCCTTTAAAGTCTCTTTGAAAGGAGCCTATAAAGTCTCCTTGAAAGGAGCCTTTAAAGTCTCCTAGAAAGGAGGCTATAAAGTCTCCATGAAAGGAGCCTATAAGGACTGCTTTAAAGGAACATATAAAGACTCCTTGAAAGGAGCCTATAAAGACTCCTTGAAAGGAGCCTATAAAGACTCCTTGAAAGGAGCCTATAAAGACTCCTTGAAAGGAGCCTATAAAGACTCCTTGAAAGGAGCCTATAAAGACTCCTTGAAAGGAGCCTATAAAGACTCCTTGAAAGGAGCCTATAAAGACTCCTTGAAAGGAGCCTATAAAGACTCCTTTATAGGAGCCTATAAAGACTCCTTTATAGGAACCTATAAAGACTCCTTTATAGGAGCCTATAAAGACTCCTTTATATGAGCCTATAAAGACTCATTTATAGGAGCCTATAAAGACTCCTTTATAGGAGCCTATAAAGACTCCTTTATAGGAGCCTATAAAGACTCCTTTATAGGAGCCTATAAAGACTCCTTTATAGGTGCCTATAAAGACTCCTTTATAGGAGCCTGTGAAGACTCCTTTATATAAGCTTATAAAGACTCCTTTGTAGGAGCCTTTAAAAACTCCTTTATAGGGGCCTATAAAGACTCCTTTATGGGATCCTTTAAAGACTCCTTTATAGGAGCCTATGTAGCCTTCTTTATAGGAGCCCATTTAGCCTCCTTTATAGGAGCCTATAAAGACACCTTTATAGGAGTCTATAAATTCTCTTTTAAATGATCCTTTAACGACTCCTTGAAAGGAGCCTTTAAAAACTTCTTTATAGGTGCCTTAAAGGATTCCTTAAAAGGAGCCTTTAAAAATTCCTTTCTAGGAGCCTATCAAAACACCTTTAATCTGAGCCAGACTCCTCTATAAACTATACATTTACGTCATGGAGCCTTAAATGTCCTCCTTCAGGGCTCCAATAATGCCCTTTTCAATGAAGACTGCAAAGTCTCCTTCCTTGTAGCTTATCAGGACTCCCACCCTGAAATTTTTATTACACCCCATTATATCCCCCCAAATAACGATAAACTTTGTCACATATTACCGGGCACGTATCTCTCTCTCCCTCTCTTTATCCCCCTCTCTCAAGTGTCCTGCATACGCTCATGTTTAAGTCAAGTGGTTCACGTTTTAATTACTTCAAGTTTTATATGCTGATGACAGTATAACAGAAAAATAAAAGCACTTGCAGGCTATTCATTTTGAGGCAAGTCAACGACAATAAAAACAACAACAACAACATCGACAATAACAACAACAACAACATTGTATAAAAGTTAAATATGCATAAACATAAGACGAATGAAGGAAGGATAAAATATATGGGGGTGAACTGGTCATAAGCCTTATTACACCTCACATAATATAAAAATTTCTCGGCCCCAAACTATGAAGGAGATCAAATATATTTAGGGTTTGAAAATATATATAACCACAGTGGAACCTTTCTTAATTATAATTACTACCATTATGACGATAATTTTCAGTAAACCCTTTTTAGATAAGCCGCTCTGAAATAAAGTATATAAAAATAATAATAATAAATATTGTGGCCATTAGTGTATAATTTTCCTGGGTTCCACTGTATTTAATTAAAACACTTACAGCACCCACAAATGGCCTTTGTTTCATTGCCATAATAACAAAATAATGTCAACAAAGGTTGACGAAAAAATAAAACTAACTAAGCAGTTAAAACAATACACCCTTCAAAGGACCATACGATTTAAGACATTTTAAGGCAATAACTGACCAAATGTGTATGCATATGTGTACCTAAGTTGACCATAACATGGTCTACATCCTAAGTCAACAGTTCTTTGCTGTTTTCTTAGGGGTCACTTAGGAAACATATTCTCCAACATTAGTTTTAATATAATACTGAAATGACCCTTTAGTGATCTAATGGATGACTCTTTTTTTCCTTTTTTGAGCCAATAAAAATGGGAGTCCATGTATCCCCTATTTCATCCTTAAATGGCTCATTTTTCGTTTCTGGCATAATGTTGACAAGGGAAAACTTATCTTTTTTTCGAAAAAAAATACGCTCATAAACATAAATCTTAAACTCGCAAACGAAAAATCACAATATGGCAAATATATAACAATTTGGCGAAAAGAAAAATTTATGGCATTCTCATCGCCTAGTCAGCGGAGGACGGAACAAAAACGTTCGCACAACAACGTTATGATGACATTATTTATTTGCATATAACATGCACACATGCACATACATATACGTATATACATACATCTGTACAGCTGAAAGCTGCAGCAAGCAGTGAGAAAAAATAATAAAAGCAAACAAATGGCTTTTGGGGGATTTCTAAAGCATATATTTTATAGGTCCTTTTTTAAGACTTTTTGACTAATAAACGTGGATGTTTTAAGAACTTTTTTCAAAGACCAAGGGCCTATAAACGTGGATCTTAAATAAAATATTTTTTCAAGAGCCAGGAAAAAAATTATTATTTTTCAAGGACCAAAAATAATGTGGATTTTAAGAGAATATTTTTTCAAGGATCACAAAATATTTTTTCAAGGACCAAAAAATAATATGCATTTTTAGAGAATATTTTTTCAAGGATCAAAAATTTCGATTTTTCGAGAATATTTGTTTAAGGACTAACAGGCATTTTTTAAAAAGTACTTTCCAAGGACCAACAGGTCATCAAATGTGGATTTTTTAAGTAATATTTTTACGTTTTTTTTTTATATTCTTCAAGGACCAACAGACCAAGAAACGTGAATTGTTTAAAAAATATTTTTCAAGAACCTATACACCAATATAAATGGATTTTTTAAATAATGTTTTTCAAGAAATTATAGACCATTAAACATGGATTTTTTAAAGAATATTTTTTTTGGATAAAAATAACATCTAACATGGATTTTTTAAAGAATATTTTGTAAGGATAAAAATAACATCAAACGTAGATTAAAGAATATTTTTTAAGGATAAAAATAACATCAAACGTGGAGTTTTTTTCAAGAATATTTTTCCAAGGAAAAAATTACACCAAACAAGGATTTTTTAACGAATATTTTTTCAAGGAACAAGGTTCTAAGAATCGTAGATTTTTTAAAAAACATTTTTTCAAGGATTCATAGAACATCTAACGTGGAATTTTTAAAAAATATTTTTCCAAGGACTAAGTTTCCAAGAATCGTAGATTTTTTAAAGAACATTTTTTCAAGGATCAATAGAACATCATACTTGGATTTTTTCCAAGGATAAAAATACCATTAAACGTGGATTTTTTAAAGAATATTTTTCCAAGGATAAAATTAACATCAAACGTGGATTTTTTAAAGAATATTTTTTAAGGATAAAAATAACATCAAACGTGGAGTTTTTTTCAAGAATATTTTTTAAGGATAAAAATAACATCAAACGTGGAGTTTCCAAGGAAAAAATTACATCAAACAAGGATTTTTTAACGAATATTTTTTCAAGGAACAAGGTTCTAAGAATCGTAGATTTTTTAAAAAACATTTTTTCAAGGATTCATAGAACATCTAACGTGGAATTTTTAAAAAATATTTTTCCAAGGACTAAGTTTCCGAGAATCGTAGATTTTTTAAAGAACATTTTTTCAAGGATCAATAGAACATCATACTTGGATTTTTTCCAAGGATAAAAATACCATTAAACGTGGATTTTTTAAAGAATATTTTTCCAAGGATAAAATTAACATCAAACGTGGATTTTTTAAAGAATATTTTTTTAAGGACCATGTGTCCAAGAATCGTAGATACCAATAGTAGTGGATATTTTAAAGAACATATTTATGGATCTCTAGACCAATAAATGAGATTTTTTAAAATATTTTTGAAGGACCTCTGGACCAATAATTGTTTTGTTTTTTTTAAAGAATATTTTATCAAGCACCTATAGATCAATAAGTCTAAATTTTTATAAAGAGTATATTTCAAGGACCTTCCTACCAATTAGCATGGATTTAATAAAGATTATTTTTCAAGGACCACAAAAAAGGGCCTTCTAAGGATAGTTTTTTAAAAATGTAATTTAAAGTATTGTTTTATTTCTCTTAAAAAAAATGACCTACCAACCAGTAAACCTGCATTTTTTGAGAGTATATTTTAAGGATTTTTTAATTTGTTCAAGGATATTCCAACCAATAATCATGAAATATTGTTTCAGGGATTTTTTAATATTTTCAGTAAATGTTTTTAAGGACCTTCCGACAAAAAAGCGGTATTTAAAAAAAATAAGGATTTTTAATATTTTCAAGTTTTTTATGGAATATTATTAAGATCCTATTATTCAATTGAAGTTCTTTTTGGAGGAAAGTGTTAAAAGATTAGCAGTGTTTAGATTAGAATTTTTCATAAATATTTTTCAACGATCTTCTGACTAATAAATAAAAGGATTTTTTTTATAATTTTTAAATACCTTCGGGGCCACAGCTATCATCTTTTTTTTTTTTTTGTATTCACGACGGCAATGTTTAGTCCTCCGAGAATTTGGTTGGCATTTATTAACATCAATTTGGAATTTTTCAAGATTTTTGGACGAACCGGGAATTTTAAGCGGGGTTTCAGGATTTTTGGGACTACATAATTGTTGATTTTTGGGCGAAACTAATTAAGGAGTTTTTGGTGGAATCAAAGTGGATCTTTAAGGATTTTTGGACGGACTCACTTTCTCTTTTATGAAAGGAACCGAATGTATTGCTAGGCTAATTAGAAAATACCAAATGTAGTGTTCTAAGGGATTTTCTGAATGGACTAGATATGTAAGATCCTAAATTTTTAAATAATAAATTTGGAAGACCATCCGACTAATTATTTTGTGTTTTTGAAAGAAAAAAAATGGAATAGACAGGCAGTGTTAAATGATAGATGTATTTTCTATGTACCTTTTGGGCCCTAACTTTTGACATATTTAAAGATTTGTGGAAGGGGAGTTTTTTCTTGTTTTTTTTTTTTTACCTGGCGTAAAAATATTTTTTATAATTTTTGGGAGGAACTGAAGAGTGTTAGGAATTTAGTGTTAGGAATTTATGACTACTTTTTCGGACCCTTTTGCATTGCCTTAGTTTTTACGCTGATTTCTGTGAGCTATAACCATTCCTTTATTTATTTATCTTCTTTTTTTTTTGCTCCTTTATTTTATAATGTCGTTTTCGTTGAAACAACAACAACAAGAACAGCTATGACAAATGTTTATGTTTTAATACACCGTCGCTGTTTTGTTTGTATTTGTATGACATTAAAATTTATTACTATCGTTTAATTCTCATGGGGGTCATTGCATGTCCCGAAAACATAACCCTCGCGCCCCCCCAACGGATTGAGAACATAAAATGTAACAACAAATGACGTCATGTTTGCAAAAAAAAAAAAAAAAAAAAAAATAGATGAACTTCAGGACGATGAGTTGCCAAAGGAACGTTGTTATATGTGAAAAGAAAAATAAATAGAAAATTTCAAAAAACAAAAAAAAAAATAAAAATTTAATGACTTTTTAAAAAATAATAAAAATGTCGACTATTTTGTTGTAAAACATTATTCTCCGAAACATTTCGTTAAGTTAATTTTTATATCAATAATACTTAGGAATTTTGAGCTCAATATTTCAGAAATGTAACAACCAACAAAAAAAAAAAAAAAAAAAAAAACACAAAGTTGGTTGGTAGGAGAATATAATATTTTCAAAACAATATAAAAAAAAAGAAATTAAAATGCTCCTTTAAAAATTATAGTGAAAATTCCTACAATTATATTAATCCTGCAGATAATTTCTTTGCATTCCCTTATTTTTTAAAGCTAACAAATTTTGAGATCAATATTTCTAAATTGTCTCCTATGCCCATTTTAACTGGCAATTAAAAAAAATCTTTATCTGAAATTATTACATTTTTATACCACAAAATTTATATATTTTTGGAATTCATTAATAATTTATTATTTTGTTTTTCTTTTCAGGTATGTATGTCTAAATATAAAATAATCGAAAAATCGAATATTGTCCATGTTCAAATAACAAACGTGAGTAAATTGAATTGAAAATTAATATGTATCCTAAAAAATATTTTTTTTTTCAAGGATTCTGTTATATTTTAAGGGTAGAAATAAACGTGGGTATTTTCAAGAATATTTTTCAGCGATTTTTTTTAATTTTTTCAAAAAAAGAAAAATTTACGGACTTCTCAACAAAGGAATGTAGATTTTTTAAAGAAGTTTTTTTTTTTTTGAATTTTTGCAAAGATATTTCTTCAAGGATCTTTCGACCAATAAACCTGAATTTTCTTGAATAAATAAGTGGAAAGGACTAGCAGTGTTATTTTTTTTTTTTTTTAATTTACCAAATATCCGATGATCAATAGTTGTGATATCGGCCCATACATGTTTGAATGTAGAAAAATCCAAAATTAAAAATTTATATACATTCGAAATCATACCTTTATATACATTCGAAATCCTTCCTTCTCTTTTCTAAAAAAAAAATCTATGTGCAAAATTTTGAAAAATATTACTTACAAAATCCCCTTAACAGAACCACAATTATTCTACACCACAAATTGTTGGCGATTTTTCATTTTCGTTTACAACAACTGGAAAAACCAAAATTCATATTCAGCACTGCTTCTCCAAAAAAAAAAAAAAAAAAACCCTCAGTGAGCAAAGTAGCGAAAAATAATACGAATGATGGTAATTTGTAAGCTCTTCCTTGGTTTTGCATGGAATCCTTTGGTTATGTTGTCACTTGGCTGATTGGGGATTCGCAAAGGACCCTAACAAGGAAAAATGTGCATGAATTTTTGTGTGTGAGTTTTTTAAGGACAAATGTGAAATCTAGGGTAGAATCTCATGTAATACGCGTCGAACGTGGAAGCTGGCTACGCAAAATATTTCATAAACTTGAATTTGTAAAAAATAATTTTAACTAGAAACAGGACATCTTTGAATGTCTCTCCTTGCGGCAATGGGTAATTTGAAATACACCCATAAAAAATCCTTAAAAAAATTAGTCCATCCTTAACCATGTTATAGGCAGAATTTCTTTCTAAAGGGATTTTTGTTAGTGAAACACATCTCACAAGTTCGATCATTGCAGGTCGATCCGTTCCAGAACCTGCAAAAATCTACCAGATTTCCAATTTTTGTGGATATCGTAGAGGAAAAATCAGATTTCGTAGTAAATTTTTCACATTCTTTAAGTTCTGGAACAGAGCAATAAATATATATATGCCATAAATGTTGAGCCTTGCAAATGCTACTCCAGAAAGATAACCTTTCAAACCCCCTTTTTTGTAAAATAATGATTTTTCCAAAGGGCTTTGGAAATTGTAATCCATGAAAAAGGTGTATATCGCTTTGAAAAAATTCTTTGAATTACTTTCTATAAGCCTGCTCCTCCCCCTTTTTTCCACAATAAATCACTGTTTTTGTTATTTATCGTTTATTTTCCCCCTTTGCCTAAGCTTCCCCCCTTTGCAATAACAAGTCAAACAAAAATAAAACGCAAAACAACAGCAAATGTCATAAAAAGTCTTATAAATCGTGTAACAGCTTTTATGACAATATTATGACAAAATGTTTTCGATTATCAACAAAAAAACGACAAAAAAAGATTATAAAAGGACGGACATACAACGAAAGGCATGACAAATGGAGGGCAACAAAAAGCCTTTGCAGCATCACCAAGAAAAACCATAAAAACCCCTCAACACAAACACAAACAAAAAAAAAAGAAATTGTGAAAGACCAGATAGATAGACATCTAATAAGCAGTTGAAAGGCAAAGAAGAAAAGCTTGCGACTTTTTGTGCCAAATATTTGCGGGATATGTCAAACCGGATTTGCAAATATTTAGAAGGCCATAAGGGTCACAGTGTTTCGAAAAGGGGTTAGGTTATAGATTTGGTTTTTGAAAAACAAGGGGGAACAAAATGGAAATCATAGGAGCTCAATGAGATAGGAAGTCCAAGGGGGAAAGGGGGATTTAGGGACCCCATCATCTTTAAAGAGTATTTTCTTTGTTTCGATGAGAGCTTTAAACGTGGATTTTCAAGAGACTTTTTCCATGTCAAGAAGCCACTAAAGCAGATGAAAATTAAAATTTTAAGGCTTCATTTCGGGGAAAATATTATGGACTATACCAAGGACTAAAAACGTGAAACATAAAAATTCAAGAAGAAGAATTTCAGCTACAATAAAAGCCTAATGCGTGGATATTTAAAACGCATTTTCCTTTTCATGATGACAGTGAAAAGCGCAGGTTTTTTTGAAGAAAAATGCTCATGGCCATAAGAGATAATATCTAATAAATAAACGCGGACTTTTTATAGGATATGTTTTCGAGCACCAATAGGCCACTAAGGACTAGCAGACGAATAAACAAATAGATCTTCCCACAAATTAGCATGGATTTTATAAAGAGTATCTTTCGAGGACCTTCCGACCAATCAGCATGGTTTTGAAAAAGATTAGTTTATCAAAAGTTTTTTGTTTTCTCAAAAATATTTTTCAAGGACCTCCTAAAATGGAGTTTTTTTTAAGAAGATATTTGCAAGGATTTTCTAGTTTTTTCAAAGATATTTTTCCAAACTTGATTTAAGGATTTAATAATGTTTTCAAAAAAAAAAAAAAAATCCTTCAATGATCTTTTTCTTAAAAATTTCCAAATATATTTTTTCAAGAGTTTTTAAATGGTATCCTTTTAAGAACTACTTATTAAACAAAAAAATTTTGAAGAAACAAGAGGATTAAAGAAAGTCCTTCCGACCCATCAGCATGGATTTTATAAAGAGTATCTTTCGAGGACCTTCCAACCAATCAGCATGGATTTGAAAAAGTTAATTTTTCAAGGACTTCTAGTTTTCTCAAAAATATTTTTCAAGGACCTCCTAAAAGGGGGATTTTTAAGAAGATATTTGCAAGGATTTTCTAGTTTTCTTCAAAGATATTTTTCCAAGCACCGTCCAACTAATAAACCTGGATTTTTGAAGAGTATTGTTTTAAGGGTTTAATAATGTTTTCAAAAATATTTTTTTTCGACCATGAAACCAGTATTTTCCTAAGAACATTCCTTCAAGGACTTTTTTTATTTTCAAATATATTTTTTCAAGAGTTTTTAAAGGATATCCTTTTAAAAACTTCTTATTAAATAAAATAATTTTTTGGTAGAAAAAAGAGGATTAAATAAAGACCTTCCTGACCAATCAGCATGGATTTTATAAAGAGTATCTTTTAAGGACCTTCCGACCAATTACAATGGGTTTTTTAAGTATTGTTTTTCAAGGAATATCAATGATTTTTAGGTCTTTCTAAGGGAAGGTTTTTAAGAAGATATTTTAAAGGATTTTTTTAGTTTTTTTTAAAAATAATTTTCTAAGGACCTTCCCACAAATATATCTGGATTTTGTAAGAGTATTTTTTTAAGGATTTATATTTTTTTCAATAATAATTTTGCAAGGTCTTTCAAAGCAATAAACGTTGGTTTTCAAATAATATTTCTTTAAGATTTTTTTAATATTTTTAAAAATTATTTTTGGGGACTTTCCGACCAAAAAGCTCATATTTGTTTAGGAAAATTTTTTTAAGATTTTTAATTTTTTTCTTTAAAGAATTTCCTTTTAAGAACATCACATTCAGTAAGAGTACATTTTTGGAGGAAAGGGATAATAAACAGTCACAAATCGGGTATTTTTTCGGAGAATAGTTTTTTCAAAAACTTTGCAGAATATTTTTTGAAAGGAACTTTTGACTAATAAACCTACTTTATTTTTTAGAAATAAGTGGAATGGACTTGCATTATTAAAACGTAAATTATTTCATAATTTTTAAATACCTTTTGGGCCATAAGCATTAATCTTTTTAAAATCTTATATGAGTAGCTCTGTATCCAAAAAGTTGGTTGACTTTTTGGAGCATAAATTGTAGGATTTTTTAGAAATTTTTTGACGGTACCAAAGTGGATTTTTAATATATTTTTTTGGGGAACCCAAAATGTGAGTTTTTTATAAAAAAAAAATTTGGGAAAACGAAAAATATTTTTTTTTTTTTTGGAAGAAATCAAATGTTAGTTTTTGAAAAAAAATCCGATTTTTCGTGGTGTACATCAGCAATATTTAGAAGGTCCATTAAAAAATTATAATGCTCCTTTTTGTAACGCTCTTGCAGTGGAAACAGTTGAGGGGGTCTTTGGAAATTTTTGAACACTTTTTAAAATATCCACCTAGTCAAAATGCTTCCCCTTTTTGGGGATCTTATGAGGAACATTTATGACGGGTCACTCACGAACCACAACCCTCTTATTTACGATCAAGAACAACTGATTATCCCACAGATTACTCTCTAGAAGTCCTGACAATGAGATTTATACAAATTTTCCAGATCATTTCTTCCCACTGTCCTCCAAAAAAAAAAAGAACAACAACAAGAATCCCTTTTTAAGTGAACCAGGCCAGAAGGCAAAAATTCTGCCACTGCTGCTTTTGCTGCTGCGCCTGTAAATGCTTGACAAGAAAACAAGAGTGACAAAATGACAAGTAACACATTTTTTACATTTTATACGCATATTTCTGTGACAGCTTTTCTTGTGATTTGGCCAAGCCATGACAGCAGCTGAGACATCAGCCACAACATCGGTGGATGACTGGCATCGTTGAATTAGACAGACACGTTATTGCGTTTCAGTTTTTGTTCTCCCAGCGAAGGAAGCAACAAAAAACCGACGTTACAAAGCAACTTTGTTATGACAATAACAAAAACAAGAAGAAAACATCAAGTTTGTCACTTACTACCCAAAGGATACAAGCTGCAAATGCCGCGGAGGACATGAATTCTGAAGGTTTGCTTGAGGTTTTTTTTCAGCTATAGTTTTTGTTTGGTTGTTTTTCATTGAGCCACGATTTTGACATGATTTAGCTGTTTTTTTCGGTCATTATCTTTTGTTGTTTAATCATAATTTATAACATGTGTTGTTTTGGGAGAAAACGAAAACATAGAAAACATTTCAAAGTGTCTCCCTGGCATGTGTTTAAAGTCGTGTCCTCAGTAGCAGTTTTCTTTAAGCAGAAGTCCGCTTTTCACGAATTTAATGTAGTTCCTTCCAAAGAAAAGTGCTATATAAAGGAAACCCCCCTACCAAAAAAAAAAAAAATAAATAAATAAAAAAGCCTTCTATGCATTACTAACCTCTTCAAATGTTTTCTTTTTGGAATTAAGTCTTCCAAAAGTTCATTAGTTCAATGCAGACTAATAAAATTTATGGGAAATCCTTTGAGAGACTTTTTTTCAGAAGAATACATTTCATAGCATGATGGCCTAGAAAAATGTGTCATAATTTAGAGAAATTAAGACCTTAAACAAGCGAGCTATATGCGATCTCTAGCTGCTTTATAAATATTTGGTTTGCCCTATAGAGACCTAGGGTCTAAACCCGTTATTTCGATGAGGCACCTTTTGACCGTATCAAATGATAATACCCTCTATAGTCATATGGCTGAGGGTATAAAAAAGCATACAAACTTAATTCTACAAAAATATTTTTTTCTGTTCTGGATCATGATAAGCCCTTAAAAACGTTTCATTGATCAGGAAATCAAAAAAGACCATCTTGGATTAAATCAAGGACATTTCAAGTAATATTCTTAAAAAAATGCAAAATCGTATTTTTTATGACTGGAAGATCTTTTCTGAGATTCCTCAAGATGGAAAACTCTATCAGAGTCCGTCGTTTAAGGAAAGTCCCTTTGAAAGGCTTATTAAAGGCAAAAACACCTTTCAGGAGTTTTCTTAAGAGAGAGACCACATATTTAGAAGTCTCTCATCGAAGAAAGATTCCTTTAAACGATGTCTCTAGGGCAGTATATTATTAGGTGGGCCGGAATCCAGTTTACTTTGAGAAACTCTTGGAGTAGGCCATTTTAAGGGTCTTTGATAGCTAAGAGAAACTTTGGAGAGCTTATGTAGGCAGAAATATCTTTTTTAATGATTTTTATAATAAATACTTTTCATAAGTGGTCTTGTGCCTTGTTGAGAAATTATCCCATGTGCTTGGTCAATTTTTTCTGCCATAATTTCTCTTCGTTTAAAAGGAAAATGAAACCAATAAATATTTGTTGTTATTTTCCATGACATAATTCTGACAAACCATCATCTATCACATGTTGAGATATGCACATGAAAAAGATACTCATAAAGGATTGTGAACTCCAAAAAAAGGACCTCCATAAAACCAGCAGCAATACCATGCTTTTAAAGCAACCTCTCTCCCCAAAAAATATCAACGTTCCTTAAAAGTGGTTACGATTTTTTTTTTGTGTAAAAGTATTCCTTAATCTGCCAAGTCATGTGCTGCCAGCATATAAACAATAATAAAAGTACCACCGAAAAAAAGGAATAAAAAAATGCCAAGGGAAAAGTTGGTAGTTTTTGGCTGAAACTCTTTACGGGAGAGCACCCAAAAACGTGCTAATAACCAAATCACGTGCCTGTCTCTTTCTTTGCTGCAGAGTTTCTTTTCTTTCTTCTGCTCCATATCTTTAAGTTAAAACCATCATAGAAAGCAATTTGGCAACAAACTCACACAAAGGACAGGAGAGAAAAAAAAAGGGAAAGACAAATGTTCTTACACACATGATTTACACACACTCACACACACACATTTATGGCCACATTTCTGTGGCACTTTTGTAATCGTTTATTAAACTTTCTACATGCGTTTCCTGTGTAAAGATTTTGGCCAAGGGTACAGGAGTTTTTCTTTTTATTGTGCGTTTTTGATGTTATCGGTAGTTGTTGGTTGGGAGTTATAAAAAAACAGGATTTAAGGTGCAGGATATTGGGTAAAAATTCATAAATCACAGGCAGTAGAAAAATATCTCTATTTTTCAAATGACAAATGAAGCTCCTTAAAATCCCATCTATCCTTCGATAATTAGTTATAGTCATCCTCACATAAAAACATCCTTAAATCAATTCCTTTTATTTTAGTATTTATTTCCTTAAAATTAAACAAATAATGTGCCGCGCACTGAAAGGTCATCCCCCAAACAACCTAACATCCTTTCCAATTCCGTTTATCTTGATTTACCCCGTTTTACTGAAATTGACCGTGACACCATGAAAATCTCGAATCGATTAGCATCTTCATCTACGTTTTTTTTCTCTACTCTTAAACATTGCCAAGGCATCACCATGCCCTCTCCTCACCCTATCACTTAACATATATAACAATAAATCCGATTTATCTCTTTAACCACTTAGCGCGAGAAACGAAAAAAAAACGAAAAGTGATGAAAAGCTGTTTATAGGCTTAGAGGCGTATTAAAAATACAACAACAAGATACAAAAAAGAAACGCCACTTCAGCCAGTAACCAGCTCGTGGAATGTGTTAAAAATGTGATTTTCAATGAGAGATTTGCTGCAAAGAAGTCCTTGACAGCAAAATCAACGCGAAATTGTTTTTCAAAAAAAAAATAAAAGAATCAAGAATTTGTAAAAAAAATCCAAGTCATGTCAAGCGATTTCTATTGGAGGGGCAATATTTCTTTTGGAGGGTAAAACCTAAATTGGAAAATAAATAAAAATGGATATTTTCATGGAAAATGGTTACTAGCAGGTTATCCTTAAAAAATATCCTTGCATTCGAAATATTTGGACGAAGATGTACTCTAATTTCATGGAGAGTCAAATAAATGTTTTCGTCTTTAATCTTCAAATTAGCAATGGTAAAATGGTGCAAATACTCATATCTCTAAAAAAAAATAGTATCCTAAAATTCCACTCGAATATTTTTAATTTTTTTTTTTTAATTTTTTTTTTTTAATTTTTTTTTATGATGCGGAAAGTCAATATATGTCCACTCTTGGATATAGCCCTCACAAAATGGTAACCCCTGATTTAAGATATATAAAGTTCAAAAAATCTTTATTTGAATTGATAGCGCGGTCGATAATAATTTTAAAAATAAAAAATCATATTTTAGAATTTCTGCAGGCACTTAAAAAATTGACCTCATAACTATTTAAAAAATACTTCCGACACATGTCCTCAAGGGCTCCTCAAGAGACTGTTTAAATAAAAATTTTAAAATAATTCCAAAATATTGCTCGGAAGATCTTCTAATATAAACTCCTAAATAAAATGTATAAATTTTTTCAATATTGCTTAGAAATTTTCCAAAACTTCTCAAAAAATTTCCATAGCATCTAACACCAAATATTGACCTTAAGGCCTCCTAATAAAAATTCTGATAAAAAATCCCCTAATGCTTCTCAATGTCCATAATTTTATAGATAAGACAATTTAATTTAGGACTTTAGGACTCTTCAAAATGTTGTATTTAGGGCTCCTCAATAGACTTCGGAAATAAAAAAATCTTAAATTATCCACAAATATTGCTCGAAAGACTCTCGAATAAAAATTCGTAAATTACATTTATACAAGTCTTTTAATATTGCCTTAGAAAATCGACGGACATTGCCCAAAAACTTCTCAAATAATCTCCATTGAGGCTGATACCAAAAATTGGCCTTAAGGGCCTCCTAATAAAATTTTCATAAAAAATCCACCTATGCTTCAGAAAATAAAAAAAATCTTTTGTTTAATCTTTGAGGCATCCTGGCATTGGAAAAAAATCTTCTATTGCATTCATTCTAAAAAATTGGCTAAAAAAGGCCTCTAATTTAAAATCCTGATAACAAATTCATGAACAATTCCTGGATTGTCGCTGAAAAATAGTCAAAAATTTTATGTCAGAAGGACAAAAATTCTTAAAAATATTAAATTGAAAATTGTACCCAAATTAAGCCCTTTAAAAAAAAAGTTCCCGATGACCCTCTAATAAAAAGTCTGATAAATTCAGAAGTATTGTCCTTTAGGTCTCTTCAAAAATTCTTAGAGAATCAAAAAATGTTCTAGATTCTACGATAATTTCCCCAAAGGACACCTTATTTAAATTTACATAAATTACAAAAATTCTTAAAAAATCTAACAATTTTCAAAAGCCTCGAAAGGACCCCCAAATTTACAGATACTGCCCAGGAACTTCTGAAATAGAAATCCTTCCTCTGAGGACTCTCCCATAAATCCTGGCTTTACATATACCCTGTCTTTGAACACTGAGATCTCAATTGCATCTGACTGCGAAAAATTGGGTTCAATTTCCTTTAATGAAAATGCTCTTAAAATCAGAAGTTATGCCATTTTACTAAAAAAGCGACATTTTTAAAAAGTTTTTTGTCAATACTCCGAAAATTCCCTTAATCTACATTTGTTAGTTTACCTTAAAAATTCATTGGTACCTCCCAGGAACTCCTAAAAAAATATTCCAAAGAGTTATTTTTATTATTAAATAGCTCAAAAGCCTTCTTATAAAAATTGCTGATAACGTCCTCGCAAAAAGATAAACAAACTGGAGGTAAAAATCCTGACACGGAAACTTCTATTGCATCTGAACCATAAAAACTTGGACTAAAAGTCCCAATTAAATTAAATGTGAAAAAATTATAAATTCTTAACCTGAAGTCCTCTTACAAAAAAAAAAAAAAAAAAAAAAAAAAAAAAAAAAAAAAACACAATTTTCCAGGTGTTGTCATATGGTCGCTTCAAATAAGCATTATTCCAAAAAAAAAATGTAATAATATAGATTTATAAAAAATCTTTAAAGTTTTCCTTGAAAATTTAGAAAAATGTCTAATTAAATTTTAAAACCTTTTAACTCTTTAATAATAATTCAGAGAAATCCTCAAAAATGTCTCCGAATAACCACAAAATAAAAAACGCAAACTTCTGTTAACCCTACTCACTGATGTGGAGCCATGAACATCCTTCCCAGTGCAGCATAAAACTAAGTCTTTTTCAAATTTCCTGAAAACGTAGGATAAAATTGTAAATACTGTTTTGTAATTTTATAAAAAATTATCTGTTTTTATTAAATTCTTCTAATTTTACTCTGATTTTCAAAAATAGGTCTGTCCAAAACCTCTAGAAATCGTAGGATAAGAATTTAAATACCGTTTTTTTTAATTTTAATAAAATTGTCTGTTTTTATTACAAGTTTCCAATTTTCTTAAAATTTTCTAATTTTAATAAAATTTCCTTATTATATTTACTTTATTTCAATAAAAAGAAAAAACAATGTTTTATTTCTCCCTTAATACCAAACTTGCTGCATAAAAATCTAAATATTACCCACACCCACATGTGGCCAACAAGAATAAATATTATTTTTTAATTTCCATAAAAACATTTCGTTCTGAGCTAAACTTTTCAAATTCATGTGAATTGTCTTGGTTTCTTAAGACAATTGCTTTATGGAAACTACAGGAAAAAAATCTGCAAAAACACACACACAATTGCAGCAAAACTTAATAACAAACAAAACTTTCTTAAATAGTTGCCAACCATTTCTTGGTTTTTTTTATAAACTTTTCTAATTAAAACTATTTGAAAAACTGTAGAAGCCGAACAAACTCTGAGACAGAGTCGCATATCGTATATATGAAGAGATATTTTTCATTATTAATTTCTTAGCCACTGCTCGTATGAACTCCAAAACACAAAATTGTCTCAGTAAAAATATATATATATTTGACAATTTATGGTAAAAGAAGGCAATAAGAAAAATTATTTTCTCAAAAATAAACAGGCGACACTTACACAGGGACACACACACACTCGTACTTGAGAGAAGGGAAAGTAAAACATTTTATTAAGAGCCACACAATTAAGTTGAGGGGGCCAAAAAGTCAAACAGGCCACAACGAGAGCAAAGACATCACCATTCATATCAACCATAATAACTTGCCAAACAAAAAAGTTCGACTTGCACATATTTGTCTATGACATTTGCTGGCATGTTTGGCTGCAGTCAAGTCAGTGACAAATTAAATGAAAAACTCCTAAAAGAAAGAAAAAAAAGAAAAATCAACCACCACCACAACGACAACAATACTCATGATGAGGAAGAAAATGGAAGAAAATAAATTGGGACATAACACCAAAAGTAATGTAATGATCATGTGAAATCCCTTGCATAGAGAGAGCGATGTGTGTGCTCAACACACAAACACCCATTAAACACACTTCCCAAACAAAAGAGCCAAGAGGGAGAGGGAGAGCGCCAGCCTGAGTACGCCCAGGAAGTTAGCAACGAATGATGTTGTAAATTCGCGCACTTGTCATCAATTTATAAAATCATTATCAACGTCACAATGAGGCATGAGGCAGACAACAACAACAACAACAATCATTAGCCAACTCAAGTCACATGCATTGGCATCAACTTCAGGCAGAGACTCATTTAACAATACGACCAAGTTTTTATTACCACAACACACAGAGAGAGTGAGAGACGAACACACACACATGGTAACACAAGAGAAGTATATCTCATAATGATGCTGTTTCTCTGGCAAGCAGGCAGACACACAAACAGATAGACAATATATTTAATATGATACACTCTCAGACAAACTTCATGCCCACACACACATACTTACATACATTTTGAACGGCAAAGAAATATGCCTTTAAGGCTTTAATAATTGTGGCAAGTTGAAAGAATCACAGAAACAATGAGGCACGAAAAAAATGAGTTTTTGTTTTCGATTCCCTTTTCCCTCTCTCCTCTTTCCCCTCTTTCCATCCGAAGCACAACATATTGCATAGTCATTTTACCATTTTATTTTGGCCATACAATAAATGTTTACGTTTTGCCATTATATTTTGAGGAGCTTATTAAGAACAATGATGGGAGTTTTCTATACGAGGGAGGGGTGGAGAGAAGTAAAAGTAAAGGGAAATATTTGAAAATTTTTAGAAAATAAAAAACTCTGTGGAAAAATGTTAAGAAGGCATTTGAAACCTTTTGAAGTTAATCCCTTCAACAATTTTTCAATGGACCTCTTTTGGTATAAAACCTAATGATTCTTCAGAGATGTATTTGAGCTGAGGCCCCGTACCATCCTTAATGGCTAATTTTCTGTGTTTTTTTGTATATTTTACATGAAAAAGTAAATTTTTTGGTAGATGGGCACATCTCGAAATAATTTCGAAATGTTTGTTTTTAACATTCCTATAGGCAGATCTTCAATAGGTAAGAGACCCTAAGCAAAATCTTTTAAATGTTTTCCATAGATAGAAGAGATTTTAACTGATTTAGACCAGAGAATAAAGTTCTTATTCACAATTTCTAGAGGTGATATGACCTTTTTCCCGTGTTCTTAGGCGGATCTTTAATAGGTAAGAGATCCTTAGATAAACCTTTTAGATGTTTTCCATACATAAAAGATATTATGAATGTCCACTATAGATTTAGATCAAAGAATGAAGTTTATATTCACAATTTCTAGAGGTGATATGTCCTTTTTCCCGTCTTCTATGGATAGAGGACCCTTAATAGATCTTCAATTTGTGGAAGAATTTTTTAAGGACTTTCACAGATAGAATACCTCTCACAGGTCATCTAGAGATAGAAAGTCTTTTATAGATCTTTCGAAGATAAAAGAAAAATATGTTTTAGTTCTTCTATACAAAGAATATCCCTGTCAGGTCTTCAGGACCTCGCATGGGTCCTTGAAGGATTATCACAATTCTCCAATCTTTATATACAACATAGTAGTGAATCAAATGACTGAGAATCAACGTCCAGACTAATCTTGAAATTTCGCACGAGGGTCAGTCTTAGTGCGTAGACTGGGTTTTTTGGAAATTTGTACTAAAAGGGTACGAAAAGTACAAAAACTGAATACTTTATACTGGATAAATGAAATGAGCTAAAATTTGAAAATTCAGAATTTTAAATTTGGAAACACTGATGGAAATTCGAAACTTTGAACGAGGGTCAGTCGTGGAGCGTAAGTGGGTGATAAGGCTGGGTCTTTGGAAAATCGTACTAAAAGGATACGAAAACTACTTAAATGTACTAAAAATTTAAAACTTTATACAAAAATACTTGGTTGAGACAGAATTCAGCCTGAATTCAGAAATTTCGAATTAGGGTTGTCGTTCATGTGTAGCCAGGACATATGGAGATGGTTTCGGAAATGTGTACTCTAATTGTACAACAGGTACTAAATTGCACTAAATTTGGTATTGAGTGAAGGAATAGAGCTGAAATGCAAAAATTTGATATTGAGGTCTCTGTTGGTATCTGGAATTGAGATATGGAGATGGTTTTAGAAATCTGTACTAAATTTGGTATTGGATGAAGGGGTAGAGATAAAATTCTGAAATTTAATATTTAGATTGCTGATGATATTTTGATTTGAGATTTGGCAGTGATTTAGAAATGCGTCTTATATTTGTACGAAATGTACTAAATGGTACTAAATTTAGTATTGGGTGAAGAAATAGAGCTGGAATTCTGTAATTTTATATGGATTTAACTGTTGGTGTCTGTAGTTGCGAGAAGGAACTGGTTTTAGATTTCCGTACCATAATTTTACCAAATAGTACTAAATTTTGTAATTGGGTGTTGACATCTGGTGGTGGGTTTTCAAACCTTTCACAGTTCTTCCACAGATAGAGCACCTTTGGTAGATCTTCTAAAGATAAAACAAGTTGTTCAATTCTTTCATAAATAGAATACCCCTCCTAGGATTTTGATTGATGGAGAGCTTGAACAAATCATCTATGGGTGAAAAAATCTCAAAAAATCCACGAAAATCGCCTTAAAATGACTCCATTAAAATTTCTTTCGAAACCGAAGATTACTCCTAAGACATTTATTAAAATCTTTTAATATCGCCTTCAGGAATGTTGGGCAAACAAAAAACTCTTCAAGGGACCCACGAATGTTTCCCATAATCTATCCACATTTAATAATTAAAGTAAGGAAAGAAAATTACCTTCGTTTTTCCCCATTTTCCAAAACCTCCACAACAACCCTCGTATGTATTTAACACATGAAGCCTAATGCCTTAGGCCAATACATCTGCAAAGTATGTGTGAAATTATTTAAATCAACATCGAATCAATGGTGGTAGCCAAAAACTTTACTTGAGTGACTTGCAAACTGACACAAACTTCTCCACGTCACACACACACACACATAGACACTCATAAATGAATGCTTTGACATTAATATCCATGTGAAATGGAAAACAACTGTTTGTGAACTGTTTTGCTGCGAAACTTTTCCTATTAGACATATTGTTGCTTATGGGCCTTTCAAAGATAATGATGATGCTGGGAAGTTTCTTTTTAGCTGTGAGAAAGGAGGGGGGAATAAGAAAATCCACTGGCCATTATTGTGTCAACTGATGGTGAGTTAGTTTGCAAAGGGAAATCAAAGTGATTGGCGGAATTTCTGGGGCACTTAGGGTTACATTTTTTTTAGAGAATTTTAACTGAAATTTCTTCTGAAATAAAATGCAGGGAACTCTTTGAAGGCCTTCGGATTATAGTTCTCAAAAAACTTTTTTTTTTGTTTTTTTGAAAAATAAAATGAAAATAAGTCTTTGGAGACTCTCGGACATAAGTTCTCAGAGACAAATTATTTAGTTTTTTTTCCAATTAAAGACAATCCTCCGAATCAATTCAGGCCTTAGCATTCTAGTTTCAAATTCCATTGCAGTTTTTCCCACGTTTTTCAACTCTTTGCCCTTCGAAACGTCAACATAAGTGTGGCATAATAATGAGAAAATTGCCAGTTTTCTTTCCAACGTAAATTTTCCCACGAATTTTCCAAAAAATTAGACTTTGTTTTTGTTGGTGCTTTTGGGGAAGTTTTCCAAAAAAAAAAATCTTGCTATGTTTTAGGCAAGTTTTGGTTTTCTGGATTTTTTGGTTTTTGTTTTTGTGGGCTTCAGGAGCCAAAGAAAATTTTGAAATTGGCAAAAAAAAACTCATGCAATTACTTGAAGTTTGGAGGCCAAAATAAGTTTGGGAAGACAGTTTGCAGTTGTGTAAGGCAAAAACAAAAAATTAGAGGAAAAGAGAAATGAGAAAAAAGGCCCTGCGAAGTTTGGGAATTTCATTTTGTGATTTTTTCTCATCAACCTTAAATACGACAATTCAGGGTATTTGAGTCAAGGACTTATTTTTGAAGAGAAGAGAAGTTCAGAAACCAGAAATGTATATTTTTTCAAATGTTGATAAAATATTTGTAAACATATTGTATTTCTTTTTTAATATTTTTCTCCAATTTTTTCCCTAATTCTTCTCCTTCCTTCTTCTTTTTTTGAAGTGAAATATTTTTTATATTTGAAAAATTATTTTTTTTTTGATTTGTTCAAATATTTTTAGGGTATATATATTTCTTTAATTAATTTATTTAATTATTTGGCCTGATATTTTTACGATTTTCATATATAATTTTTAATATTTTTTTCCAATTCCATGTCCTACTTTTCTTTGCTAGCTAACTCTTCTAATTTCCTCATTGTGATTTCCATACTCCTAGAACTCCAATCACTTCTTGTTTAATTTTTGGTAGAAACACACTCATTACCAACTCTTTCATAGTCTTTCCCCAGTTACCCTTCATTCCTCTCTCTCTCTCTCCCTGCCCCTCTCACCCTCTCAGCTTGACTCCCCAATTATTACCATCAAATGACTGGCATGCTGCAAGTACCCAAAAGCCTCCTTTTGGAAATTGGAATGCCATCATCCATTCATTCAGTCAGCCACTCATTGACTATGCCTGGCATGTTTTTCATGCATTTTAGGAAAAACGTGCCACAGGGACTGTGTCAAACAAACAACCAACCTAGCCAACCAGCCAACCAGCCAACCAAGCCAGCCCAACAAACAAACTTAAAAATTGCTACAATTCCCGCAACGACAATGCGATGGCAGCAACGTGTCTTCATCGCCATTACAATGGAGAATGTTTTTGGAGCTCCACACGCTTTGATTCCATAACACACACACAATCGCAACAATTGCTTTTAATGTTGAAAAAAAAAATTACTCAGCAATTGGCAGGCTGGCTGGCTGGCAGGGAAGACAAATCGAAGATGCACACATACTTACATGCGTTTGTTCATCTTTTTTACACACACATACGTGTATGAGTATGTTAGTCATATTAAAATGTTTGCATTGAGATGACCAAGTAAGTTATGTTTTCAACAGGAAGTAGATCTTCTGAAAGGTCTTTTTTAAGATTTCGTGCCCCCTGAAGGTATTATAAATGGGTTCTATGGGCAAAATGTCATAAAAGGGATGGTTGATTTTTTAGAGGATTTTTAAGGCAATACGTCTTTTTTAAGATCCTGTGCCCACTGAAGGTATTCAAAATGGGTTCTATGGGCAAAAGGTCATAAAAGGGTTGGTTGATTTTTTTTGAGGATTTTTAAGGCAATACTGTTGTATTTCTTGCCTATTTTCTTAGAGGTCCTTCGGTCAATACTCGAAAATTTTTATTAATACCCATTCTGTGGAATATTTCTTGATTTTATTTTTAATTTTTTATTTGAAAAACATAGCATCAAATATGAAGGTTTTGAGAAATTTTATTCCAGAAACTTCTGGGAAAACGGTAGGTTTTACGGCCACCTTATTGTCAAAAGAAATCCTTAAGGCAAATTTTCCTTGATTTTTTAAGAAGTATTTAAGACAATATTTCGGGATTTTTTTTACGAATTTTTATCCGGTATTTTTTTGTAAATTTCCAAAAGCTTCTCTAAGAGATCTGTAGGTCTAATGTAATAGATATTTGAAGGCTTTGACAAGAGCTTTATTATTGCCTTTTTCGTTGAATTTTTTCCACCAGAACATATCCAAAGCTTTATTAAAAAATGTTATTAGAGATTCTTCAGAATTATTTTCATTCATTTTTTCAAAATTACTAATGACCAAATATTCGAATGTTTTGTTATTCGGGGACATTTGGGTCAATGCTTTTTTGATTTTTTTTAGAAATTTTTGTGGATTTTTAATTTTTCCCACAAGGAACCATTAATTCAATTATTCTTTCATTAATGCATTTATGGAGAATTTTTAAAGGTCTCTGGGAAATATATGTAAAATTTTTCAAGAATATTTATAACATAGCCTTCAGTGTTATATTTTGAGTTTTTTTTTTAAGAATTCCAAAGCCAATCTTGGTTATGATTATTTTCAGGACAATATTATAATTCCTAATTTCTTTCCTAAATTTAGAGAACCTTTAAGCTAAAGCAAATTTCTGGAAAACGGTAGGTTGTACGGCCACCATATTGTCGAAAGAAATCCTTCAAACCAATATTCCTTGATTTTTTTAAGGAGTATTTAGGACAACATTTCTTAAATGTTTAATAAATTTTTATCCTTTTTTTTTTTTTTTTTTTTTTTTTTTTTTGGAATGGTCAAAAGTTTGTCTAAGAGATCTGTAGGTCTGTAGTAGATATTTAAAGGCTTTAACAAGAGCTTTATTATTGCCTTTTTCGTTGATTTTTTTTTTTCAAAAGAGCATATTCAAACCTTTATTAAAAAATGTTATTAGAGATTCCTCAGAATTATTTTCATTCATTTTTTCAATATTATCAATGACCAAATATTCGAATGTTTTGTTATTCGGAAAATTTGGGTCAGGATTTTTTTTATTTTTAAGACATTTTCGTCGATTTTTAATTTTTCCCATAAGGAAGCATTAATTCAATTATTCTTTGATTAAAGCATTTATGGAAAATTTTTAAATGCCTCCGGGAAATATTTGCGGAATTTCTCAAGGATATTTATAACGGAGCCTTCAGTGTTTTTTTTTGGGTTTTTACGAATTTCAAGCCAATCTTGGTTATGATTATTTTCAGGACAATATTATAATTCCTAATTTCTTTCCTAAATTTAGAGAACCTTTAAGCCAATATTATTTGGGTAGTTGAGAATTGTAGATAGTGGGTGATATACCCTCAGCAATATGGCTAGAGAGGCTATACACGTGAGACAAAAAACTACAACAAAGTCAAACGCCATAATTTTTACATTTTTTTTTTTTTTTTTTTTTTGAAATTTTGTTGAATGAAAGCAAAAAATGTCGAAAATAGCATCAAATTTTAGAATAAGTTAAGATTTGTTCGAATTGGTCAACTTTGGCACGAATTATGGCCTTCAAACGGCCAATGAAACCGTCACACGCTGCCCGAATGTTGCTCTGCCGTGTTTTGGCCCATTTCCGGCGAAGAGCTTGCTTGAGGTGATCGACACTTTGGTATTTTTTAGTTCCAACCTTGCTTTCCAAAATACTCCAGACACAATAGTCCAACGGAATGGTATCCGGAGATTTTTGTGGCTGTTGTGCGCTGGAAATGAAGCGAGGAACCTCATTTTGTTACCATTCTTGGATGGCGCCTGCGATGGTGTTGAGTCCTGTTGGAATGTCCAAGATCTGCGCCGAAAATGTTTGCGTGTCCAAGCTTTAATACAGCCTCCAGAATATTTTCGCGATTATATTTGGCATTTATTGTGATGCCACCGTAAGTTAATACGAGCGGAGAGCGACCATCGGCTGTAATCGCGGCCCACATTATCATCATGGCCGGCGCTTGAGTTCTGGTGACCGAAGATGAACATTTTCAGCTGACCTCTTTGGCAAGTAAACACGATCATTTTGTTTGTTTACAAACTGCGGGACAACGAATGTTTCCTCATCGAAGAAAACCCAATTCGGCTGTCCAACACTTTCGGCAAAGCAAAGCAACTTTTAAGGTCTTTTGAGTGTATTTTCTTTCTGTTGCGGTGTAAGTTCTTGAACTTTTTTGGAATTTCAATGGCTTTACCCCGAGCTCATTTGTCAATATTTACCGAATTGAATATTGCGATATTTTCAGCTCACGAGCCATTTTTCGGCCACTTCGACGCTGGTTTCGATCAAGTCGCTTCTTTACTTTTCGTAGCATTTCTACTGATCTTGCTATTTTCTTCCGTCCACTTCCTTGACGTGGGGGCTACGCTACCACGGTATCACGGTAAGGAGCGATGGTACGAGACACAAAAGATTTATTCACATTTAAATGTCGGAGTGCTCTAACGATAGCCACTTGTGGGGGTTTCCAGCCAAATATAAAGAAATTACACTTTCACGCTTGAGTTCTATCACGAATAACTTTTTTCCGG
This sequence comes from Musca domestica, assembly GCF_030504385.1. Taxonomy (NCBI): domain Eukaryota; kingdom Metazoa; phylum Arthropoda; class Insecta; order Diptera; family Muscidae; genus Musca; species Musca domestica. Next base: position 2,424,440 of record NW_026712362.1, read on the forward strand.
GAAAATTCTCAGCATAATGCTTTTGTACGCTTGTAAACAACATATTGAGCTGTCACTGAAATAATTTTAACAGCTGTCGGACAAGTGGCTTAGAAATGACAGCAGTCTGAAGTTTGTTACAGTTTTTTCATCTCACCATGTATATGGAACTTTCTGTCTCGCATAGCATAGTCGATCCGTCTGCAAGTCTACCCACGTTATTTGGAATCATGCAACAAGTTGCAATTATGGCCTTGGCTTCACGAAGTTGGGGTTATGGTCGACTAAAAGCCTATTACTTTTGGAGATGTTCGCAAAATATTTAAGGAATGTTGTATTTAGGGAAACAATAACTGAAAAATGCCATGACCTTGCAGTTGCACTAAGGTCAACATTTCAAATCGACGCAGAATTTTGCAAGGCTAAAGAGTCTATGACAGGGCAGAAGCCTAGCAATTTGAATTGTCATCCGATAACATTTAAGGAGAGAAATGGACCATAACTTTGGTAAAAATACAAAAAAAAAAAAAATCTATAAAAAATTCTACCCTGTACGTATATAAGATAAACGAACATTAGCTAAGGTTATACATCTGTCGGCAAAAGCGACTGATGCTTTTAAGCTGCTGCTGCCTTTTGAGGTTCCCTCAAGGGTCTTCTCGGTTTAGACAATTCATTTTTACAATTTTTTTCCAACACCCTCTTTAAACTTTCCTAAGTAAGATCGATATGTACAAGATCCTCAAACGCAGAATACCTTCTCAAAGATCTCATATCGATAGAAAATCTTCAAAGGGTCCTGTAATTATGAAATACCCCTACTTTTAAAGAAGATCCCTTAAATTCCTTCTAAATATTTCTTCATAAATTTCGATTTAACCTTATCTCAGATTTATTGTTCCAATTGCAAACCGCCATGTCTTCGAACATCTTAAAACCTCCTCTGGGATAAACGTTTAACGAATGTGTACGTGTGTGTGTGTTCAAATTCTTCTCCTAAAGTACTTGCAATTTAAGATTACAACACGTCATTGATTTTTATTACACATGTAATCATGAACGTGATTTCGATTAATAACTCTACGGATTCTTTCATGAAATCTTCCACCTCCTCCTCCTCCTCCTCAATCATGGATTTCGTTTTTCAGTGATTTACAGGTGCATGTGGCAATTCCGTGATGAGCAGACGAGGAAGCAACACAAAGTAATCATGAGAATGATATAAAAATAATAATAATAAAAATTGATTGAACACATTTTGAGGGAATATTGAACTTCGGCGCTGTGAAAAAAAATATGTCAGGGATGGGAAGTTTAATATGTCACTGTAAAGCTGATGAAATCGAGAAATTGAGAGAATTTTAACGAAAAAATGAATCAACGAAAATTATTTAGTTTTGCCTTTTTAAGACGAAGATATGATATATTTGTGAAAAAAATATGTCAGGGATGGGAAGTTTTATATGTCACTGTAAAGCTGATGAAACCGGGAAAATGAGAGAATTTTAACGAAGAAATAAATCAATGAAAATTATTTTGGTTTGCTTTTTTAAGACGAAGGTATGATATATTTGAGAAAAAAAAAATGTCAGGGATGGGAAGTTTTATATGTCACTGTAAAGCTGATGAAATCGGGAAAATGAGAGAATTTTAACGAAAAAATTAATCACAAAAATTATTTAGTTTTGCCTTTTTATGCCCTACACCACAAGGTGGTCAGGGTATTATGTCTTTGTGCATTTGTTTGTAACAGGCCCATGGAAACGTGATAGACCCACAGTTCCCTTTGATGATCTGCATAGAATCACACTCTCTCTGTCTCTCCGTCTGTCCATGTATGTATCCATGTATAATACAGTTCGCATTTATTGCCCCATCCAGATGGAATTTTGCACAAATAATTTATTTGGCCCAAGGACGAACCCTATTGAAATTGCAGATAATCGGTAAAAATTTAGATATAGCTCCCATATATATCTTCGTCCGATTGGCCTTTTATTGTGCACCAAACGTGTAATATCAGCCCGAATAGTATGGAATTTTGCACACACAACCAAATTATGCCTGAAAATAAGGATGCCAAATTTGATCGAAATCAGTTTAGATATAGCTATAGCTCCCATATATATTGTTCATCCGATTTATTGCTTTTTGTCCTCCGCAGCCATAATATGCACTCCATAACAACAATATTTGGGGAAATATATCAAATGCAGCTCAGAAATACATTTGCTAAATTTTATCGAGATCGGTATCGGATTTGGATATATCTCCCATGTATAACTTCGTCCGATTTACATTTTATTGTGCACCAAACGTCTAGAATTTTCCCAAATGGGATGAAATTTGGCACATACAACCTAATTAGGCCTGAAAATAAGTATGCCAAATTTGATCGAAATCGGTTCAGATATAGCTATAGCTTCGATATATATTGTTCATCCGATTTTTTATTTTTGTCCTCCGCAGCCGTAATATGCACTCTGTAACATCAATATTTGGGAAAATATATCAAATACAGCTCAGAAATACCCTTGCTAAATTTTATTGAGATCGGTATCGGATTCGGATATATCTCCCATATATAACTTCGTCCGATTTACCTTTTATTCTGCACCAGACGTCTAATATTTGTCCAAACGGGATGGAATTTGGCACATACGACCGAATTGAGTATAGAAGCTAGTATGCCAAATTTGGTGAAGATCGTTTCAGATATAGCTATAGCTCCCATATATATTGTTCATCCGAGTTGTTAGTTTTGTCCTCCGCAGCCGTAATATGCACTTTGTAACAACAATATTTAGGGAAATATATCAAATACAGCTCAGAAATAAATTTGCTTAATTTTATCGAGATCGGTATCGGATTTGGATATATCTCCCATATATAACTTCGTCCGGATTTGGATATATCTCCCATATATAACTTCGTCCGATTTACCTTTAAGTGTGCACCAAACGTCTAATATTTGCCCAAATGGGATGAAATTTGGCACATACGACCGAATTGAGTCTAGAAGCTAGTATGCCAAATTTGATCGAAATCGGTTCAGATATAGCTATAGCTCCCATATATATTGTTCATCCGATTTGTTATTTTTGTCCTCCGCAGCCGTAATATGCACTCTGAAACAACAATATTTGGGGAAATATAGCAAATACAGCTCAGAAATAAATTTTGCTAAATTTTATCGAGATCGGTATCGGATTTCCATATATCTCCCATACATAATTTCGTCCGATTTACCTTTTATTGTGCACAAAACGTCTAATATTTACTGGTTAAGGTAAAGATCATATGGTTAAGATTTATTTGTTAATTTCTCTTTCGCTATTGGGCTTTCCTTTTCCCTGCAATTAAATTTCAGTTCAATATCGAAATTGAAAATGATTTAGTTTTTCAAAAAATAGATATTAAATTTGTTCAATTAACCATTGAAAAACAATTGGGCGCCACTCTCTCATTTAAAGGTAAATTGAAGGTCTAAGCCATATGATTTTGCCTCTTATGGAAGAGTTAAATTCCGAATGAAGCTGAAGCTGTCAAAACCCCAAAAAAAATTGTAGTAGCCTACAATACTTTCTATATATGGCCGATTTTCAAATTAAAACTTATTTCACTAAGATTTTTTCAATCTTCAAATTTCTTCTATATTTTTGTTTTGTTTTTTTTTCTGCCTATGTCGTTACCTGTCATTAAATATAAGAGAATTTTTGTCTTTTCGAAAAATTCCCTCACAACCATCCTAATACCCCCCCCCCCCCCTCACACGCAATCGCCACATCAAAATCCACCAAAAACCAAACACACCTTAGTGGCAATATCCGGACTAAAAACCCCTTTTCATTTCCCCAAAAAAATGTCTCCACGAAAAACTCCCCTACTCTCTGTGGGATATGTCAAAGTTCAATTGAGAAAACATATTCATAAACACACATAAATACATTCACAAATACCCGCGCGCACACGCCCACACCCATACACTGGAGCATATACACCTATTGATTGCATTTCTCAATCAACACCAATCAATCTCAGACTAATGGCATTAACTTCAACTGTCAACGCTCGTCTGCACTTTGATTTGATAACAGTAACAAAATTCGATTTACCGAGACGGTAGGGAGTAACTGCAGCAAACACAGCGACAACGACAACAACGCGAACAACAACGAAACTCCATCAAAACCTCAATTCAAGTTCTCTGCCTGTACCCTATTCCAGCTATCTATATTTCGAGTTTTCTCTCGCCTGCTGTCTACCTCTCGATTGCTCCCCTACGGGCGTGTCTATAACATCAACACATAAATGTCGTCTTCATCGTGGCCGTGGAACGGAGTGAGCACGAGAATGCCATTAACGGCGTCAGACAGACTGTAGGTGTAAAACATAACTGCGGTATTGTGAACTCGGTGATATTTGTCTGTCTGGTGTCATTCGGGATGTTTGGTGTGCAAAGGTGGGACAGTGGGCAATGGGGATATTATGTTTTAACCAAAAAAGAAAGAAACGAGAAGGTCTTCCCTGAGAAGACTTTCAGCTCTTCTCTAAGAAGACCTTTTCGTCTTCTTTAAGAAGACCTTCTCATCTTCTCTGAGAAGACTTCTTTGAGAAGAATTTCTCTGAGAAGACCTTCGCGTCTTCTATAAGACCTTCGCGTCTTCTATAAGACCTTCGCGTCTTCTATAAGACCTTCGCGTCTTCTATAAGACCTTCTCGTCTTCTCCTTCAGCTCTTCTCTAGGAGAACACCTTCAGCTCTTCTCTGAGAAGACCTTTAGGTCTTCTCTGAGAAGACCTTTAGCTCTTCTCTGAGAAGACCTTTAGCTCTTCTCTGAGAAGACCTTTAGCTCTTCTCTGAGAAGACCTTTAGCTCTTCTCTGAGAAGACCTTTAGCTCTTCTCTGAGAAGACCTTTAGCTCTTCTCTGAGAAGACCTTTAGCTCTTCTCTGAGAAGACCTTTAGCTCTTCTATAAGAAGACATGAGAAGCCCTCCTGGCTTTCTATGAGAAGCCTTCCTGGCTTTATATGAGAAGCCCTCCTAGCCTTCTATGAGAAGCCATCCTGGCCCAATATGAGAAGCCCTCCTGGCCTTCTATGAGAAGCCCTCCTGGCTTTCTATGAGAAGAACTTCTGACCTTCTATGAGAAGACCTCCTGGCCTTCAATGGGAAGCCCTCCTGGCCTTCTATGAGAAGGCCTTCTGGCCTTCTATGAGAAGCCCTTCTGGTCTTCTATGATAAGCCCTTCTGGCCTTCTATGAGAAGCCTTTCTGACCTTCTATGAAAAGCCTCTGACCTTCTATGAGAAGCCTCTGACCTTCTATGAGAAGCCCTTCTGGCCTTCTATGAGAAACCCTTCTGGCCTTCTCTATGAGAAGCCCTTCTGGCCTTCTATGAGAAGCCCTTCTGGTCTTCTATGAAAAGCCCTCCTGGCCTTCTATGAGAAGCCCTTTTGGCCTTCTGTGAGAAACCCTTTTGGCCTTCTATGATAAGCCCTTCTGGCCTTCTATGAGAAGCCCTTCTGGCCTTCTATGAGAAGATCTTCACGTCCTCTATAAAAAGACCTTCACGTCAGAGGACCTTTTCCTCTTCTGAGACTAGAATTTCTGGTCGACTCTGAGAAGACCCTTTGCGTCTTCTATGAGAATTTAAAATTTTATTTTTTTGCTCCACTGTCCAGTTTTGACTTTGAAACTGCGATGTTCTTCTCTAGCCGCAGCAATGCTATGCAAAAAAAAGTAACAGGAAATTGCCTGCGTTTTTTTCTCTCTCTCTGTCTGTCTCTCACCCTCTCCCTATTCGTTACGTCTATATAATTTTTATGGTTGTTCAATTTTCCGTATTTTTCTCTCTGTATATTTGTGGCCTGCAGTTATTTTGTGGTAAATCCAGTTAACAAAACGCAGACATTTTTGCATTTGTTGTTTTCCTTTTTTCCTATGGCATCCTTGTATACAAATGTTGCATACAATGTTGTTGCAGGGCAAAAAAAAACATTTAGTGGCGGGATTTTTTTATTTAATTTTTTTTTTCTATTTTTAAAGGGAAACAGGGCAAAGGGTCCTGTTTACAGTATTTCTATTGCTTTTGCTGTGGTAATGCTATTTTCCAAATAAACACCATTAGATTCCAAGGAAAAATAGTTAAAAATGCGTTGGAAAAAACTAAGCAATTCACATTTTTAGTTGATTGCATGAATATTGGCTATCATGGCTAGACACAAGTATTTTGAAACACTCAATGTCGATTATGAAACAGAAAAATATATGATGTGATTTTTTTATAAAAATTATCTAGTTCTGCTATTAACTTAATGAGAATTTGCCGAGAGCCCTTGTAAATTGCAATTTGGTAAATAAATTGAATTCAATTTGAAAGGCTCATTACTCAGCAGAGGCTTAGCTTGATTTATTCCCTAGTAGTTGAAATTTTGTTAGGGCAAATAATTTTTAACCCTTGGGCGCCAAGCTGATAATTTCATAATGTCTTCCCTAGTGGTTGAATTTTAGAAGGGGTAAATAATTTTTACCCCTTGAGTGCCAAGCTGATAATTTCATAATTCCCAAATTGCCATTGATAATGGAACTTCTATCTATAACTACTAATTTAGTTCTGTGTCTTTCTATACCCTCCACCATAGTATGAAGGGTATATTAAGTTTGTCATTCCGTTTGTCACACCTCAAAATACACATTTTAGACCCCACAAAGTATATATTTTCTTGATCAGCATAAAATTCTAAGTCGATTTAGCGAGGTCCGTCCATCCATCCGTCTGTCCGTCTGTGGAAATCACTCTAGCTTCCGAACAAATTGAAGTAGATTGATGAAATTTTACTCAAAAGTATGTTATGTCTGCAGGACTTTTGTCATTGACAATGGGCCATGTAGGTCCACGGTATAGCCCCTATATAACGGTACCTCCCGATATTCGATATTTTGATGATTTAAGCGGCATTATTCACCGGAATTGTTTCAAATTTGGTATTTGAAGTTCACAATGGATGCTACATCCTAAGAAAGAAAATTGTCTGTGCAGGTCCACATCTTCGTAGAGCCCCCATAAAACGGTACCTCCCGATATTTGGTATTTTTACGATTTTAGCGATTTTTTTCACCAGAATTGTTTCAAATTTGGTATTTGAAGTTCGAAATGGATGCTACAGCCTATGACTGAAAATTTTCTGCGCAGGTCCCCGTCTTCGTAGAGCCCTAATATAACGGTACCTCCCGATATTCGGTATATTATTGATTTTATGGACATTTCCCCCCAGAATTGTTTCAAAGTTGGTATCTGAACATTGTCTGTGCAGATCCACGTCTTCGTATAGCCCCCATATAACGGTACCTCCCGATATTCGGTATTTTGATTTCATCGACATTATAACCGATTTTTTTAAGTTTTATATTGTAATGGCCTATGACAAATATTACCTACGCAGATTCATGTCGTCGGATAGATCCTATACAATAGCTACGTTCTGTATTTTTAAGATTTTAACAGAATTTTTAACGGATTTTATTGTTTTTGAGAATTGCTAAATTCGTTCCAAATGGTGGTGGCTTTTTTACTTGTTTGTATAAATTTTGCCACAATAAATCCAATTTTAAATTCCATGGATATTTAGACTAAACTACCTCCAATTATTTATCAACTGAATTTATTTTCTCCCCCTGCCAATCACAGAAATTTAAAATAGGTTTTTTTTCACCATATTTTTACACCTCCCGTTATACCCCACTTCTGCTTCGATCTATTGATTTTTGAATTTTTCACACACAACTCCTCCCCTCGCCCCAATAGAACAATTTTTGTGTGCTAAATTTTAATTAGATTTGAATTCTCCCCCCACCTGCCGAACTCAATTCACCAATACACACACACATACCTGTATTTCAGCAAATAAATGTACCTCCATCCAACTAATTTGGATAGATTTGCATAATATCTGTGTCATATGTCATTAAAATAAATAGAACACTTTATTGTTGTTGCAGTTATTGTTGTTGCTGCTATTGCTGCTGGATTTTTCGGTTTATTTATTCATTGGCATATTATGTTGATTTTAAAAATTAAACGAATTATCATCGTAAAGCCAATAATAATGATAATTTATCCATGATGATCACATTACTGACAGCTGTTTTGTCCACATGTATTTGGGTGTGTGTTGTATGTTAATAATCAGGATTATCGAACAGGATATGCTCTATTAGAGAGTAATATAAGCCAATAATTGTTGGCATAAATTAAAAATGTATTTTTAAAAAATAATATATGTATGTGCATAATATATATTTAACCTAATTAAAATGTTAAAAAGGATTGACATCAATGGAGTAATGAATTCAAGGAAAATTTGTCAAACAAATTCTTCATTACTAGGAAAGGTCAAAAGTCGGGTGGGGCCGACTATTTGATGCCCTACATCTATATGCATACTTAGTAAAGTATATTTATTGAAGCAATAGGTATACCACACGGATTTCAACAAATGGTAAAATTCGGTTGAATATGAAAACATTTATTCAATTTGGGGTGTTACTAAATACGGGGTGAGATAAGAGACTCCAACAAAATCAAACGCCATATTTTTTCATTTTTTTTTTTTTTTTTTCAATGAAATCAAAAAATATCGGAAATAACATCACAATTTAGAATAAGTTTAGATTTGTTCGGATGGGTCACCATTTATGGCCTTCAAACGGCCAATGAAACCGTAACACGCTGCCCGAATGTTGCGTTGCGGTATTTAGGCCCATTCCCAGCGAAGCGCTTGCTTGAGGTGATCGACACTTTGGTATTTTTTATTGCCAACCTTGCTTTCCAAAATACTCCAAACATCATAGTCCAACGGATTGGTATCCGGAGATTTTGGTGGCCATTGTGCGCTGGAAATGAAGCGAGGAACCTAATTTTGTAACCATTGTTGGGTGGCACGTGCTGAGTGCGATGGTGCTGAGTCCTGTTAGAATGTCCAAAGTCTGCGGCGAAATGTTTTCGGTATTTATTCTGATGTCACTGTCGATTAATACGAGCGGGGAGGGACCATCAGTTGTTATGGCGGCCCACACCATCACCAAGCCCAGTGCTTGAAATCTGGTGGCCAACCGAAGGTGCATATTTTCAGCTGACCTCTTTGGCAAGTAAACCCGATAATTTTGTTTGTTTACCAACTGCTGAACAACGAATGTTTTCTCTTCGGAGAAAACCAAATTCGGCAGTTCACCACTTTCGGCCAAGCGAATCAACTCCTTAGCTCTTTTGAGTCTATTTTCTTTCTGTTGCGGTGTAAGCTCTTGTACTTTTTTAAATTTCAATGGCTTTAGCCCGACCTCATTTTTCAATATTTGCCGAATGGAATTCTGCGATATGTTCAGCTCACGAGCCATTTTTCGGCCACTTCATGTTTCGATCAAGTCGCTTCTTTACATTACGCACCATTTCCGCAGACTTTGTGGTTTTCTTCTGTCCACTTCCTTGACCTCGGGCTACGCTACCAGTATCACGGTAACCAGCGATGGTAAGAGAAAATAGAGATTTATTCACATTTGAATGCTGGAGTGCTCTAGCTATAGCCACATGTGGTTTTCCAGCCAAATATAAAGAAATCATACTACCACGCTTGAATTCCATCACGAATAACCTTTTTTCTGGAAAATTCTCACCAAAATGCTTTTGTACGCTTGTAAACAATATAATGAGCTGTCACTGGAATAATTTTAACAGCTGTCGGAAGAGTGGCTTAGATATGACAGCAGTCTGAAGTTGGTTGCAGTTTTTTCATTTCACCCAAAAATACCCGAAATACCAAAATTCTGGAAAATTTAATAGAAAATAATACGAAAACTAAAAAAAAAAAAAAAAACATTAAAAACGAAGTTTACCCTTGTATGGGGTCTTCTAAGACCTTAGGTAAAATTTTATGATAAGTAGTTCTGTAGGGCATTTTTTCTTGCTACAATCCCGTTAAGGGGTAGTTTTCAATCATATTTTAAAAAAGGGCAAAAAATTGTTAAATTTTGAATTTTTCGACCAAAATATTTTTCGTATTTTTATCCGCAATATTGCCGAAGCCACAACATGCCTCAAATGCATAGATTTTGAAGAATCTTAATCCGAAATTTTTCAAAAGTGTTGAAGAAGGCAGAACTTGCCCCCTATGTTTAGGTTATGGTTGAAGGAGCCATTAGATCAATATTAGATTTTTTTTTAAAAAATAGATGTTAAAGCTTCAGCCATTTTCAGCATTTCTTTGAATGATAGCTAAAAATTAGGCGGTGCCTTCATACTACCTTAGAAGATTTAAATTTAAATAGGGGATTTTTGTCGAATATATAGATAATTTAAGATTTTCTTCTTTCAATTTAAGTCAGTAGATCCTTATGAGGACAGAAGTGCCTTAGAGGTTTTTTTTTGTTTTTTTGTTTTTTTTTTTTTTTGCAACAGAAGTCTTTTCTAATTTTTTCAATCGCAAAATATCTTCTGTGAAGTTTCCTACATATTGTAGAAATTTCTGATGGAGTTTAAGGGTCTCAAATTGTCTTTATTTTATTTCTAGACAAAGTGCGTATACGTTCTGACACAACGTATACGCACTATGATCCCAATGTAAAATAGATATTTAAAAGGGAAAGGGGAGCTAAAACTCTTGAGTTTGTAACGATTTTTGTCGCATAGATAGATAACTTAAGATTTTCTTCTTTCAATTTAAGTCAGTAGATCCTTATGAGGACAGAAGTGCCTTGGAAGTTTGTTTTTGGAGAACAAAAATCTTCTCTAATTTTTTTTATCGCAAAATATCTTCTGTGAAGTTTCCTAAAAATTGTAGAAATTTCCGATTGAGTTCAAGGGTTTCAATTTGTCTTTATTTTATTTCTAGACAAAGGGCGTATACGTTCTGACACAACGTATACGCACAGTGGTACCAATGTAAAATAGGTATTTAAAAGGGAAAGGGGAGCTAAAATTCTTGAGTTTGTAACGATTTTTGTCGCATAGATAGATAACTTAAGATTTTCTTCTTTCAATTTAAGTCAGTAGATCCTTATGAGGACAGAAGTGCCTTGGAGGTTTGTTTTTGGGGAACAAAAATCTTCTCTAAATTTTTCTATCGCAAAATATCTTCTGTGAAGTTTCCTACAAATTGTAGAAAATTCAGATTGAGTTCAAGGGTTTCAAATTGGCTTTATTTTATTTCTAGACAAAGGGCGTATACGTTCTGACACAACGTATACGCACTATGGTCCCAATGTAAAATAGATATTTAAAAGGGAAAGGGGAGCTAAAACTCTTGAGTTTGTGACGATTTTTGTCGCATAGATAGATAACTTAAGATTTTCTTCTTTCAATTTAAGTCAGTAGATCCTTATGAGGACAGAAGTGCCTTAGAGGAAGTCTCACAAATTTTCCAATTTCTGTTTTACACTCATTTCTTTGATTAATCATTCCTTCTGTACTCATACTTTTATCTCCTTTGTCGGACGCAATTTCAAACCAAATACTGATACGCCCCATTTATTAAATCAAAAATCATTCCCTTTGATCATCAATCATCTGTTATCAATTTATTTTGTTTAATTTAATTTTGATTAAATATTTAAATTTCAATTTTTCTGATTGTTTGTGAGTGTGTGTGTGCGCGTCATTTAAATGTCAATGTTCTTCATTTAACGGAGTGGAGGAGGAGTGAGGAGAGGAGAGTAAAGGCCATACGCAGCATAACAAATAATGCTACACAGACAAAAAGCAATTATTTCCAGCACTGCTCAGCAGAGAACACAGCACTTGTTTTGCATATCATCAATGACCTTATGTATATATGTATGCGTACATACACACACAGCTACGCATACCCAGCGCACAAAAATCCTTCAATTAAAAGAAAAATAATGTCAAGAGTACATTTCGAATTGTGTGTTTGCTCACAAAAAACGTAAGGTAAACACTTAATCAAAAGGAAAGCCTTCACGAAAAATAGATAATTTGAGAAAAATTGAAATTTATTACCTCAACATCATTCGAAAATAATTTTCTCAAATAAACTTAAAATAGTGCTTTAAGTTGTGTAAGTGTTTTTGACCATAATTGTGTAAGGCAATGCCATTTATTATACAGCAGCATATTTCAGCAGACTGTGTGTATCTCTTTGGCTCATTGTGTTACATTAAATTATGCAACCAACCATATGTTGGAGAGGAGAAGGGTAGAAAATCAATCAATCAATCAGCTAGTCAATCATATCATAACAAATGATTTATAAAAATATTTATATGCAAATATGTTAACAATACGAATTTTGGGGTTAGGGTGAACAAATATGGTTGAAAATAATTATTTGTTTGAAATTTTTGTTGATATGGAAAATTTATATTGAAAAATTAAGAATTGATGTGAAAATAATTGGAAATTTAAAATTTTCAATAAAAAAATTAAAACAAGTAATAAAGCTGTAAGTTCGGCCGGAACGAACTTTGAATACTCTTGGAACATATATTTCAATTTTCAAACAAAAAAAAAATTCATCCATTGAATATTCTGTTAAAATCTTAAAAATACCGATAAAAATAAAATCTTAAAAATTCAAATGCGAAACTTGAAAAAAATCGGTGAATAATGCAGCTAATATCAACAAAACACCGAATGGAGGTCCCATTATATGGAGGCTATACGAAGGCGTGGGCCTGCACGAACAATTTACTGTCATAGGCTATAGTATCCATTACGAACTTCAAATGCCAAATTCGAAACAATTCCGGTGAATAATGTAGCTAAAATAATCAAAATACCGAATGTGGACCTTATACGAAGACGTGGACCTTACCTGGCCCGTTTTTAATACCAAAAGTCCTGCAGGCATAATATAAACATACACTTGAATTCCACCCAAAATAATACGCCCCCCGACACCACAAAAAAAATATTGTTCATCATACGCCCCAATGAACTCATAATAAGACTTGCAGGGTGAGATGAAAAAAACTGCAACCAACTTCAGACTGATGTCATTTCTAAGCCACTCTTCCGACAGCTGTTAAAATTATTCCAGTGACAGCTCATTATATTTGTTACAAAAACATTTTGGTGAGAATTTTCCAGAAAGAAAGTTCGTGAAGGAATTCAAGCGTGATCGAGTGATTTCTTTATATTTGCATGGAAAACCACAAATGGCAACCGTTAAAGCACTCCAGCATTTAAATGTGAATAAATCGTGTGTGTCTCGTACCTTCGCTCTTTACCGTGATACCGTGGTAGCGTAGTCCGATGTCAAGGAAGTGTACGATAGAAAACTACAACATCTGCAGAAATGGTTCGAAAAGTAAAAAAACGACTTGATCGAAGCCCACGTCGCAGTGGCCGAAAAATGACTCGTGAGCTAAACATATCGCAATATGCCATTCGGCAAATATTGAAAAATGAGCTCGGGGTAAAGTCATTGAAATTCCAAATTCCAATGCAAGAACTTACACCGCAAAAGAAAGAAATTTGGGTTAAAAGAGCAAAAGAGTTGCTTTGCTTGAACGAAAGTGTGAACTGCCGAATTTGGTTTTCTCCGATGAGAAAAATTTCGTTGTTCATCAGTTTGGCTAAACCAACAAAATAATCATGTTTACTTGCCATAGAGGGCAGCTGAAAGTATACACCTTCGGTTGGCCACCAGAACTCAAGCGCCGACCATGGTGATGGTGTGGGACGCCATAACAGCCGATGGTCGCTCTCCGCTCTTATTATTGGACCGTGGCATCAGAATAAATGCCGAATATTATTGCGAAAATATTCTGGAGGGTGTGTTAAAGCCTTGGACACGCAAACATTTTGGCCGCAAACCTTGGACATTCCAACAGGACTCAGCACCATCGCACTCAGCAGTGTATTAAAGCCTTGTCCTTGTAAACATTTTGGCCGCAGACCTTGAACATTTCAACAGGACTCAGCACCATCGCATTCAGCACGTGCCACAAAATGAGGCTCCTCGCTTCATTTCCAGCGCAGCACACTTCATGACCACCAAAATCTCCGGATACCAAGCCGTTGGAATATTGTGTCTGGAGTCTTTTGGAAAGCATGGTTGGGACTAAAAAATACCAAAGTGTCCATCATCTCAAGCAAGCGCTTCGCCGGGAATGGGCCACAATATCGCAGAACAACATTCGGGCAGCGTGTGTGGCCGTTTGAAGGCCATAATTCGTGCCAAAAGTGACCAATTCAAATAAATCCAAACTTATTCTAAAATTTGATGATATTTCCGACATTTTTTGCTGTCATTCAATGAAATTAAAAAAAAAATTGTGAAAATTATGGCGTTTGACTTTGTTGCAGTATTTTTTATCTAACCTGTATGTCCAGGCTACTCACAAACAGCGACCTAAATACCAAATTTCCCATTCCAAACACTATCTGTTCACCCAATACCAAATTAAGTACTATTTAGTACTTTTCGAGCGTTTGTAGTACCGCCTCTTGATCACAAACCTACTACCATCAGGGACGCTAATACAAAGTTTCAAAATTCTGCTTCATTCAAATTGTTCCAAATTTGGTACAATTTAGTACAGTTCGCACACTTAGTACATATTTCCAAAACCACCTTCATATATGTCAAACTTACTTTCCCGCCTTGATGTTCATTGCAAATTTAAAGTTTTTAGCTCTCTCCGTTCTTATAATACCAAATTTAGTACCATTTCAGGACTTTTCGTAGCCTTTAAATTCGAATCTTCAAAAACCCTTTGGCATGTCTTTTCTGCATTCCCCCAGTGACTCTCATTTTAAATTTCATATTTTATTACTTTTTATATACTTTTGGTATGAATTTCCGAAAACCAAGCCTTATATCCCGCCTACGTACCAAGACTGACTCATGTGAAAATTTTTAAGATTCTTGGTTTAGCCGTTTCGTCTGGACGTTAATTCTCGTTCATATAGTCGTTCAATTCTTTTACTACTTTTTATAGATATTATTTCAAATCATAGGCCGCATGTGATTTCCGAAAAAATAATTGAAATGCGAAGTATCATAGCTTAACTTTCTCCAAAAATCATACGCCCTTTAGACACCACATAGTAATTATTATAAATAATACGCCCCAATATCCCCATAAATAATAACACTTATACGCCCTAGAGAGCGATAATTATGCAATTCAATTTTCAACTTTATCAATCATTTCCAATAACCCTTTGGTGTTTAAATAAACAAAATTTCCCAGCACAGGGATGGAGAGGGGAGAAAACCTCAAAGACAAAAGGGCATATTTACATTTTCCATATTGTTGTGTGTGTGAGTGTGAGTGTGTGTGCATAATATTGAAACAAATGCAAATTGTATTGACAGCCAATAAATATGATTTACTTGCATATCATTGCTGCTGCTTTTGTTGCTGTTGTTGTTTATTTACTTTCTATTTTGACATGTCAACAATACATTACAAATCGACACACAATGGCATAGTTATATTTGTATAGCTCTTTAAAGAGGGGATTCCGAGGATAAATACATAAATAGAAACCTTTGAAAGCCAAATGCAGAGATTGAATGACAATAGAAGTGCAATTGATTTGAATGAATGAATGAATGTCACATGGCAAATTTATGAACTAGGTGTGATAGTTTTTCTAAAAAGGGGAAGGTGTGGAAGGGAATTCTTTTATAACAAGTCGCCGGGGAACATTTGAATTGTGTGGATTTATGGGGAAATGATAAGCTTATCATTTACTCATAAATCCAAACAATTGAAATACTCATTCAACAGCGCCTTGTTATAAAAAAAAACTCACTTCCACACCTCCCCTTTTTTAGAAAAACTATAATATTTTAGAAATATTTGAAACAATTGTCAGCAAAAATTGTTAGAAAAATAATTGTTCAAATTGTCAACAGTTATTAAGGCAAGTGGCAATGATTATTCTAATACCTTCTTGATTTTCAAATTTTTATAGGCATGTACCTCTGCAGAGATAGGCGCCGTATCTCTGCATTACCATTCATGTCATTATGAACGAACTAGTTATTAAACATATCTTAATTTGGCTTTATCCTAATCTCAGTATGTCCTTAAAATGGATTGTATTTTTCCAGTTTCTAATACTTAAAAAAAAAAACTATTTTTGTACCATAAGTTAGAAGAATGTTGTGTATCATATTGGTCAAATTATCAACAATTTTTGTAGTATTCCTCATACACCCTGATTACCAATGTGGGTTTTTCTCACATTTCCTGGAAACAAATTCAATTGGGTCTCAGTCCAATAAACTTCCAAGAAAATAAGGTCCCAGAGTCCAATACTTTGTTAAAAAGTTGAAGCAACATTTTATTATTTCACAACTTTAAAAAAATCTTGACTCCTATATTATGCGTATGATTAATATTTTGAGTAACAATAATTATACGCTCTGATTACTGAATATCAGTTATATCTTATGTGGATCGCAATTTTAATTGCAACTTCCTAATATGTTACATATTTTTATAAAAATTGTTCATGTGTCTCCGAAACCTATTTAATGTTCTCCTTAGACAGGGAGTGGTCGATGCAATCCAAATCTGGTATGTTGTATTATTTATATCCGACTTATGTCACATACGAAATGAAAAATATTGGCCCAAATTCACCGGTTAGACTTAAAAAATATTTGTTGAAATTAATCGGTGATTTCTGCCTTCATGGTCCTAAAAATAGTAGTTAAAAATTTCAAGGAAGAATTTTCAAAGAATATTTATAGGACCATGAAGGCAGTTATTATACCCTCCAGGGTACTATGAAGGGTATATTAACTTTGTCACTCCTCTACCCAACAAAGTATATATGTACTCTTGATTTAAATTCGATTTAGCGATGACGACCGTCTGTTGAACGAATTGAGATTAAAGACTAAATTTTCACACAAATATGTATTTTGCCAGTAGGCAGGTTAAGCTCGTAAGTGGCTCGTGTCCACGTTTTCGTATAGCCCCTATATATCGGTACCTACCGATATTCGGTATTTTGATGATTTTACCGACATCATAAACCGGAATGGTTTCAAATTTCGTATTGGAAATCCTTAAGGATACTATAACCTATGACAAGAATTACTTATGCAAGTCCACGATTTCGTATAACGACAGTATTAGGTATTTTAATGGTGTTTGGCAAAATTATAGACCAGAATTGTTTCGAATATCGTCTTGGAAGATCTTAATGGCCAGAAAATTGTCTATGCAGGCCCACGTCTTCCCACACCCCACATGCAACTGGTTTTCCGGTAGTTTGATGATTTTAGCTACATTATTCACCGGAATTGTTTCAAATTTTATATTTGGAGGATCATAATTGGTCTATGACAAAAATTACGTATGAAGTTCCTCGTCATCGTATAAGGGTTAGACAGTTTTTTCGACGTTTTTTTTTTAACTTTTTAAAGTTTCTTCCAAATATTGGAGGAGCCCAGCCGAACTTAGAAGCATTTTATACCTTTTTCATATTAGTCTTATGGAGCGTATACGTAATGTCACAACGTATACGCCTATTGCCCTCAAATATATTATTACAAATTTATGATATTTCAAACTATCTTAAATTCAGTGCTCCAAAATGTATTTCTTATTTTTAAATATTATTAAAAATGGTTAAAATTAATAGTTGCTCACTGCCCTCATGGTCTTTAATTAATATTCCTTGAATAATTCTTTCAATTATTTTTTATTTGTATTCTGAAGAGCACACATATACCCGGAAATTCCTTTCACTTATTTTACGTTAGTGGTAAAGATCGTATACATTGTGCCACAACGTATACGCCCTTTTGTCCTCAAAAATATTACTGCAATTTTTTGAAATCTCAACCTATCTTAAATTCAATACCCCAATATTTTTTGATACTCTAAAAATATTTTTAAAAATATTCCTTGAATAATCCTTTCATTTATTTTTTATTGGTCTTATGGATCGTATAAATTATGTCACAACATATACGCCCATTGTCCTCGAATATATTACTGCAAATTTAGAATATTGCAACCTATATTAAATTCATTGCCTCAATATTTTTTCATATTTTTTAAATATTACTAAAAATGAGTGAAATAAAACGAATATTCCTGTAAAATTTCTTCCACTTATTTTAGTCCTATGAAGCGTATACATTGTGCCACAACGTATTCGCCCTTTATCCTCAAAGATATTACCGCAAATTTATGATATTGTAACCTATCTTAAATTCAATTCCCCAATAGTTTTTGATATTTTTAAATATTATTAATAATTGTTGAAATAGAAAATACTGCCGCAAAATTCCTTAAACGTATTTTATGTTATTCCTATGGAGCGTATACATTGTGCCATAACGTATACGGTCTTTGTCGTTAAATATATTGCTGCAAATTTTTGAAATTTCAACCTATCTTAAATTCATAACCCCAATATTTTTGATATTCTAAAAATAATTTTAAAAATGCTATCATCGTCTTATAAAAATATTCCTTGAATAATCCTTTCATTTATTTTATCTTAGTCCTATATAGCGTATACATTATGCCACAACGTATACGCCCTTTTGTCCTCAAATATATTACTGCAAATTTTTGAAATTTCAACCAATCTTAAATTCAATGCCTCAATGTTTTTTTTAATATTAATAAATATTATTAATAATTTTTGAAATAAAAAAATATTCCCGTGAAATTCCTTATACGCCCTTTGTCAAATATATTACTGCAAATTTATAAACATATCTTCAATTCATTGTCTCAATATTTTTGGATATTTTAAAACTATTTTAAAAAATCCCTTCATGGTTTTTAAAAAATATTCCTTGAATAAACTTTTTATTTATTTCATATTAGTCCTATGTCACAACATATACTCCCATTGTCCTCAAATGTATTACTGCAAATTTATGATATTGCAACCTATCTTAAATTCATAGCCGATTGATTGAAATAAAAAAAAATATTCCCGAAAAATTCCTTCCTCTTTTTTTATGTTACCCCTATGAAGCGTATACATTGTGCCACAACGTCCTCAAATATATTACTGGAAATTTATAAATTTTCAACCTACCTTAAATTCAATGCACCAATTTTTTTTTTGATATTTTAAAAATATTTAAAAAATAAATAAATAAAAAATATTCTTTGAATAATCTCTTCACATATTTTATATTAGTTCTATGGAGCGTATATATAATGTCACAACGTATACGCAAATTGTCCTCAAATATATTACTGCAAATTTATGATATTGCAAACCTATCTTAAATTCATTGTCCCAATAGTTTTTTATTCATATTTTTCTTTTTTTTGTAAAATGAAAAAAAAAAAAACAACGGCACATAAAATCACTTCAATTAAGCCCTTAGTAGTATTACTATTTTAAATATTTAACATTCCCTTTACACCCTCGCTCAGCTATAACAAAAAAATATAAAAAAAAAATAAAATAAAATCCTCCAGCAGCAATGTCAACAATTCGCTCTTCAATGATTGAACAATCTGCCTTTATCCCTTTTTATTGTAATGCCCAGCCATCCAGCCAGCCATCGAGTCAGCCAGCCATCAACTATGAAAACTTGCAGATTTTGAACATATTGACATATCGACAAATTACTTTAAAGCCAAACATCGTTGACGTTGACACAAACTGGACAAATAGCGAACACAACTTCATTAGAGTTGTATATTGAATTGGTGATGGGTTAAATGCTGCCAGGCAGGTTTTCGGGGGGCGGGAATATTTTTTTTAACTCCCCCTCGTCCATACTGCATAACATGCAGGAATTCGTGGCGGAATGCCACTGTGTAGCTGGTTAACACCATTTGCCTGGGATAAATGGCTTTCAGGACATGAGAAACAAATAGCGACAAAAAACAATTTTTTTGATATAAAAATGGAAATAAAAATACGAAAAAGTTGTTTTTTTTTCTTCCCATTTTTTTCGCTGTTTAAATGTCGACAATTCATCAACAAGGACAAATATTATTGTAACACATACAACAGTTTCCGATTTGTTTGGATATTGTCATGGTCAATATTGTTGATGATGGTGGATGGGCCAGCTAGCTAGCGAGCGAGTTTCGAGTACAAGGATATAAAAGGACAATAAATCAATACAAACACACATACACACCCACCCATGCACATAGTGTGTTTTTAAAGGAGTCACCACTCAATAACGTGTGCATGTGTGTGTGCAGGAGTTTATATAGTCGACTGACAATGTGATGACACCAATGAAAAAGACTCGACTCGGCTATGACTCCATGGCTACAAGGTTGTGACATATACTCCATCATACGTATGCCGAAATGCAGGAGGAGATGGATTGCAACTTCACGGTTATATGCCACACACACATGCACATACAGTTTGTTGAGAGTTGAGTGACAATAATGAATTTACTTTTTGTCAATAACAAACGAACACCAATGGAAGAACCAAAAAAGCGAAAAAAAAAACGGAAAGAAAGAAAAAAAACCGGTCAAAATTTCATTTATTCTGTTTGTTTAGTTTTTGTTGGTCCAGCAGCTCAAAAAAAAAATAAAAATAAAAAATAACAGTAAAGAAAGTCCTAAAGTCGGGCGGGGTCGACTTTATGATACAACACACCACTTTGCTAATTTAGTAGAGCTCCACATAACAATTAAAAGTTTTTATGGGAGAATTCCATCATACACGCCAATAGAAACGTGGATTTTTTAAAGAATATTTTTCCCAAGGACCAACAGAAACGTGGATTTTTTAAAGAATATTTTTCCCAAGGACCAACAGAAACGTGGATTTTTCAAAGAATATTTTTTCAAGGACCATCAGAAACGTGGATTTTTCAAAGAATATTTTTTCAAGGACCAACAGAAACGTGGATTTTTCAAAGAATATTTTTTCAAGGACCAACAGAAACGTGGATTTTTCAAAGAATATTTTTTCAAGGACCAACAGAAACGTGGATTTTTCAAAGAATATTTTTTCAAGGACCAACAGAAACGTGGATTTTTCAAAGAATATTTTTTCAAGGACCAACAGAAACGTGGATTTTTCAAAGAATATATTTTCAAGGACCAACAGAAACGTGGATTTTTCAAAGAATATTTTTTCAAGGACCAACAGAAACGTGGATTTTTTAAAGAATATTTTTTCAAGGACCAACAGAAACGTGGATTTTTTAAAGAATATTTTTTCAAGGACCAACAGAAACGTGGATTTTTTAAAGAATATTTTTCCAAGGACCAATAGAAACGTGGATTTTTCAAAGAATATTTTTTCAAGGACCAACAGAAACGTGGATTTTTCAAAGAATATTTTTCCAAGGACCAACCGAACCGTGGATTTTTTAAAGAATATTTTTCCAAGGACCAACCGAACCGTGGATTTTTTAAAGAATATTTTTTTGCAGGGACCAACAGAAACGTGGATTTTTTAAAGAATATTTTTTCCAGGGACCAACAGAAACGTGGATTTTTTAAAAAATATTTTTCCAAGGACCAATAGAAACGTGGATTTTTCAAAGAATATTTTTTCAAGGATTTTGGAATACTAGCTTCTAGACTCAATTCGGTCGTATGTGCCAAATTCCATCCCATTTGGGCAAATATAAGACGTTTGGTGCACAATAAATGGTAAATCGGATAAATTGATATATTTCCCCAAATATGGTTGTTACGGAGTGCATATTACGGCTGCGGAGGACAAATATAACAAATCGGATGAACAATATATATGGGAGCTATAGCTATATCTGAACCGATTTCCATCAAATTTGGCATACGTATTTTCAGGCCTAATTTGGTTGTATTTGCAATATTCCATACTTTTCAGGATGATATTACACGTTTGGTGCACAATAAAAGGTAAATCGGACGAAGTTATATATGGGAGCTATATCCAAATCTGAACCGATCTCGATAAAATTTAGCAAATGTATTTCTGAGCTGTATTTGATATATTTCCCCAAATATTGTTGTTATAGAGTGCATATTACGGCTACGGAGGACAAATATAACAAATCGGACGAACAATATATATGGGAGCTATGGCTATATTTGAACCGATTTCGATCAAATTTGGCATACTTATTTTCAGGTCCAATCTGATCGTACGTTCAGAATTCCGTACTATTCGGACTGATATAATACGTTTGGTGCACAATAAAAAGCAAATCGGACGAAGATATATATGGGAGCTATATCTAAATTTTTACCGATTATCTCCAATTTCAAATTTCATCAGGATCGGGTAATATTTGCGAACTGTACTTTGTCTACAAAAATACATGGACAGACGGACGGACGGACAGATCGACATAAATCGACTCAGAAGGTGATTCTATGCAGATCATCAAAAGCAACTATGGGTCTATATCGTTTCCTTTTGCCTGTTACAAACAAATGCACAAAGACATAATACCACCTTGTGGTGTAGGGTATAAAAACACAACGTAGAGGATATAAAGTCACTGGCAACAACTCAGCAAAGTGAACTGAAACAATTTTAGTTTATCTCCAACCCTCTCTTTCTCTCTTCCTCTCTTTCTCTGACTGTCTGTGTTTGTTGTTCATGTCCAATGGACAAGTTGAGTTGTTGTTGCCACTACAAACTCCTCTTAAATATTCCCAGTACCAATATCAGCCACGATTCCCATCGTTTATTTTTTGTTATTCTTCTTTGGCTTTATCTATCTCAACTTGACTGGCACGTCCACTTTTCAGGAATAGAAAGCCCGGCCTATTGTCAAAACAATAAAGGGGACCAAAAAAAAAAAAAAAAAAAAAAAAAAAAAAAAAAACAGGAAAAACAATAACAACTGCAACTACAACATCAAATCTATGTGAATTTTGTTGTGTGGACTTGGATGTAGCAATCGCCCACCAATGTTTTGGCACGTTTTTCGCTACTGTCTACTTTGCTTTTGTTAGAACAATTAAGCAAATGATGTTGAATACGTGAAACATGAAGAGAGTTCAGCAAAAAAAAAAAAAAAAAAAAAAACACAGACAGAAAAACATGTAAACAAAATATTGGAAACTGGAAGCTTATTTGTACAGAGGTTTATTGGATTGGGAAAGAGAATTGAATTCCATTTCTAGGTAATAAGAGAATTTGGAAAATAAGGCCAGCACCCTCAAATCAGGAGGTATGTTTAAAAGCAGGGGGTTTGTTGTGTTCCAAAAGCTGGAGCTATATTGATTTCTATAACCTCAGCCATATGGCTACAGAGGGAGGGTATATATATTATTTGATACGACCAAAAGACCCTAGGTCTCTTAGGACAAAATTCGTTTCAGGACATTTAGAGTCGACTAACGATGTCCGCCCGTCTCGAAGGAAGCATCCCATTTATTTCAAACTTGATACATTGTAATCTTATCAAACATAGGTCGAGTTCGGAAATGGGCAATATTTGTCCACACCTTCTGGTACCACACCACCCCCCCCCCCAAACAAGACGACATTTTCAAAAAAAAAATATGCACAGAATGAGAAAAGATTATCTGGTTTTGCTCTAACTTTGTTAATCCTTATATTTGCATTAGTTCTAGGTCAGGTGCGAAAATATACAATATCGGTCCGCTCAATCAAGTACACCCCCCCCAAATTGTCAAAATTTTTAACAAACATCCCAATATTTTTATCAACCCAATGTCTGCTGTTAAGTTGGAATATATCGGTCCACTCCTTCTGGTACCACCCCCAAAAAAAGTTTGACATTTTCAAAGAATATTTTTTGCACAGAAAGAGAAACGATAATTCGATTTTGCTCCAATATTGCAAATCCTAATATTCGCGTCAGTGCTAGGTCAGGTGCGAAAATGGACAAAATCGGGCCACTACATTAAGTACCTCCCCCACAAAGAGTTAAAATTTTGAATAATTATAACTCTTATAAAATGTGATGTAAGAGTCTGATTGTCTTCAAATTTTGCACAACAGAATATTTTTATTAATCCAAGGTCTGGCGTGAAGATGGAATATATCGGCATGGAATATAATGGTACTTCCTCCAGGAAGGGATCAAAATTTTGAATATCCATGAAGCTTATGAAACGCGAAATTAACATCCAATTCGATTCAGACCTTGCAAATCTCAATATTTCTATCAACACAAGATCTGTTATAAGGATGGTAGAGATCGAACCACACCTTCTGGTACTTCTCCCACAGAGGGATCAACTTTTTAATGACAAAACGCCTTAAAAATACGAAATAAGCGCTCGATTCTTTTCAAACTTCACACATCTCAATATTTCTACTAACACAAGATCTGGAGTGAAAATACAATATATCGGACCATACCCCCACAACAGGTCAAAATTTTGAATAAATATACTTCTCATAAAAGGTGAAATAAGCATCCGATTCTCTTGAAATTCCAAACTTCCCAATATTTCTGCTAACACAAGATCTGCTAGGAAGATGGCATATATCGTTCCACTCCTTGTGGTACTTCCTCCACTAAGGGATCAAAATCTTGAATATCCAAGAGGCTCATAAAACGCGAAATTAACATTCATACTTGACAATTCCCAATATTTCCATCAAAATCAGATGTGTTGTAATGATGGTAGAGGTCGGACCATTCCTTCTGGTACCTCCCCACAAAGGGACACAGTTTTGGTTAATAAAAACTATTATAAAATCCGAAATAAGGATCTGGTGAAGTTGCTGCTTTGGAAAACTATTTTGGAAAACCCGGTAAAAAATACAGTTATGTCCACGATTTTAGGATAATTAAAAAAAAATAACACCCCAAAAATAATCTGAAATACAAAAATATATATTTCAATAACTAATTTAATATTATTTTTTGTTTGTTTTATTTTTTTTTTGTGCAAATTTCTAGAGCTTTTGATGAAATATAAATAAATCCTATTAAAAATATATCAATAAATACCACAAACCAACAACATCAATAAAAACATAATCAATTAAATTAATAATAATGAAAATAAACTGACAGTTGACAAATTAAAAAATATAAAAAAATTAAAAAAAAAAAAACTAATAGCATTGTTAAAATCAACAATCCAATAACACCCCTAGGTGGATTCTCTCCTATTTTTTGAGCCCTCTCGAAATGTTTTCCTGTATGTTTTTCTCTCTCTTTCTCACCCATTTCTCTCTCTCGCTCCATTCTCCCTACTTAAGTACATAACAATTAATTGGAAATAATTGTCATTCACAGGCAGGCATATTTCACTCATACATATGCACGTGTGGGGGATACAGAAATGTGGAAAAACGAATGAGAAAAAAATAAACCACAAAATTAAAAATAAATCTTACCGTAAAAATTTATTTACATTTGCGGAATAAACAATAACAGCAAAAAAAGAAAACTACTCGGAGCTACTTTTTTTGCAATACATCAATTATTTGCAATTCATTTGCCCATCAGAGGCAACCAAATAGCAAACGTTTTGATGCTGATGAGAGAAATGAATTAAATACTTTAAGGCAAGAAATTATTGCAAGAAGTTGAAAATAATGTAATAATAATAATCACAATAATAATAATTGTTACGGGAATCTCCCAAGCGCTAAGTTCCACAAGATTGTAAACAACAAATACTTGGTTTAGAAAATTCAGTTTATTCAATATCCAGTTGTATTTGTATGTTGAAATTCCTAATTGAGGAATAATTATAAATTAAATACATAAAAGTAAATTCAGTTTTTAGATGTTTTTAGTTACTTTTTAGTTTGAAACAAAGCGCGAAAACTTATTATATTTTTTGTACAAATTGAATTCAACGTTAAAGTAATGTTGTATTCTACACTTAGAAACACGTTGGTTTTATAACCTTAAAAAAGATTTAATTAATAGTGATTGAGATTACAATAATTCGATAAATATCAAAATTTGGCAATAGTTCAACAATTGGCCGTGGCGCTAACAGCATGTTGCAATGTAGTTTATCACTTAGGCGACAGTGGCGCTAACACCCCGCCGCAGTATGGCAAGAAAATTTCGCAGCCCTACTCCCTATTTGAAGCCACGTCGAGTAGAGCTAATCTTGCTACTGGTCTCTCTAGCACACCCCTTGATGTCATAATTTTCGCTCTTCGAACCTGGCCGTCAGCTGCAACTGTTGTTTCCAAAATTTTTCCCCTTGGCCAAACATTTCTCGGGAACGAAGGGTCAACCACAACAACCAAATCGCCTTTACTTAAGGGTTTACTATTTTCAAACCACTTGGTTCGACATGTTAGAGACGGTAAATACTCCGACAGCCATCTTTTCCAAAATTGTTGGGCATACAGTTGGGATTGCAACCAGCTATTCTTAACCACCACACTGGAGTCTTCAAAATCTGCTAATGGTTTCATTCCATTTGAACTCCCTAGCAGTAGATGGTTAGGCGTTAGTGCCTCTTGAGTTTCGTTGTCTATTGGCACGTAAGTAAGCGGGCGAGAGTTTACAATATTTTCAACTTCTGCCATCATACTGCGGATGGTTTCATCATTGACTGATCTCGTCGGCATTATTTTATAAAAAACTGTTTTAATAGATCGTACCATGCGTTCCCACGCCCCGCCCATGTGTGGGGCAGCAGGCGGAATGAAATTCCATTTACTTGTGGCAGTTGTGAAATTGCGAACAAATTCGTTTCCGTCAACTTCTTTTACGGCAGCGCGTAGCTCCTTTTCTGCTCCAACAAAGTTGGTCGCATTATCGCTGAAGAATTCCCTTGGCGTACCACGTCTGGCTATGAAATTCCGTATTGCTAAAATACAAGAACTGGTGGTTAGAGAATGTACTATCTCAATGTGCACAGCTCGTATAGTTAGACAGGTAAACAATGCGCCATATCTTTTCTCCTTGTGCCGATTGACAGTTACTAAAATTGGGCCAAAAAAGTCCAGGCCCGTAAATGTAAAGGGTGCAACATGTGCCGACAGTCTAGCCCTTGGAAGTCTTGCCATTTGTGGATATGTTGGTTCTGCCTTACTAACTTTGCACATTTGACATTTTCGTATAACTTTTCTATATGTAGTTCTTAAGCGAGGCACATAATATTGTTGTCGAATTTCATTTATGGCGGTCTCGTGATTTCCATGATGGTTGCGTGAAAGTGAAGTAATATTAGCTCGGTGATGTAGTGTTGTTTTGGCATAATTGCTGGGTGTTTAAATTCATCTGGAACATCGGCGTGTTCTATTCGGCTATCAATACGTAAAACTTCCTTGTCGTCTAAAAAAGGAGAGAGCTTATAAAGAGAGCTACTTTTGCTAATTTTACCACCACATTTCATCGTTGTTATTTCATTGAAATATTTGTCCATTTGAGCTTGCTTAATGAGAATGATCTCCGCCGTTTTTAGTTCGCATTGAGATATGTTATTTGGCTCGGAACTCTTTTTAAGTTTGTTTATGAAATGTATGGCATAGGCAACCGACCTAAGCGCTCTTCGCCACTGAGAAAAGCGCTCAATTGTAACCAAGTGGTGAATTTCTTTAACATGAAACAAATTTTGTTTAAGTTCACAGTCAATATTAGCATTTATGCCAGTATGTATCGGCCACAGATTTGGGTCTTCTTTCAAAAAACTTGGACCATTTTGCCATCTACTGTGATTAGATAAGTCAGGTCCACGTTTGGACCACTTTGTAGCTTCGTCTGCCACGTTTAATTTGCCGGAAATCCATCGCCAGTCATCTAAATCAGTCGTGTCGAGAATTTCGCTTACCCGAAAAGCCACGAATTGATGGTACTTCTTTTGATCTGATTTTAACCAACTAATGACAGTTTTAGAATCGGACCAAAATGTCATTCGGCTAAGTTTTATGGTTGTACTCTTTTTGATACTATTGGCAAAACGTGACGCAATTACTGCTGCCATTAATTCCAAACGTGGAATGGAGGCTACTCTAAGTGGGGCAACTCTGGTTTTTGAACCCACAAGTGATACGACGACGTCGATACCATTCGAAATTCTGAAGTAGGAAACTGCTGCATAGCCATTTTCGCTGGCATCAGCGAATGTATGCAGTTGTACATCAACATCGTGATAATCACTAAAATATTGGAGGTAACACCGCGGTATTGAAATGTTTTCAATTTCCGGTAAAAATGATAGCCATTTAGTCCACTTCGCTAAATGATGGGGCTGTATTTGTTCATCCCACGTTACGCCGCTCCTCCATACATCCTGAAGTATTATTTTTAGGTACATCAAATAGTGTCCAATGAGACCTAAAGGATCATATATTGACATCAAAATTCTTAATATTTCCCGTTTTGAGGGGATTTTATTTTCTGTCAATATATTGTTGGCAATATTTAGCGAAAGTTTAAACGTAAAAGTGTCATCTATTGGTTTCCAAAAAACACCAAGAACTTTCTCTACTATAATTTCGTTTCCGAGATTAAGGCTCTTATGTTGTTGACTATTGATACCATTCATTGCAGCTAAAACATTTTTGTTATTACACATCCAGTTTCTGATATTAAAGCCAGCCGTTCCGTGAATATATTTAACATTTTTGGCTAAGGTAATTGCTTCTTCAACTGTGTCAACTGAATCTAAATAGTCATCGACATAATGGTTGTTTTTTATAGCCGCTGCCGCTGTAGGATATTTTCCCTTAAATTTATCGGCATTAGTATTTTTAATGTACTGCGAACATGACGCTCCGAAAATCATCACGTTCATAACATAAACGTCAGGTTCTCCTTCGCTCTCTGTACGCCATAGAAATCGCTGGGCATTACGATCTTCTTTCCTTATAAACACCTGGTGAAACATCTGCTCTATATCACCACAAATGGCGATAGCTTTTTCACGAAAACGAATGAGAATTGATGGAAGCGAACCCAACATATCTGGACCTTTCATCAGCATATCGTTTAAAGAAATGCCATGGGCTTTCGCAGCTGCATCCCAAACGATTCTGGTTTTCCCAGGCTTGTTTTTATTAAAAACTGGGAAAATTGGTAAATACCAAACCTTTTTCTCTTTCCTTGACTGGTCGCGATAATTTTCTGTCTTGGTTATAAAGCCTTTTGAAATATATTCAGAAATTGTTTTATTGAAAATATCATTTAAATGACGGTCACTTTTTAATTTTTTCTCTAAACATTTAAACCTTTTCAGTGCCATATCGTAACTCTTTGGCATTTGTACATTGTCGTCTCGCCACAACAAAGAGGTTTCGTAGTGTCCATCTGCTCTTTGTATAGTACACTTCTCTAAGATGGACATGGCTTTTTCGTCGTCCTTACTCATTATTGTTTTTGCACCATCTATACAGGCAGTTTCCAAAGAGTAAAACGTTTTCATTAAATCCGATAGAATCTTATTATTGCATTCATCCGAATGGCAGTGATGGTGTTCTATAAACTTATTTCCCATTGCACCGTACACTAACCACCCAAGACGGGTCCGAATTGCCACAGGGTCGTTGATATTTCCTTCTTTTATATTGTTGTAAACGCATAGGTTAGAATTGTTTAGACCAATCAATAATCGTGGAGTGGCATCAACGTAACCGTTTACAGGTAATCCAGTCAGATAAGGAAAATCTTGCACAAGAGTTTGCCTCGGTAAAGAAAGATGTTTCACTGTTCGAACTTCTATTGTATGAACTTTTTTGTTGGGACCTGCCACACTTAAGCAAAGTCTACGAGAACTGTTTTCATTTCGTTCGACGTTACCAGTCCATTTAAGACATAAAGGTTCATTGGTTCCGGAAAGATTTAGGTCGTTGACGATCTGTTCATCTATTAAACTGGTTGAAGAACCGTCGTCGATAAACGCAAATGTTTCTATAAATTTGTTTCCATTGCCATATATTATTACCGGAATAACTTTAAATAAATTGTTACAGCCCAATGCTTTGTGCGTGTTGCAACTCTGGTTTTCACTGTTTTGCATTGAAACTTTATTTTTATTTGAATCCTCCATGTTTGACATTTCTCTTTTGTCCGTCTTTTCCGTTGGTTTATGCAATAGATAATGATGTTTATACTGACAATTATCAACACCACATACGTTGTTACGATCACATTTGCCAAAATGTTTTCGTAAACATTGTTTACACAGATTAAATTCTCTTACGATATTCCATTTATTTGTCCTATCCATTCTCTTAAATTTCTCGCAGTTGGCAACGTTGTTGCAGTTATTACTGCACACGATGCATATCTTTCTGCTCTGTTCAGTGTGAGTGTGTACATATGCCTTTCTCTGCCTATTACGTGAGAGACTCTCTGCGGCAGAGCTAGAACTGCTGTCAATATTTACGCTGCTGGCAGAAACACCAATGTCAAAAATCCATGCGGAGAATTCCGCTATGTTGACTTTTCTATTTTGTTTTGATAAATTCATTTTGTATGTACCCCATTGAATTTGGAAATAAGAAGGCAATTTGGCAATTAATTCCTGTAGTAATGATGGATTATTCAGCTCATCAAGAAGATTGCAGGCTTCTATTGTGGCATGTAGACCTTTAACTTGTACGGCAAATGAGGTGAGTGTATCCAACTTATTTACGTTGACTGCCGGCAATGATTTTATTTTTTGTTTAAGGGAATGGAGGATCTTTTCTGGCTGTCCATACAATAATTTTAGTGTTGAAATTGCGGCTGGCACACAGGACGGGTGGATTAAAATGTGCTGAACAGATTTCAAAGCATCTCCTTGCAACGCCTTTTGCAGACGGATTAAGTTCTCAGCATCAGTTAAGCCACATACCTCCGTAGACCAATCGAATGTGGAACTGAAAAGAGGCCACCCTTCTGGATTGCCAGTAAATATGGGTAGATCTTTAGGAACAGTTTGTCTCGATGTTATTTGCTGATGAGTGAGGTTTGAAGGTATGGTGCTGTTTTGAGCTGACGAACCTGATGGACGGAAAGTGTAATTCGCCGGTGGCCTCTGAGTGCCGTTGGGTGGAAAAGCTGTTGTTGGTGGAAGGAAGGGGTAATTAGCAGATGCTTCTAAAGTGACGTTAGATGGAAAAGCTGTTGTTGTTGTTTGTGTTGTTGGAATTTCTGCTCTACTAATAAAAGTGGTTGCATTATTGTATGATGTTGAATGTAAAGATGGATGGGCTATTTTATTTTGGAAGTGTGTTACTGGCGTGGTTATAGGCACATTATTTTTTGTAAGTTGTGCTGCTCGACCTTGATTTGAAGTGGAGACTGCAAACGTTACATTAGTATTTTCTACAGAACAATTTGGTCCGTTTAGCGGTGGCACTGCACTTTGATTTATTTCTGGTATGTTATGAGGATTGGGTTGATTGTTCAGCCATTCGTGTACGGAATTTATGTCTACGGAGCTACGATCATCCCTATCTTCTTCTTCTTGCTGCAACAATTGATACTTTTGCCTTAAGAATTCGGAATCTCTTTCTTTAGCTAGTTGCCTTTCTTCTTCGAGGCGCTGCATTTCTAATTCTTTTCTTCGGATAGTGGAGCCTTGTGAAACGCTGGAGGCTTTGCTGCGATGACTTCTGACAGATTTTGAAGAGCTTGAAGACAGATTTATGTTGGCACAATTATGGCATGTGCAAGGTTCATTATCACTGTTTACGGTAACACAATTTAGGTGATAAATCTTTTGGCATTTGTGACAAAGTGCACGCTGATCCGAGAGGGGGTTATTACAAACGGAACAGTTTTCTGTTGATGGCGAGTTGGTGTTGGAGGCAATATGGTGTTGTGGCGGTTGACCCTGTAAAGAAGAATTATCCATTTTTAGGACTTACAAATTTGGCCGGCTGGATGTGTTTTCTTTGGGTTAACCGTATCTTGGTTGTCTTATTCCACTGCTTTGGGGTTAGGTTTTGGAACGAGGTTCTTCTTATAAAAAGAATTTCAATTTGTTACGGGAATCTCCCAAGCGCTAAGTTCCACAAGATTGTAAACAACAAATACTTGGTTTAGAAAATTCAGTTTATTCAATATCCAGTTGTATTTGTATGTTGAAATTCCTAATTGAGGAATAATTATAAATTAAATACATAAAAGTAAATTCAGTTTTTAGATGTTTTTAGTTACTTTTTAGTTTGAAACAAAGCGCGAAAACTTATTATATTTTTTGTACAAATTGAATTCAACGTTAAAGTAATGTTGTATTCTACACTTAGAAACACGTTGGATTTATAACCTTAAAAAAGATTTAATTAATAGTGATTGAGATTACAATAATTCGATAAATATCAAAATTTGGCAATAGTTCAACAATTGGCCGTGGCGCTAACAGCATGTTGCAATGTAGTTTATCACTTAGGCGACAGTGGCGCTAACAATAATAATAATAATAATAATAATAATAATAATAATAATAATAATAATAATAATAATAATAATAATAACATTATTATTATTATTTATCCGATTTCCAGCATTTTTTGCTTTCATTCAATGAAATTTAAAAAAATGTACAAACTATGGCGTTTGACTCCAATGCAGATATTTCTCCAAAAAAATATTTATTGTTTTAGTTTGCTAGAGTTTCATATCAAACAATTCCTGCATTAAAAATTCAAATACTAAAATAAACTTATACAATTGTTCCTTTTTTAATTTTTGCATCATTAAATATTAATAAATTCATTATTTAAAAAAAAAAAATTACCAACTAACTTACAAATTCCTGAAAAATAATTCAAAAGAAATCCTTATTAAATATTAATATCCCTATTTTTCTCTTTCTCTCTCTTTCCAGGTATGTTCGAAAATCCTTTAAATTATTTATGAAATCAAAAAATTCCTCTCAAACGGTAAGCTTTGACAATCTTTGAAATCTTTCTCAACCCATAAATCCTTTATGAGGAATTCTATGATTTATTCCCATCGAAATGTCTTAAAATTTAGGTCATGTTTTATTTAGAACTTTTCGATAAACAAAAAAAAAACACTTTACTGCCTTTTGCATTAGTTAAGAAATAAAATAAACAAATCAATATCAGCCACAAATAAACCAACAAAAAAGAAGGAAGCAAAAGAAAATCTATTTAAAATTCCCATGGTTTTGTGGTTGAGAAAAGTCAGAGTTGGTAGAGGAAAAGCAAACAACCAAAGATCCAGAAAATGTAAAGAGAACAAAAAACAACAAACAAAACAAATAAGAAAAGAAGTGGTTACAGACATCATTATTTTTGGCAAGCAGGGTCTACATCCTAAGCGGATAAAGCTATTTATATTCTTTTGCAAGAATAAGAAAAGGAAATCATTTAAACCCAAAGCAGAGGCGTGGAAATGGGAGGATGTGTCCATTTACAGTATTTGAGTTGTTGAAAAATGATCGAGTCCTCCTCAATCAAACAAATTTTAAAATATTTGTTAGATTTGGGGTTAATACGGACAACGATGTAGAAAAATATGCCGACAAGGGAGCGTATGACTAGAGACAATAATCACACGCCACAAACCATCGTAAACATAAAGGCGTATGACTGTTGAAAACACTTATAGGTCACCCCCAATATGAATGATTTAATGCCATCCACAAACAAGAGATGACCAAAAACCTATGTTGGGGTTCATTCGGCAAAGGA
The DNA here is from genome assembly GCF_030504385.1 of Musca domestica. Lineage (NCBI taxonomy): Eukaryota > Metazoa > Arthropoda > Insecta > Diptera > Muscidae > Musca > Musca domestica. Next base: position 2,457,902 of record NW_026712362.1, read on the forward strand.
GAACCCTACATCTTCTGTAGACGTAAGCCTCTAGATTTACGATAGACATTTAAAGACAACTAAGATCCTTCTAGATCTGAAGTCTGGAACCTTTTGATAATGTATATGGCATCTATAGTCCAAAAAAGTCCGCTTAGGGGTTTATAGAGATAGAAACCTCTTACTAGTTTATAAACAACAAGGGGTCTTCAAAAAATATATAACAGATCACATAATCATACTTCTTTAAAAGTCCATTAAAGTTAGCTTGGAATTTGAAAAAATATTTAAACAATTCAAAGTTCGAAAATATATTGGAATGTAATTGAAAAATTATTGAAAATGTCAAAGTTTTGTGGAATTTTGATTTGTTCAAAATCCCTTTATTTTAGCCAATAAAAATCTACAAAATCCGCATTTAAGGTATTTGAGATCGGCTTAAAAATATCCTTTTAAAAAATTCACCCTCTACACCCTTAAATTTGGCGTGGAAAATTATTTACCTACTTATTTCTTGAAGTAGGTTTGAAATTCAAAACAAAAAAAAAAAAGTTGTTATGCTACTGAAGTTGACTTTAAAGTCTTCTAAAATGGGGAAAAAATCACTTCATTGATCATCGAAAAAATCTTTTAAAATTTGGAGAGTCAGCGTTGTTCCCGTTGAATATTGGGTATTGATAAAAAAAATTCCCATTACAGGCTACTGAAGTTTGTTAAAGAAAATCTTGAAAAATTAACTTATGTGCTCTTGAAATTCTAAATTTAAAAATAAAACTTTTCATTGGTCATTGAAAAAGTCTTTTAAAATCAAATATTGGTTGAAAATCTGAAAAAAAAAATCCCACTAATGGGAACTAAATAAAAAAAAACTTTCCAAGTTAAATGCCCTTGAATTTGGTTTGAAAACTTTTTTGAAAATCCTCGTTTTTAGACCTTAAAAACATTTAAAAAATCTCAAAAATCTAAATCCTGAATAATTCCACCATTAAAAAATTCTTTTTTAAAATTCACGCCTTTGATCCTTGAAAAATTATTCAAAAATACTTGTTGTTTTCCTGCAAAAATTTTTGTTTGAACTCTTAAAAAATCTTCGTAGTTGTCCTTAAAATATTCTTTAAAATCCTTGTTTGGAACCGAACAAATCTTCGTTTTTGACCCATGGAAAATTCTTTAAAAATTCACTTTGTTAGTCCTTGGAAAATTCTTGAAAGATCTACTTCGTTGGCCTTTGTAAAATTCTTAAAAAATTTACTTCGTTGGCCTTGGCAAAATTCTGAAAAAATACACGTCTTTAGACTTTGGGAATTTTTTTAAAAATCTACGTCGTTAGACTTTTGAAATTTTTTAGAAATTCACATCGTCTTTGCAAAACTTTTACTACGATGTCCTTTGGAAAATTCTTCAAAAATCTACTTCGTTGGCCTTTGCAAAATGCTGAAAAATACACTTTATACACGTTAGCCATTGGAAAATTCTTAAAAAATCTACTTTGTTGGCCATTGGAAAATTCTTAAAAAATCCACATCATTAGACTTACCAAAATCCTTTTAAAATTCTCGTCGTTAGACTATAAAAAATTCTATAAAAATCTATAAAAATCCACGTCGTTGGACTTTGGAAAATTCTTTAAAAATCCACGTCGTTAGACTTTGAAAAAAAAACTTAAAAAATTTACTTCGTTGGCCATTGGAAAATTCTTTAAAAATCCACGTCATTACACTTTGGAAAATCCTTTTAAAATTCTCGTCGTTAGACTTTTGAAAATTCTATAAAAATCCACGTCTTTAGACTTTGGAAAATTGTTTAAAAATTCAGGTCTTTAGACTTTGGAAAATTCGGTAAAAATCCACGTCTTTAGACTTTGGAAAATTCTTTAAAAATCCACGTCTTTAGACTTTGGAAAATTGTTTAAAAATTCAGGTCTTTAGACTTTGGAAAATTCGGTAAAAATCCACGTCTTTAGATTTTGGAAAATTCTTTAAAAATCCACATCGCTGGTCTTTGCAAATTTGTTACATCGATGGCCTTTTGAAAATTCTTGAAAAATCTACTTCGTTGACCTTTGCAAAATTCTTAAAAAATACGAATTATTCACGTTAGCCACTGGAAAATTCTGAAAAACACACGTCGTTAGACATTGGAAATGGCCTTTGAAAAATTCTTGAAAAATGTACTCCGTTGCCTTTGCCATTGGAAAATTCTTTTAACATCCTCGTCGTTGGTCCTAGCAAAATTCTTTTAAAATCCACGATTTTAGAAATTCTTAAAAAATCCGCGTAGCTAGCCATTGGAAAATTCTTCAAAAATCCAAGTCGTTAGTCTTTGGAAATTTCATTCAAAATCCACGCCGTTAGACTTTGGAAAATTCTTTAAAAATTCACGTCATTGGACTTCGGAAATTTTTAAAAAATCCATGTTGTTAGCCTTTGGAAAATTCTTAGAAATACACCTCGTTAGCCATTGGAAAATTATTTCAAAATCCACATCCTAGGTCCTTATAGCTAGCTTAAATAATTCTTTAAAAAATATCGTTTGAGTTGGCTCACAGGAGGGACATTTTTCCTTCTTATTATATATAAAAAATCCAGACCCACGCTATTAAAAAAAAAAAATGATTCTTTGGAAAAAATAATCCTCATTCAAATATTAATATCTAAAACAAAAATCCGAAACCTATATATCATCATTATTGAGAATATTACTAGTTGGTAATATTAATTGTAAACTCAAGCGAACATTGCTGCGTATGATTATTGCCAGTAGCAATACGCCCTCCAAATTAAAGGAAATAAAACACGCCCATGACTTCCCTATCTCTTTAACAATATTCTCACAAAAAGTGGACAGGACAAGGATCTCTCTTAAGAAAAAATATATCTTTAAAATGTATCTCTCTCCGCTCCTGCTTTCCTGCCACCAAAATAAAGCAAACAAATACTGTCTTCAAATAAAATCGCCACAAACATTTAGAAAGCGGCCAAATAAAGCCATCCATTGAACATCTGTACAAATATATCTGCAAAGAGAACCCGAAGTTTGTTAAATCAACCCAGAAAAAAATTTTTGGATTTGATTGACCTAAAATTTCACTTCATTTAACAGCAAATATTTGAATGATTGTTTGGGGTTTTTTTGCAATGACGACTAAAGGGATAAAGAGATAAATAAACACAGAGATATCCTTTTTTCTCAAAAAATGGACATAAGAGTTTTTTTTTTTTGCTTTGCTTCAAAAATACATATTAAGAATATAACACAAAATAAGAAAAATTATTGATGAGCCGGCAAAAAGTCAAAGAAAACCGGAACATTGCCATAATAAACACAACTCGTGTGTGTACGTTGCTCTCCTTTAGCTCATACAGAGCTGTTCAAATATATATGGGTTAACCATAAGTAGACCATGACAAAGGAAAAGTACAAGAAAGTTCATTCCACTTGCTGGAAATGGTTGGAGTTTTTTCACAGAAACACACACACACACACACACACGTACACACACATATCCAAGAAATATTGCGAAACAAAGCAAAACAGAAAAGAATAATAACAACACCAGCAAACACACATACACTCGTAAATCTGTTCAACTTTGCCACCTTAATAATAATAAGGATGCTGCTAGCTGGCCTAACTATCTGCCGGTCTGGTTAGCTGGCTGGCTGTCAGCTTGGCTAACTGACTGTCTGACTATTTGGCTGGTTGTGGTTCTGGCTTGTCTTTTTTCCCATGGAGCACAATTTTTTTCGGAAATCATAAGTAGAAAATCTCTCTGTGATTATGGTTAACGAAAGAAACACCAGCATTGCAACTTCTCTGCTCCGAACCCCAAGCAACAACTTGGGGAGTTGAATTGAAGACAGAAAAAGAAAAAACCAAACATGTTTGCGTTAAGTTTTCGTTGTTGTTGGTGGAACAATTTTTCGTTTTTCTTTTTTTTATCCTCTACTGATTTTCCTCTGTTTTGTTTTACTGCATTGCAGTAAATATAATCATTATTCTGGGCGTGTGTGTATGTGTGAACAACATTCAACCTCAAACACTCGTCACACACACACACACTCGCACATGAAGACATTGCAAACTTAAAACCAGAAAAAGAGTTTATCTCTACAATTTCCTTTAAATGTGAATGACTGTCTATTTGTCTGTAGGTCTGAGGATATGTTCATTTGTGTGTGTGTGCTGGTATTTATGTGTAAAGTGTATAGAAGTTCAGCAAAGCCATATAAAGACATTTAAACATCACCACACACACACAGATCCACACAAAAGTTGTGCGTTTTAATGCTGCAACGAATCTTTTGTGTTAATCGTAAACAAAAGGATATGCTAGGCTGTGATTTGATAATAGTTATGTGGCAGCAGCAACAACAACCAAAACAATAATAACAACAACAAAGGAAAAACCGCAAATGTAATTTAATGATCTGATGGCGTGATTTTGTAATATATGGGTGTTGGGATTAAATCTGAGATTTTCTGAAATAGGAGAAGAGTCAGAAAATTTATAGAAAATATATCCCTTGAATTACGTTTATCGAGTTTTTTTTTGGGGTTTTGTAGATTTCTGGAGTCTAATATCTGTGAAAATTATGATACTCTGAAATAGGTAGGTGTTTTCTGAAAAAGATCCCTGGGAGGAGTGCAAAACTCAGTGAGAGTTATATCCTCTCAATTTAGTTTATCGCAAGATTTAAATTTTTATGTTTACTTTTCTGTGATAATTGTAGTAGGGTGGTCAAACCTTTCCAAATCCAAAGTATTGGTCCTTCTATAGACATATCATGTTATACGGCACCTTTAGAAAAAACTGGTGCTCCATAAACTTTATTAAATTCGTAATATGACAATGTATTATAAAAATAATATTTCCCGGCACCTTCTTCTAAGAAATCTGGTACTTCAAAAACTTTGTTACGAATTTATTCATGACAAAGTATTACAAAATCATATTTCCCGCAAAGACAGGAGGATATAGGTGAACCCTTGGAACATCCTTGAGAAAGGAAAAGGCCTCGGAAAAGCAGAAAAAATATTTTAAAAATGCATTGTTGAAGTTCTGTGAAAATGTTAGTAATGTTTTCAAGCCTATTCCAAATCCAAAGTGCTGGTCCTTCTGCAGACCAGCATTTTCAGAGCCTTAAGTGATGTGTAAAAATGTGTTTACAAATCAACTATTTGAAGACTTTTAACGGCCTTAGAGAAGCTGAAAAAGTTATACAAATACATTTTCTTTGGATTTCAGATACTCCAATGGACTCCTATAGATCCTTCTCCAAATGATTTCAAGATCTCAATTTTAAGGTATTAAAACGGAAGATGACACCCAACGAAAGGGGTCTTAAAATAAACTCTATTATTTCTAATTTAAGTTTTTAGATTTTAGAACGATAGATGGCGCCCAACGCCACAAGGAATCAATAAATGGCAGTTCATATATAATATACAGACAGAAGACCCTATGTATATAAAAGGCAAGTTTTTGGGGGATCGTGATTACTCCAGAAAATTTTACAGCTTCAGAGAAACTGTAAAAATTCACGATTCTGTGCCTTTGAGAAACTTTAAAAATTCCTCGATTCTCAGCTTTAAAAAAAACTGTAAAAATTCTTGGTAAAAATAACGAATCTATGCCTAAAGAAGTTTTAAAAACTCCTCCTTTCTCGGTCAAAGATAAGTAATAAAAATTCCATGATGTTAGCGCCTAGTGAAACGGAAAAATTCCTTTAAAAAAACATAATTCAAGCCCTAAAGAAGCTGTAAAAGATCCGTTAGAATTCGATGGAGATGAAAAAAAAAGTTTAACAACTTAACATGTATAAGCCTTAGATAGGCTTCAAAATTTCTTATAAAAAATTCATGGTTCTAGGCCTTAGAGAAGCTCTAACAAATCCACTTTTCAAGGAGTTCGAAAATCTGTAAAAATTCCCAACAAACATATGGATTCAAGACTGCAGAGAATCTGCAAAAATATTTAAAAAATCTACGATTCGGGATAACAAAATCCTTGAAAAGTTCTACAATTTTCGGCCTCTGTAATTGTAATAAATGTTTTAAAAATCTACGATCGTAGGCCTGATGCTGTTAAAATACTTTTAAAATTCACGATTCTAGGCCTTAGAAAATCCATAGATCTATGCATTGATAAGCTAACAATTCCAAAAATAATAATTCCATAAAAAATCCACGATTTGAGGTCTTGCAGAAGCCTTAAAAATACTTTTAAGAAATATTAGATTCCAGGCCTTAGAAAATCTGTAAAAAAATACTTTTGAAATACTTACGATTCTACACCCTAAAGAGGCTGTAAAAATGCTGTTAAATTCCACGATTTTAAATCTTAGAGAACCTGTAAAAATTCCCAACAAACATATCGATTCAAGACTACAGAGAATCTGCAAAAATATTTAAAAAAGTCTACGATTCGGGATTACAAAATCCTAAAATTTTCGGCCTCTGCAATTGTAATAAAACTTTTAAAATCTACGAGCCAGATGTTGTTAAAATACTTTTATAAGTCACGATTCTAGGCCTTAGAAAATCCATAGTTCTATGCTTTGATAAGCTAATAATTCCAAAGATAATAATTCCATTAAAAAATCCACGATTTAAGGTCTTGCAGAAGCCCTAAAAATACTCTTAAGAAATATTAGTTTCCAGGCCTTAGAGAATCTGTAAAAAATACTTTCAAAATACTCACGATTCTTCACCTTAAAGTGGCTGCAAAAATGCTGTCAAATTCCACGATTCTAAGTCTTAGAGAACCTATAAAAATTCCTTAAAAGAAAATTTAAGATTCTAAATCTTAGAGGAGCTTAAACAATTTTTTAAAATGTCCACGGATTTAGAACTTACATAGGCTGCAAAAATTCTCTTAAAAAATTCACAATTCAAAACTTTGAAGGAGCTGTAAAAATCACGATACAAAATCACGATTCTGAACCTTAGGGGAGCTTCGAAAATTTATTCGCAAACTCCAAGATATTCGATCCTATAGAAGCTTCAAAATTCCTCTAAAAACCATGTTTTTAGCTCGTAGAGAACCTGTTAAAATTCCTCTGAAAATTCACAATTCACCATTGCTACGTATGAGTGATTACAATACGCACACACTCAACACTTCCGTTTACAAAATTATGAATAAATTTATATTCCGTTTTTTATTTTCAAAATAATATTTGCTATCAATGATGTTTTTGAAGGGTTACAAATGTGACGATCCAATTGTAAATTGCTGATAGATTTACAAAGCTCGGGTTGAGTATAAGTGATGCCAATACTCATACGCAACCAAAGGTAGAAACTTTTAAATAACAAAAATAACAGAAAATTAAAATCTATTTTTTTCAAAATTTCTCACTTAAAAAAAAGAGAATACTATTTTTTGAAAATAAAATAAACTATATATTAAATAATTAAATCAGTAGTGATTAAACAAAAAGATAACCCCTAAGTATAAAAATTAAACAAGAGAAACAAAGAAGAAATAAATATGCAATGAAAATATGAAATTAAAGCACTTGCCGTGTTAAATATAAACAACAACAACAAATACACACAACCTGCACTCACAATAAAGCAAGAAAAAACATCATACAAAAAAAAAAAAAAATAAAAAAGAGAATAGTAAATAACACACATTCTTACATATATGTTTAAGACACTCACATGAGTATATTCTACATTTACTTTAGCAATAAATAATAATCTCACATCTACCAACACCAACAATAACGAGAACAATGTATAAACAATGCTTTCTCCTAGACCAACAACAAACCATGTGCGAAGCAAATGGATAAAACTGAGCTGAGTTTATTACTGCACTTCAGTTCCAACCAAAGATGACAGCCACTTCGTCTTTGGCAAGTCAAACAACCCCAGCAATTTTTTTGATATTCCACTCAACACTGGATTGTTGCTGTTTAAGTACAGAGTGTAAATTATTAAAAATGGCGCTAATTACCACTAAAGCAATTGTTATACAATCATCATCATCCTCATCGTGGCATCATCCGCATTAACACCATCCAACCAAGCAGTCAGCCAACCAGGCAATTGGCCAGGAATTGCCTGGGAATGGTTGGTATGTTTTTTTCTTCTTTCTCTCTCTCTCTCTCTCTCTGTGTTATCTCTTTAAACAATGAATGCAAGCAATGCAGTAGTGGTTGCTTGCACTGCAAAAAAAAAAAAACAATAACAACAATGAGAACGGGAACTTTACAATAGCAACGCAACAAGATAAGAAATGTATGAATGAAAATACGACAGAAAAGGAATCTGGTTACTTGTAATCCTTGTGGGGAGTTTTTTTATTTCCATCCAAGTTATATGTACATGTCCTGGCATCGTTTTGTTCTCCTTTATGATGTTTTTGTTTTATTTTCATTGCTTTTCTCCCGCTTTTGAATGGGTTTGAACCAGGGATCATTTTTTTTTTTTTTGGGGAGCCGGGATATGGAAGATTTAATGTTATTTTTAAAAAAGACAAAAACAGCAGGGAGTTTAACTTAAAATTGTTCATAATCAAGCTCCAAATGCGCAAAATTAACATATTATCCAATTTGAAATCTAATTGAATTTGTTTCTAAATATCTACAGATTCAAGGGATTTTTAAAATTCACTTTAAAAAAATATAACTATTGAATTTAAAAAAATATAAAAATAAAACAATTACCATAATAATAAGTGCTATAGGGGCGTATGAATGTTGCCGTAAATCATACGCACCCCTATCTTTTTATTAATTGAATTTTAAATAAAATTTTCAGTGTTTTTAAAGATTAAAAATATAGTAAGGGTTCTTCAGAGACAATCGCAGTTTCTAAAAAAGAATATTGAAGAATGTCCGGCTTCTTTTAATACCTTTGCCAGGGCAACATCACGGATTCTTCAGCCTTTTTTCAAGGACTATCACAATAACAATTACAGATTATAAAACATAATTTTCAGCTGAGGAATCTTAGATTTTTTTAAAGAAAATTTCTCAGAAGGACTATTGTGATATGTTCAAGGAATTATTCCAATGACTATGGGATTTCCAATATTTGGAGGGCTGACTAATATTTAGTCGTGGATTACCATATTTTTTTTCCGAGAAGTCTCAGATATTTAATAAAAAAAGCTTAAAACTATTGACATTTCGGTGTTTTATAGTAGTTAATGTCTTTTTAAAATGTGCTATATTTCCTCCGTAAGAAACCAGTGACAAAAAATAGCTAAAAATCCCGAAATGTCAATATTTAAGGATTTATGGCCATTTTAAAATATGCTATTTTTCCTCTTTAAAAAAATGATCACAAAACATAGCTAAAAAAACCGAAATGTCAATATCTCAGAAGTAATGGCCATTTTAAAATATGCCATTTTCCCTAATTACCAAACTGATCAAAAATCATAGCTAAAAACCCCGAATTGTCAATATTTAAGGAGTTATGGCCAATTTAAAATATACTATTTTCGTAGGTCTATAAAATTTATAATTCTGTGTTTAAATATACATTTCAAAGGACCAGCCATAGTTCCTCTAAGAAAAAAAAACCTCAATTCTTGGCTCAAGAGAAACTGTAGAACTTTCTTTTAAGTTCCATAATTTTAGACCTTAGAAAAAAATCAATGAGGAGGTGTGAAAAATCCTTTAAAAAGGCTGTAAAAATTCCTGGTAAAACTCACTCTCAGAGGAGCTGTAAAAACTCCTTAAAAAATCCTCTATCCAAGCCTTTAAAGAAGCTATGAAAAATACTTCAAAAGTCCAGACTTAGGGTGACCGTAAATGTTTCTTTAAAAAAAAGTTTAGATTCTAGGCTTCTAGGCTTTTGAGAAGGCGTGAAAATTCCTATTAAAACTCACCAATTTTCGGTCTTAAAACACTATAAAATTTCCTGCTAAAACTCTGGATTCTGGCCCCAGAAAAACTGTAAAAACTTCTTAAAAATCCTTCTTTAAAAGTCCACGATTCTAAGATTTAGGAAAACTTTAAATATTTTTTTTAAATCTCGATTTTAGGCCTTGGAGAAGCTGTGCAACTCATAAAACATGAACGATCCGCTCGCCTTGGTTTTAAAAAACTGTAAAAATTCCTGGCAAAACTTAAGACTCGAGGTTTCAGAGAACATATAAAAACTCCTTTAAAAACCTCTATCCAAGCCTTTAAAGAAGTTGCAAAAAATTCCCTAAAGAAATTAGTAGTTCTAAATCTATATTGCTATATTATAAAACTTCCTTCAAAAGCCCACGATTTCAGGACAAAGGTAAAGTGTAAAAATGTCCTTAAAAAATAAAAAAGGGTCTTAAGAGCCTAGGACTTAGGGAAACTGTAAACATTTATTAAAAACATTCTTTATTCTAGGTCTGTAAAAATACACGACTCTCGAACTTAGGGAATCTGTATTATTTTTAAATTCTAGATTCTGGTCCTGTAAAAAATCATTTTAAAGGTGGGTTAAGGCACATAGAACTTAGGGAAGCTGTAATTTTTTTAAATTCTATATTCTGGGCCTATAAAAAAGCAACGATTCTAAAACTTAGGGAAGCTGTACAAATTTATTTAAAAAATTATCGATTCTAGGTCTTACAGAATCTTTAAAAAAATCCACGATTCCAGGACATAGAAATAAAGTTGTTCTTGAAAAAAATCTCGATTCTAAGCTTTAGAGAAGCAGTAAAAAACCCACGATTTTAAGGCTTAGGGAATCTGTAAAATTGTATTTAAAAAATTCTCAATTCTACGCCTCAGAAAAGCTTTAAAAACTCGCGATTCTAAGAATTTTTGAAGCTGTAAAAGTGTATTTAAAATATTCTCTATTCTAGGCTTTTATGCCTTACAAAAGTTATAAAAATTCCTTCGAAAAATTCCCAGTTTTAGTCCTTAAATGAGTCGGAAATAATCTATTGAAAATCCCTAATTCTAGGCCTTGGATAAAATATAAAACGTTTTTTTAACACAATTCTCGGCCTTTGAGAAGCTGTAAATATTTATTTTAATTTTTAGGCCTTAGAGAAGTTCAAAAATTGCATTGGCCTTCTGGAGTGTTTGGCAATTATTTTTAAAAAAATATTTTCAATGATCAAATATAATTTAACTTTTTTTAATCACATCAATATTTAGTTTACCATCCTGTCACTCTAATAAGAAGAGCGTGCACTCCACTTGTTGTTGTTGTTGGGTCTTTTGGTTTTATACCATTACTCTGTCTCATGCACTCTGACGTACAAAGTGTGATTTATTATCCATGGGATTTATGCATTTTGATTGGGTGATTAATAATAAAATGCATGAACAGAAAATATGTATGTTGCAATACACAATATATGCAAAAGATTGATGTTAAATGGCATGGAGCTTTTAAAACGTGAGGAAGATGGAGTTCAATCGAAGGAGTTCAATGAGATGGGGAAAGATAATAAATTTTAGGGAAAATTCAAATATCTTTTTGGAGAAATAATCCTTCAACAAAATTGTTTAAAGAATTCTATTTCTGTACTTTAAACATGGGGGCGTATGGTTAACGCCAGCACTAATACGCAGCAATGGTTTGCAATTTTACACCAAACTAAATTTGGTGAAAAAAATGTTAGGTCTTCTCTCAAATTCTTATAAAAATGACTCCTAATGGGACATATTCCCCCCAACTTATTAAAATTAATTAACGTATAATAAATTCCTTGCCAACTTTTAACGACTCAAAACTGCACTTTTTAGAAATTCAATACGAAATTTTAATTGCAATTTATTTATGCATGCAAAATATTTACTTGGCTAAACTAACTAAAGGAAAGAACAGAAATTTTCCACCTACCCCCACTCTCCCCCCAAAAAAGCTACAAATAATTATTAAAACAGAAAAAATATTAAGAAAAGAGAAAAAACAACACAACCCATCTTGCATTTCAAAATACCTGCACACCTGCATTTTGGAGCAAGTGCAAACTTGGCAATCAACTGCAATTAAATCCTTTTGGCAAATTATTTATGAAAACTTGCAGCAACAAAAAAAAAAATGAGAGAAGCCAGAAAAAAATGCATTCACAAGAATAACAACGACCTCTACAAAGTGCCGAGTTTAAAACATAAACTCACGGATACCCCTTTGCAAAGGAGCTTGCCAACAACTATATGCCGAAAGGGCTGCAGACCTCAGGGGAAATTTAACAACAGCAACGACGACAACTGAATTTGTGAACAGCAGCTGCCGAGCAACTTGAAGGCAAATAGTCAAGCAGCAAAATGCTTAGACAATTTTGTCGCTTTAAATAATTAAAACTCATTAACACTTTGAAACATTTAATTTTTTTCCTTTGCTCTTGTTCTTGCTCTCACTCAAACTCTCTCATTCTTTGCCATCACCTAAAGGCCTGGTCTTCTCTACGTTCCACCAAACAAACACACAAAGTTCCCTTCCCAAAAACTTTAAACTTATTAACAAGTCAAACTACAGCAAGCTAAAAAAAAAAAAACAAACGCTAACATTTTATTGTTAGTGTCAGGCGAAAAAAATGACTAAAGGAAACAAAAAAAAAAAAAAAAAATATCTGGACCCAGGAAGCATGAGCTGTTACCGTTCAAGGAAACATGGAACAACCTTGTTCTCTTCAACGAGTTGTAAAGCCATGAAATGGGATGATGGCACAAAACAAAGTCCCGGATATTTGAGCAGCAAATGCGAAGAAAAAAATCATCGCCGAGTTTGACATTTAACTTTAAAGTTTGAAATGTCTCTCCGAAAAAAAGAAAACTGATGTTGGAAAAGTTACTAAATTTAGTAATTAATTTAGCGGAACAAAATTTAGTTTGAAATGCGATTAGTTAATAAAATTAAAGTTAATTTACGAAATTTGATTTAAATAATGTTACATGGACTTAGGGGAGCGTATGATTTATATTCACACACATACGCACCCTGGGAAGCATTTTTACAATTTGGCTGAAACCTTGCTATACCCTACACAACACAGTGGTAGGGGTATTATGTCTTTGTGTATTTATTTCTAACATGGAGAAGCAAGCGAGATAGACCCATAATTACTTTTGAGGATCTGCATAGAATCACTTTCCGGATCGATTTATGCATGCAGGCCGTCCGTACGTCTATCCATGCATTTTTGTGAAAAAATGCAGATCGCATTTAATATCCGATTGAGATGAAATTTTGCAATCAATAATTGTTTGGCTCAATAACGAAACCTATGGACATTGGTGAGAATCGGTTCAAATTGAGGTATAGCTTCCGTATATATCTTCAATCGATTTCGGCTTAATTGTGCACCAAATAACCAATATCCGTCCAAATGGTCCGAATTTTGGCACATCCGACCGAATTCATTCTAGAAGCAAGTTCATCGAATTTGGCGAAAATCGGAACAGATTTAGCTAGAGCTCCCATAGATATGTTTCATCCGATTTGGGGTTTCAAGTCCCTCGCATGCGTAATATGCACTCCACAAAAATTATATTTGGTACCAGATATCAGATAAAACCCAGAAACACCTCTATCAAATTTTATCGATATCGAATCGAATTTGGATATAGCTCCCATATAAATCTTTATTAGATTTCAGGTTTATTGTGCTCCAAATGGCTAATATCAGCCCAAGTGAGCTAAATCTTGGCAATTCCTACTGAATTCATCCTAGATATAAGCACTTCAATTTGGGTGAAAATCGGTTCAGATACAGCTATAGCTCGCATATATATGTTTCATCCGATTTTGGGTTTTATATCCCTCACGTGCGTAATATGCCCTCCACAACAATGATCTTTGGTATCAGATGTCAGATACAGCTCAGAAATACCTCCAGCAAATTTTATCAAGATCGAATCGGATTTGGACATAGCTCCCATATAAATATTTATCCGATTTCAGGTTTATTGTCCTCCAAATGGCTAATATGAGCTCAAATGAGCTAAATCTTGGCAATTCCGACTGAATTCATCCTAGATATAAGTACTTCAAATTAGGTGAAAATCGGTTCAGATACAGCTATAGCTCGCATATATATGTGATATTTCCCTTACACGCATAATATGTACTCCACAACAAGGATATTTGATACCGGACTTTAGATACAGCTCGAAAATACATCTACCAAATTTTAACGACATTGGTGCAGACTGTTATATGCCTTCGATATACCTATTCATCCGATTTTACGATTACTGTCCCCCATATATATATAGTATCAACCCAAAGTGGATTGATTTTCTAACTTCAACCGAATTTATCCATTTGGTGAAACTCGTTCCTGCATATCTATTGATCAAATAACCATTTTTTAATATAATTCTTATCGGTCGATACCGCAATGTTATTTGGTACTAGAGATACAAAGGCCTCCGTCAAATTTGTTGAAAATCAATTCAGATTTATAGATATAGTTCCCAAATTGTGATTAGGCATTCATTCCTACCTATGGAATAAAAATATCACCTCGAAGCCTACATTTTAAAAATATGTCTATAATTAATATCACTGAAATTCTGTCTGATTTTCAGAACAATGCGTTTAATAAAAATACGCCTTACTTTCAGGTAGAACGTTACTTTCATTCGCACCAATATAAATACCAGCCATAAAAGCATTTTCGAGCCTCTCAATAGAAATTGGGGAACTCTTTGCCATACAGGTCTGCCACCAAATTCTCTTCATACCTTCTATGAAAAAAACACCTTTTCCATGTATCTCCAGCCATTAGACCATTTATTGGAGTTCGTATGATTTGTGCCAACACTCATACGCCCCAAATTGTCCTAGATATCAAATTCCTAATATTAAATTCTTAAAAAGTTTATCAAAATTTATTTGCTTTATTTTCATTTAATTCCGCCTTAGTTTATAAATTACCAACTTTTTTTAAATTCCAAACCCCCCAAGAAATTCCTCTACCTTTCCAGCTGGCTTTCGCCATCGTCTATTTGTATAGTTTAACATGACAGTTAAGTCTGTGCAACCGAGCTGCAACTACATTCATCTATGTCCGCTGGTGTTAACAAATATGACATTCATTTGAAAGCAACAACAACAACAATAACGATAACGAAGATGAGGATGATGGTGTTCAACAGCAACATTTCTATGCTAACTTTCGAAATTAATTTCACTAAAATTTTCCGCCTTAATTCGTTTATTTATTTGTGTGTGTGTGTGTGTGTGGAAGAGTAATGCCACAGGGGAACTAACACACATTCGAATGAGCAGGCAAACAGGCAGTGGGTGGGAGAGATGGAGGGAGAGGGAGAGAATAAATGAAAGGGAGTCTATGAGATGAAGCATGGCATGTTACTGGGAGATGGGTGCTCACACCACTGTTACTCATATTTACAACAAAATATTTGTATTGGTATTTGTGTGTGTGAGCGCGTGTTTCTGGAGGTGTTGGTATCTAAACACATACACATCTGAGTAAATATGTTAGATTTGTATCCATTTCCGCTTTCTTTTATTTCATTTACACATTCATTCATTATATGCCACGTTGCTGTGTGTACTTTTGGTTATCTCTCACTAATGAAGATTGAAAACTATAACAACGACACTCAACACCCACACACACACTTTAAGTGTTGAACTCCAATTTTGTATTCCTCGCCTTGAAGAGAGAGGCATTGGCTTGGAAATATATCATCTTCTGTCATCCAGAGGATGAGAAATTCAAATTAAAAACAAGTAAGCAAAGGCTACAGTCGAGCGGGGCCGACCGTTGAATACCCTACAACACTATAATAAACCATACAGTTTATATAGGCGAGATACTCGAAAGAATTCCACAAGATAATGTGATAAATAATAAAAGAAAACCATCAGGTTCCGTTCTCTAATTTTCGAATAATAGCAACTTAAACTAATTTACCCATTTCCAATTTATTGGTAGAAGTTGCACGTAAATGGTCTTCCTAGATCTGGAACCAATATTTCCCAAAGACCTATAATCTCTCAGATGTGGCAAAAGATTAACATTTATTATTGGTTTTTGACTGAAACGCATCTATATGAGATACAGACATTTGACTATATTCTTCAACGAAGTCAGCGTTAACTATAGTCAGAAGTGCGTCTTTCCTTTATTTGTGAATTCTCCAAAAAGTCACTGTATTTTGTCTACAAAAGTTGGCAAACTATT
This sequence comes from Musca domestica, assembly GCF_030504385.1. Taxonomy (NCBI): domain Eukaryota; kingdom Metazoa; phylum Arthropoda; class Insecta; order Diptera; family Muscidae; genus Musca; species Musca domestica. Next base: position 2,474,001 of record NW_026712362.1, read on the forward strand.
TCACACATTGAATATTTTTGGATGGCCATCCAAAACTGCTTGGCTTTTGTAATGTCCGGTAGCCCCCATTCAAATGTGCGTGAGAATCGGGCGATAATTACGACCTGCAGACAATTTTGCAGTTTTTTGGTCCATTTTAACCCCTAAATATATGGCGATCATCTCCAAAAAGAGTAAGCTTCTATTCTGACCCTCATCTTATCTCCATGCAAAATTTCGTAAGGATCGGGCCATAAATGCGATCTGTATATGATATCCTGATATCCTAACTACTTAGTTTTGTTAGCTGTAGAAATATTACCAAATGTTTAATTCAAAATGAAAATATGCCAAAAATATGACAAAATTGAAAAATTATGAGAAAATTTTACAAAATCCATATTTTCATCTTTAGAGAGATATTTTTATGCGATTTTTTTGGACGTTTTTTCTTTTCTGTCAAGAGGCCATTCTGAATTAATGAGAACTGTGGAAATCAGTTCAGCCCTTCTCGACATATAAGAGATTTTTCAAGCATATCTTCTTTGATAAACGTATATATCGCACAAATTTTGCTATATATCCGTTTTATTGGATGTTTACATCAATGTAAAGATCAGAAGTAACCTTGTCATGGCTTTGTGATTTCGCCGGGATTTAAAATATTCGCGGTTTAATGAACAATTTTGAATTTTTTCAACACAAAAGATATGGTATATTTTACCCGCTAAATATTATCCGATGACCACCCAAATTGGTAGGCCTCTTCCCCGCCCTAAACTCTAGCTACATGCGAAATTCCGCGTCGATTGGTATAATTGCGACCTGTATAGCTACTGCAAAATCCGAAATTTTTTCAGTATTTGGTCCATTTCAACCCCTAAACATTTGGCGATCATCTCCAAAAGAAATAGGGTTCTATTCTGACCCCAGACCCACCTCCATTCTAAATTTCGTTAAGATCGGGCCATAATTGCGACCTGTAGAGTGATTACAAATTAACATGGACAGACGGACAGACGGACAGACGGACGGACGGACATACATAGCTAGAGCGACTCAGCTCGACGAGCTAGGAAGATCCATATATACTTTCCTATGTGGGAAACCAATATTTCGAGGTGTTACATAATTTTTGGGCCAATCAAACTTATAATACCCCCAACACATAGTGTTGTAGGGTATAATCAACAAATTGATTTGGTAGAGGGGGTGGATTTATTAAAAGTAGGATGGGTGGAAGAAGGGAAAATTTATTTTAGAGAATTTTGAGAGACAGTCATCCTTAATTTTTGTTTTTAAATTTAATATAAATTGTATAATTATTAAAGCGAAAAAAAAAATCAAAAAAACCGTAATTCGTGCCAATGGTGACCAATTCAAACAAATCTAAACTTATTCTAAAATTTGATGCTATTTCCGACATTTTTTGCTTCCATTCAATAAAATTAAAAAAAAAAAATATATGTAAAAATTATGGCGTTTGACTTTGTTGCAGTTTTTTTTTTTTATCTCACCCGTATATCTCGGTAAGACCCCAAGGAAAAAAGGCTCTTTGATGTTTTATGGAACGATATTTTATACTTCTACTTGAAAAAAAATCGAATTTCTATGGAAGGGGATTTATCCAATGACTTTTCTTATTTTCAAAAGAAACCTTATCGACTTATATGAGAAAACTTATGTAACAAATCTTTGCTCGGTATTTTTCTGAAATCCAAACCTATATATTATGAGAATTCCCTCGCCCACCAAAAATAAGTTCTCTTGGTCTTTCCTCAGCGGAGATTTTAAAGAATTATGAATTTTTATCAAAAATCCTCATTGATATTCTATTAGAAGAGATCTTAATCTTCAACAAGAAATTTACGTGGTTGTCAATATGAAGGGCAATTCGGAAACTTCTTACCCTAGCACAAAAAGCGCGGTCTAAACAGAAAAACTTTAAGTGTTTTGGAAACTTCCATCTCTGTCATGAACACATATTCAATTTTGTTTCGATCTGGCAACTCCTTTATATAGAAAAAGACGCATCCGCAATTTTTTACAATGGAAAAAATAGAAATGCTCGTAGACCTAGGGAAACGATATCATAATCGTTTTGAAAAAACATTCTTTACGGTTCTTCTATGAGAAGACCTCATTCTGACCTTTTATCAGTAGACCTTCTTTACGGTTCTTCTATGAGAAGACCTCATTCTGACCTTTTATCAGTAGACCTTCTTTGTGGTCTTTTATGACAAGACCTCCTCTCTGATTTTCTTTGAGAAGACCTTCTTTCTGGCCTTTTATTGGGAGACCTTTTTTATGGTATTCTGAAATCAATGTTATTTTAGTTAGAAGATTTCGGGAAGATTTACTTAAGGAGGAATTTTAGCCCTATAAAATGAATTCTTGTATTCCCATTAGAAGATTTCTAGGGCTTCTTTGAATATAATCCCATACCTTCAATAAAAATAATCTCTAGCCGGAAATTATTGGAATATTCTGAATAAATTAAGGTCTTCAAAAAAAGCCAAGATAAGGTTGGTCTCATTTGAGAAGACATTTTGAAATTAAATATGAAAAATTCTTAATCTATTTTGAAAATATGGCATTTTTTCGGATATTCTCTTCACTTCTATGTAAAAAAAATCTTTTAAAAGTTTAAAAGAAAATATTATAACCCTTCTATGGTAAGTTCGCATGAGCTTCTGAACATTGTCATCATTTTGCGGAACATAATTATCTTTCAAAAGTTACGGCTAGGGTTATTGCCATTAGAATATTTAAAATTCAAAAACCATTCCACCCTTCATCTCTACCTCCTTCGTTCCCACAGATATGGGATTTCACTTCACTACCCATCCGCTAATAATAATAATAGGTTATGGGATTTTTCTACTCTAATCAGGTAGCTCTATAAATATGTAATGTATTTCTGGGACACACATAGTAACAAACATGCATACCTACATATGTAACCTACACATATAACATCATCACTAACACCGCCACAATTAACTTGTTGTCGTTGCTGTCGTTTTCCAGGTGTTAAAATAATTTACGTGTCACGAATTCTATGGAGACCACATTAGGTTTTATAGTTTTGTTTCCCCATCTTTTAATAAAGGGAACTACATTTTAAGTGACAGCTCTTCGTTCCTCGCCCCTGGTCCATGTTATGGGAATTCAAATTTGACATTTTGATTTATATGTGTGTTTTATAAATTTTTCATAATGATTGTAAGTGGAAAAATGTCGAATGACAGCTATGAGAGTTGAATGACAATTCTGGATTAATTAGATGGAATGCATTTGAAGGGCAGAGGGAAAGGCAGGAGGTGGTGTAAAAATTTGAATTGAAATAAAAATTGCGAGTTTCTTTAGAAAATAGGGGAGATGGGGTAATATCGTTTGTTATGAATTCTGATGTGACTAAATGATCTGTCTAGAGGCTTTTTAAAAATTGTGGATAAGTGATCGAAAATTAATTAGGATAGGCGACAATTTAGCGAAAAAGGATTCCGCAAAACAAAAAATCATCTATCTCTATTTCTAAAGGTATTTTATGGGCCCACCCGAGCTTCATTTCCTTTTTATATCCCACACCATATTGTGATAAGGTTATTATGACTTTGTGCCTTTGTTTGTAACATGGAGAAGGAAGCGAGAAAGACCCATAGTTACTTTTGAGGATCTTCATAGAATTATTTTCTGAGTCGATTTATGCATGTTAGTCCGTCCGTCTGTCCAAAATACAGATCGCATTTATTATCCGATTGAGATAAAATTTTCCAAAAAAAATTTTTGTTTGGACCAAATACGAACCCTATGGAAATTGGTGCGAATCGGTTCAAATGTAGATACAGCTCTAGATACCTTAAACCTAAAAAAATATAAAAATTATGCCGCTAGTATATGGGAGCTATAGCTATATCTGAACCGATTTTCACCAATTATTATTAAATATATATATATATATATATATATATATATATATATATATATATATATATATATATATATATATATTATATGTATATATATATTTAATAATAATTGGTGAAAATCGGTTCAGATATAGCTATAGCTCCCATATACTAGCGGCATAATTTTTATATTTTTTTAGGTTGCTTGAGGTGATCGACACTTTGGTATTTTTTTCGCTATAATATTCGGCATTTAATCTGATTCCACGGTCGATTAATACGAGCAGAGAGCGACCATCGACTGTTATGGCGTTATGGCCCACACCACATTTTCAGCTGACCTTTTTTGGCAAGTAAACACGATCATTTTGTTCGTTTACAAACTGCTGGACAACGAATGTTTTCTCATCGGAGACGGAAAAAAAACCAAATTCGGCAGTTCACCACTTTCGACCAAGCGAAGCAACTCTTTAGCTCTTTTGAGTCTATTTTCTTTCTGTTGCTGTGTAAGTTCTTACACTTTTTGGAATTTCAATGGCTTTACCCCGAGCTAATTTTCCAATATTTTCCGAATGGTATATTGCGATATGTTCAGCTCACGAGCCATTTTTCGACCACTGCGACGCAGGTTTCGATCAAGTCGCTTCTTTACTTTTCGAGCCATTTCTGCTGATGTTGCAGTTTTCTTCCGTCCACTTCCTTGACGTCGGCCTACGCCAGTATCACGGCGAGGAGCGATGGTGCAGTACACAAAAGATTTAATCACATTTAAATGCTGAAGTGCTCCAACGATAGACACTTGTGGTTTTCCAGCCAAATATAAAGAAATCACACTATCCCGCTCGAATTCCATCACGAATAGGAGTTTTTCTTGAAAATTCTCCCCAAAATCCTTTTGTTAGAGCTGTCACTGGAATAATTTTAACGAGTGGCTTATAAATGACAGCAGTCTGAAATTGGTTGCAGTTTTTTCATCATCTCACCCTGTAACCCATTTCGGCTTGATTGTGTCCCAAATGACTAATATCAGTTCAATGTCCAAAATTTTGGCACATCTGACCGAATTCGGTCTAGAAGCAGGGACATCAAATTCGGAGAAAATCGGTTAAGGTATGGCTACAGCTCCCTTTTATATGTTTCATCCGATTTGAAGCTAAAGTCCCGCATATGCAAAACCACAACAATAATATTTGATACCGGGCATCAGATACTGCTCAAAAATACCTCTGCCAAATGTGATTAGGTTCGGTTTAGATTGTTATATGGCTTCGATATACATCTTCATCCGATTTTACGATTATTGCTCACCATGTATGCAATATCTGCCCAAATTGAATCGATTTTTTCATATTCAACCGAATTTTTTCACTTCGTGAATCAGTGTCCGGTATATATATTGCTCCAATAAATAGTGTTTAATATATTCCTTATCGAAGCCATATCGGTACAAAAGCCTACGTCAACTTTGTTGAAAATCTATTCAGGGTTGTAATTAGTTCTAAAATTGTGTCTACTCGAAAGCCATGATTCGCATTCAAATAAGGCCCATAAGTGGTAAAATCTACTTCAAATAAATTCCCAATATAAACTTTTTTTGTTACGGGAGTTCTGCTAAATACGCACAGTAGTGAAGGGTATCATATAATCAGCCCAGCGCGACTTTTGACCTTTCTCTTCTGCTTAAATTTTGAAGCTTTCCATTAATAGCTTAACTATTTACTTAAGGCAATTTCTTAATATTCTTTCAACAATATTATTGCTCTTGAAACAATTTTGAAATTTCCATCTAACTCTGTTTTATACACTCCTTGTCACACCCCATCCCCCTCCTATCTACCCCTCCCCCCACCTCCTCAAAAGTTATTTATAAATTATTAAATTATACATTTTCTAGCTGAGTATTTTCCAAACAAGTTTCTCAGTTTCGTGTTACGTTTTTTTCGCAGCTTCTCTTTTCCTTTCTGTAGTTTTGCTTCTTGTGTCAAAAGTTTCCGTGTTGTTGTTGCTGTTGCTGGCCATAATGGACATTGTCAGAGTAGAAGATGCCGTTAAAAAAATATATATCTACTTGTCCAATAAACAACAAACAAACAATGGACCAAAAAACTATGGTTTAGCACAAGTTTGTCGAAATAAAAAAAGAAAAAAAAACTTCTTTTTTTATTCTATCACAAAAAAGACGTTTGTTTTAAGGGCAAGCACAAGTGTCAGGTAAACACAGTATCAGTTGGTGCATACAATTGTCATTTTGTATGCTGCCGCTGTCAAGTATTCTTATTCAAAAAGTTGTAACACACACACACACACCGGCATAATGGCATCCCTCACTATTTCATACCTTTAACTATCGCTGCTATAAGTTTACAGTTTTGAAATTGAGTTGAGGTGTATACAACAACAACAAGAAAAAGCTACAAAAATTTGATTGTTCAAGAAGTTCTATATTTCATGGGAACTTGAAATTTCTCTTCTTCTCTCTCTCTCTCTTTTTGTTTCACTTCTTTTCTCTCTGTCACGTTTCTTGAATGGCAGCAGTTATTTTGTGTGTGGCATAGACGTCGGCTGATTTGAAATAAGCATAAAATTAAGGAAGTTGAGAGATGGAAAATTTTCAGAATTTAATGCTATTAAGCACACATCCTGCTCTATAGAACTCCAAATTGTTGCATCTCTTCTTGAAGGTATGATGCGTATGAGTGTTGTCAGTAATTATACGCTTCCATCTCCCAGTTTATGTTAACTTACTTTATAACTTACTTGGTATATTAAGTTTGTCATTCCGTTTGTAACACCCTTAGACCCGAAAAAATATATATATTTTTGATCAGCATAAAATTCTATGCCGATTTAGCAATGTCCGTCCGTCTGTCTGTCTGTGGAAATCACTCTAGCTTCCGAACGAAATGAAGTAGGTTGATAAAATTTTACTCAAATGTGTATTATGTCTGCAGGACTTTTGGTATTGAAAATAGGCCATGTAGGTCCACGTCTTTGTATAGCCCCCATATAACGGTACCCCCCGATATTCGGTATTTTAATGATTTTAGCGACATTATTTACCGGAATTATTTCAAATTTTGTATTTGAAGTTCGTAATGGATACTATAGCCTATGCCAGAAAATTGTCTGTGCAGGTCCACATCTTCGTATAGCCCCCATATAACGGTACCCCCCGATATTCGGTATTTCGATGATTATAGCGACATTATTCAACGGAATTGTTTCAAATTTGGTATTTGAGGTTCGTGATGGATACTACAGCCTATGCCAGAAAATTGTCTATGCAGGTCCACGTCTTCGTATAGCCTCCATATAGCGGTACCTCCCGATATTCGATATTTTGATGATTTCAGCTACAGTATTCACCGGAATTGTTTCAAATTTGGTATTTGAAGTTCGTAATGGATACTCCTACCTAAGACAGAAAATTGTCTGTGCTGGTCCATGTTTTCGTATAGCCCCCATATAAGGGTACCTCCCGATATTCGGTATTTTGATGACTTTAGCGACATTATTTACCGGAATTGTGTCAAATTTGCTTTTTGAAGTTCGTAATGGATACTACAGTATTAAACAGAAAATGGGTCATGTAGGTCCACGTCTTCGTATAGCCCCCATATAAGGGTACCTCCCGATATTCGGTATTTTGATGACTTTAGCGACATTATTTACCGGAATTGTGTCAAATTTGCTTTTTGAAGTTCGTAATGGATACTACAGTATTAAACAGAAAATGGGTCATGTAGGTCCACGTCTTCGTATAGCCCCCCTATAGCGGTACCTCCCGATATTGGGTATTTTGATGATTTTAGAGAAATTATTTACCGGAATTGATTTGAATTTGGTATTTAAAGTTCGTAATGAATACTACATCCTAAGACAGAAAATTGTCTGTGCAGGTCCACGTCTTTGTATAGCCCCCATTTAACGGTACCTCCCTATATTGGGTATTTGGATGATATTAGAGAAATTATTTACCGGAATTGTTTCAAATTCGGTATTTAAAGTTCGCAATAGATACTTCAGCCTGTGACAGAAAGTTGTCTATGCTGGTCCAGGTCTTCGCACAGCTCCCATATAACAGTACTTCCCTATATACAATGTTTTGAAGATTTTGGCTACATTATTCACCGTTTATTTCAAGTTTCGAATTTGAATTTGGTAATGACTTATGACAAACAATGCCTGTGTGGGTCCACACCAATATAACGGCTATATTCGGTATTTTTAAAATTTTTTTTCCAAAATCGTTCCAAATGGTGGAGGGTATTCAAAGTCCGGCCCCGCCGAACTTACTACTTTTTAACTTGTTTTGCTTAAAATACTCTACCCAAATTTCACTTCATTTTTGATGTCACCATTGTCGTCTTTACCTACAGATTTGAAGAGAGGGAGGGAGAGAAATATATCACAGAGAAAACGTACTTATTTAATTAGCCATAGCCACTTGAAAATGTTTTCATTTCGTTGTACAAACGAACAAACAAACGAACGAACGAAAACGCTGCTATTTACTTTGGTACTTAAGTTTTGTGAGCTAACGAGAGTTGTTTGGTATGCTTTTCATTTCTCGGCAAACTCGCTTCTTAACATAGAAATAGACAAGCCCGAACGCATAGCGCAAATGTATGTACAGATGTATTTCTTAGCGTTTACTAGGCATTCTCGGAAATTAATGATGTTAGAAACGCTCACACACACACACCAAAGCAAAAAAACTGGGGCAAGGATAAGGAGCATCGTCATCATCTCTTCACAAAATTCTTCGTTTATTTATGTTATTTACGTTAGCTGTTGATGCCGCTGCAGCATCTTGATTTCCATTTCATATTTGTCCAGTACTTTGAAAATGAATATTTTTTGTTTTGAAGAAACAAACAAACAATTTTTCAGAATTTTTTTATTTGAAAAATTATATGAAACGTTATGAAGAGAGGAGGCCGGAGTTGTAAGGGAATGGAGGGTAAATTTATGATTTTGTAAAAATACGAAAATATTATTAACAAAAATGGTAAGGTAAGGTAAAAATAATACTGGGAACTCAGTATTATAGACGAGGAGAAGATCTTCTGACACAAGACTAGAAAATGTTTAAATAGAAGACTCAAGGTTCTTCCTATAGAAAAACCAAAGTTATTCTCACAGAAGACCAAAAGGAAGTCCACAAGGACTTCTTAGAAAAGAACAGCAAGCCTTCTTGCAGAAAATTAGAAAGTCATCTGAGAGATAATAAAAAACCTTTCTCAAGAAGACCTAAAGGTCTCCTCACAAGATTAGAAGGTCTTCTAATATATAGCCAGAAGATCGTCTTATAAAGAACCAAATGCTTTTTGTAGAGGATCTAAAGGTCGCTTTATAGAAGTCCAAACAGTCTTTTTATAAAAGACCCAAAGGTATAATAGAGACAAAGGCCTTTTCTCCTTACAGAATACCTGAATGTCTTCTTATAGAAGACGAGAAGGTCTTCTTGGAGAAGGTCTTCTTAGAGAAGATCTTGTCAAAGAAGACGAGAAGGTATTCTCATAGAAGTGCTGCTGATCTTCTTATAGCAGAGCTAATGGGCTTCTCATAGCAGAGCTGAAGGTCTTCTCATAGAAGACGAGAAGGTCTTCTCAGAGAAGGCGAGAAGGTCTTCTCAGAGAAGACGAGAAGGTTTTCTCAGAGAAGACAAAAAAGACTTCTCAGAGAAGACGAGAAGGTCTTGTCAGAGAAGACGAGAAGGTCTTCTCAGAGAAGGCGAGAAGGTCTTCTCAGAGAAGACGAGAAGGTTTTCTCAGAGAAGACAAAAAAAGACTTCTCAGAGAAGACGAGAAGGTCTTGTCAGAGAAGACGAGAAGGTCTTCTCAGAGAAGATGAGAAGATTTTCTCAGAGAAGACGAGATAAGTCTTCTCAGAGAAGACGAAAATGGTCTTCTCAGAGAAGACGAGAAGGTCTGCTCATAGAATGTAAGAAGGTCTTCTAATAGAAGATGAGAAGGTCTTCTCATAGAAGACCAAAAACAGATCTTCTAACAGGAGACCAGAAGCATGTCTTTTCATTGAAGACAAGAAGTAGGTCATCTCAGAGAAAACGAAAAGGTCTTTAATAGAAGAACTGAAGCTGGTCTTCTCATAAAAGACCGGAAGCAGGTATTCTCATAGAAGACCGGAAGCAGGTCTTCTCATAGAACACCGAATGCAGGTATTCTCATAGAAAGACGCAGGTCTTTTCATAGAAGAACTGAAGCAGGTCTTCTCATAGAAGACCAGAAGCAGGTACTCCCATATAGGAGCTTAAGGTCTTCTCATGGAGGGCCAGAAGGTATTTTCACGAAAGACAAGAAGGTCTTCTCAGGGAATACCAAAAGTCGGTCATCTCCTCATTGAAGACTAGCAGTAGGTCTTCTTCTCATGGAAGACAAGAAGTAGGTCTTCTCATAGAAGACCAGAAGCTGGTCTTCTCATAGAAGATCTTTATGCAGAGGACCGTAAAGTGTAATTTTAGAGAGCCAGTCAATAGAAACCGCAAGTTTTAAAAATGAAAATATTATTTTCTTCAAAAAAAAAAAAAAAAAAAAAAAAAAAAAAAAATTTAAATAATTTTTTCTTCTTCTTCTTCTTTTGTTGCCAAATTAAAGAAAACCCATTTAATTCCATTATTTTTGTTCAATTAAATTCGTTTGTTTTTTTTTTTTTGCCTATTTCACTTTTGATCTCTCGGCCATAGCCTTCGTTTAATACGTTCATGAAATGTGGTTAAATAAAATTTCCATGCCCAGGCCAATTGAATTTGTCACATTTTTTTTTAGTTTAGGGGAAAAAGGCCATAAAACATCCAACTATTTCAATACACAGGCAATAAATTGAACTTAGTTGTGTTGGGCTTTGCTGTGTGCATTTTTCCAATTTTCAAGTCACAAGGAGTGGTACTTGTATGACTACCAGCAAACAAAACTCCCCTACCATAATAGCAGACCCAAAAAAAAAAAAAAACATTTAAATTAATTTGACCTCATTGTATATTCGACGGCCAAAAGGTCTTCTGCTCGCCCTCCACCCGCAACTAAACCTGAAAATCACAAGATTGAAAACAAAAGCAGCAACAACAAAAACCTCTATGACAAAATGTCCAACAACAAAATGACTAAATTCAAATTTTAACTCTCTATGAATATCTTTTGGACAGGCAACCGAACGGTCATTGCTAAATGCTATTTGGTCTATTGTGGCTGGGAATTGGAGAGTACAAAAAGCCAAATGGATGAAAAAAAAAAAAAACACCAACTAATGAAATACATATATTGGCCAATACCAGAGGAGCAAGAGCAGCACCACCAACCACCACCCCAGCAGTACCACCCACATTCAACTGCTGTACATGAGTTTTAGATGCCAATATTGCAGATAACATCAGCATGAATTGCTTTGGGTTTGGTGGATATTTGATTTTGGATTTTTCGTTTCGTTTTGGTTTTTTTCCTCGGTTTGCCTTAATTGAATTAAGTTTTTGAAGCGAGCTTAAGAGAATATCTAAAGAGTCCATTGAAATGCAATTGAATGGCTGAATGAGTCAATGAACCAATTAGAATTTGCATAAATGCCTGGGGTCTCTAATGAGACCAGAAGCCTTGGTAGGAGGAGGTTTTCAGATGTAGTTTTGTAAAAAAAAATTATTTAATTTAAAAAAAGAAATTCGGCTAATATAAAGTTTTGTATCAAATAAAAATCACAGAAATCAAAATTTCTTGTTGGGAATTCCCTGGAAATGGCCATACTGATTGCTCTCTCGATAACTCTCTCTCGTTAGCTTTCTCACTCTTTCCGTTTTAAGTATATACAGCATACAGCTACATTGTCACTTTATCAAAGATTTTTGGAATATTTAAGACATTTTTCTTCTCATTTCTGTAATACCTGTAAATTATGTTATGACAGCAACAACAAACAACACTTCAGCAAGCTGTCACTTGCCAATTGCCTGTCATCAACAAGATGTAATAAATATTATAAATAATTTTTGGTAAAGACAGTTGATAAATATCTTAAATTGAATTTGAGCAAAACAGAAACCATGAAGTGGGTCGTTTAATTTTTCAAAACAAAAAGATAATTTTCTCCTAAAAGTATGCACCAGACTTTTGGTTTAGAATACCTAATACATCGAAATAAAGATGTAGATGCAAACAAAATTAATTAGGAGAAAAATACCTTCTTCTGAGTTTCTATGAGAAGACCATCTTCTGCCCTCTTCTTTGAGAAAAGACTTTCTACTGGCCTTGTCTGAGAAGACCTTCTTCTTAACTCTTCTATGAGAAAAGACCTTCTTCTGGCCTCATCTATGGGAATATACCTTCTTCTGGCCTCTTCTATGAGCAGAGACCTTCTTCTGGCCTTCTATGAGAAGAGACCTACTTCTGGCTTTCTATGAGAAGAGATCCTCTTCTGACCTTCTATGAGAAGAGACCTTCTTCTGGCCTTCTTTGAGAAGAGACCTTCTTCTGACCTTCTATGAGAATAGACCTTCTTTTGGCCTTCTACGAGAAGACCTTCTGGCCATTTTTGAGAAGGTCTTCTGGTCTTCTATGGGAAGCTCTTCTTAACTTTTGTGAGAAGATCTTCTTATATTCTATTATATAACCTTCTGGTCTTCCATGAGGATATTGTATGAGGAAACCTTTCGCTCTTATCTGAGAAGATCATCCGTTCTGGTCTTCTCTACGAAGACCTGCCTCTGGTCTTCTATGAGAAGACCTGCCTCTGACCGTCTAATAGAAGATCTGCCTCTGACCGCCTTTTAGAAGATCTGACTCTTGTCTTCTTTAAGAATACTTGCCTCTAGTCTTCTATAAGAAGACGTTCTGGTCTTCTATAAGAAGACCTTCTGACCTTCTACGGTCTTCTACGATAAGCCCTTCTGGTCTTTTACGAGAAGACCTTCTCGCCTTCTATGAGAAGCCCTTCTCGCCTTCTATGAGAAGCCCTTCTCGCCTTCTATGAGAAGCCCTTCTCGCCTTCTATTAGAAGCCCTTCTGGCCTTCCATTAAAAGCCCTCCAGCTCTTATATGAGAAGACCTGAAGCTCTTCTACGAAAAGACCTTCAGCTCTGCTATGAGAAGACCTTCAGTTTTGCTGTGAGAAGACCTTCTTCTATGAGAAGACCTTCTTCTATGAGAAGACCTTCAGCTGTTCTGTGAGAAGACCTTCAGCTGTTCTGTGAGAAGACCTTCAGCTCTTCTGTGAGAAGACCTTCGCTCTTCTATGGGAAGACCTTCAGCTCTTCTATGAGAAAACCTTCAGCTCTTCCACGAGAAGACCTTAAGCTCTTCTATGAGAAAACCTTCAGCTCTTCTGTGAGAAGATCTTCTGGTCTTCTATGAGAAGACCTTCTATTCTTCTATGAGAAGACCGTCTATTCTTCTATGAGCAGACCTTCTGGTCTTCTATGTGAAGACCTATTGGCCTTTCTAAGAAAACCTTCTGGCCTTCTATAAAATGATATTCTGGTCTTCTAGAAAAGACCTTCTGGCCCTCCCTGAGAAAACCTTCTGGCCTTCTCTGAGAAGACCTTCTCCCTTCCATGAGAAGACTTTCTGGTCTTCTCTGAGAAGAACTTCAAATTTTCCATGAGAAGACCTTCGTATATTCTATGACAAGACCTTCTCGTCTTCTGAGAAGACCTTCTGGCTTTTTTATGTATTCTTTCTTGATATAATTATTTTCTTCTTATTCCCCCATTCTAATACACCATTCATATTCATTGATTTTTCATACATTGTTTACAATTTCAAATATTTATAAGTTCTGTGGAAAATATCTCTTAACCAAACTAACCAAGCCATGAACAAGAAATCCATATATCTATCAGCTACCACAACAACTTACAACTTGTGACACACAACACAGAGCCGACGAACACTCGCATGTGCCACAACGACGACAATAGCAAATATTATTATTCTTGTTGCTGTTGCTGCTGCTCTTGTTCTTGTTCTTGTTTCGAATGCTGTCTTCGAAATGAATGTCATGGCAATTGACAGGTTTTTAAATAATAGCTTAGCAGTTAAAAGATTTAAATTGTGTTACAAATCTTGTTTCTCTTGTGACGGGCTTGTCTGCCAAGGCAACAGTAGTGCATACGCAAATTTTTGTGGATGGAAATCTTTTGCGTAAAACATTTCAAATAAATCTTATGATTTGGACATGGACCACAACAACAACAACTCAGCAGTAGTTCTAGTTGTAACAGACATTTGTGGATATGTGTTTCCGACACCTACACCAAACGATTTTTGTGGCAGTAGAAAGATTTGAATTAATTTTTGAATTACAAATAAATCAATTGACGTTGTAATGAATTTAGAACTCAAAACATGTGGATTCCCACATAGAATTTGAAAAAAACTATTGATTGGTTACAAATTTTATTGAAGAACATAAATTAAGACACTTTAGTTGTGTAATGGGCTAGGGTAATTAATTTATTTAACAAAAACATTAAAACATTGATACGAAATAATAAATTTATTTTTTTTAATAAATTATTCATTTTATATTCATAGGAAGGCTGTTTTAATTTCGTTTTTAAAATTAAAAAAAAAAACTAAAACATTTTTTGATTTTAAAATATAGGTTCTTAACATAGGAATCCTAAAAGTATGCACCATTCATTTATAATTAGTAAATTGTGTTTTAATTTATTTCTTCTTTATTTTATCATAACCTGAAAAAAAAATTATATGTTAGGCGATTTTAGTGAGAAAAATCTAAAACCTCCTAAAAGTATACACCACTATTTCATTGCGATATAATATATAGTTTATCAAAGAAAACTCTATGTTTTATTTGCGAATGTCGATAAAAAAAAATCTAAAACGTATACCACTGATATACACTAAACACATGTTCATTTCACGTGTCTCCTAAAAGTATGCACCACAAAATGACATTTCAATAACTTGATGTTATAAGTAGCTGCTTTACAAATATCCACTCATGTCATGATGTATTTATACCATTATGCTAATTCAATGTTCGCATAGCGTAATTCATCCTGTGACAACACACAACAATAATAGTCGAACACCAAACTTGACCAGTATAACCACATGTATGATGACCCCAAAATTTCGACATCCATGCCTATGATATGTCACACGCTGTTGGTGATTTGTGTTGAATAAACTTCATCATTCCGACTAAAACCTCATTAGGTTTGGAGTGACATTCATTGCATTTTTCGTAATACTCGGAAATGTCAACCGGCTTCGCTGAGTGATTTGTTGTGGCGATGTTGGGAAAGGCCAATCCATAACGTTTGATAACAATTTGAAGGGCAGATTATGTTCATGGAAGTCCAGGAGGATGATGAGAGGAACATCTGGCCTTCTCTGAGAAGACCTTCAGCTCTTCCAAAAAAATACCTTTTGGAAACTTGGCCTTGTCCTTCCATAAAAAGACCTTCTGGCTTTCTATGAGAAGACCATCTGGCCCTCTATGGGAAGACCCTCTGGCCATCTATGAAAAGACCCTCTGGCCTTCTATGAGACGACCTTCTGGCCTTCTATGAGACGACCTTCTGGCCTCCTCTGAGAAGACCTTCTGGCCTCCTCTGAGAAGACCTTCTGGCCTCCTCTGAGAAGACCCTCTGGCCTCCTCTGAGAAGATCTTCTCGCCTCCTCTGAGAAGATCTTCTGGCCTCCTCTGAGAAGACCTTCTGGCCTCCTCTGAGAAGACCTTCTGGCCTCCTCTGAGAAGACCTTCTGGCCTCCTCTGAGAAGACCTTCTGGCCTCCTCTGAGGAGACCTTCTGGCCTCCTCTGAGAAGACCTTCTGGCCTCCTCTGAGAAGACCTTCAGGCCTCCTCTGAGAAGACCTTCTGGCCTTCTCTGAGAAGACCTTCAGGCCTTCTCTGAGAAGACCTTCTGGCCTTCTCTGAGAAGACTTTTTGGCCTTCTATTAAAAGACCTTCTCATTTAACTTGAGAAGACTTTCTCGTGTTCTATGAGAAGTCTTGCTTCTGCTCTTCTATGAGAAGTCTTGCTTCTGCTCTTCTATGAGAAGACGTTTGCGTCTTCTAAGAGATGACTCGACTTCTAAAAAAAACCTTCTGGTCTTCTTTGAAGTCTTATATAAGGAAACTCCTTTGTCTTCTAAGAGAAGACTTTCTG
The DNA here is from genome assembly GCF_030504385.1 of Musca domestica. Classification (NCBI taxonomy): domain Eukaryota; kingdom Metazoa; phylum Arthropoda; class Insecta; order Diptera; family Muscidae; genus Musca; species Musca domestica. The sequence goes on from NW_026712362.1 coordinate 2,490,036, forward strand.
GCCTTCCATAAGAAAAAATTCTGGCCATCTTTGAGAAAATCTCCTGGTCATCCTCCTTGAAAAGACCTTCTGATCTTTTCGAAGATGACCATCTGTTTATGAGGAACTATCTTCTGGTCTGCTCTGAGAAGACCTTCTGTTCTTCTCTGAGAAGAGCCGTCTTCTATGAGAAAACCTTCTGGCCTTCTATGGGAAGACCCTCTGGCCTTCTCTGAGAAGACCTTCTGGCCTTTTTTGATAAGACCTTCTGACCTTCTCTCAGAAGTGCCGTCTTCTATGAGAAGACCTTCTCGTCTTCTATGAGAAGACCTTCCGGAATTGTATGAACAGACCTTTTTACCTTTTACAAAAAAAAAAAAAAAAAAACATTCTTGCCTTCAATGAGACGACCTTTTTGCCATCTGGCCTTCTATGAGAGGACCTTCTGTCCTTCTACGAGAAGACCTTCTGGCCTTTAAGAATAACTTATGTCCTTCTATAAGAAGAATCTCTGGGCTTCTTTGAAGAAGATCTTCTAGTCTTCTTTGAAAAGACGTTCTGCTCTTCTCTGAGAGAACCTCAAGCTCCTCTCTGAAAAGGACTCCAGCTCTTCTCTGATATGAACTTTAGCTCTTCTCTTAGAAGAACTTCAGCTCTTCTCTAAGAAGAACTTCAGCTCTTCTCTGAGAAGAACTTCAGCTCTTCTCTGAGAAGAACTCGAGCTCTTTTATGAGAAGAACTTCAGCTCTTCTCTAAGAAAAACTTCAGCTCTTCTCTGAGAAGAACTCAAGCTCTTTTATGAGAAGAACTTTAGCTCTTCTCTTAGAAGAACTTCAGCTCTTCTCTAAGAAGAACTTCAGCTCTTCTCTGAGAAGAACTTCAGCTCTTCTCTGAGAAGAACTCAAGCTCTTCTCTGAGAAGAACTCAAGCTCTTCTCTGAGAAGATCTCCAGCTTTTCTCTGAGAAGATCTTCAGCTCCTCTCTGAGAAGATCTCCAGTTCTTTTCTGAGAAGGACTCCAGTTCTTCTCTGAGAAGATCTCCAGCTCTTCTCTGTGAAGGAATCCAGCTCTTCTCTGAAAAGATCTCCAGCTCTTCTCTGAGAAGATCTCAAGCTCTTCTCTGAGAAAATCCCCAGCTCTTCTCTGAGAAGATCTCCAGCTATTCTCTGAGAAGATCTTCAGCTCCTCTCTAAGAAGAACTTCAGCAATTCTAATAAAAGAAATTCTTGCTTCTGCTTTGAAGAAGACCTTCTGGCCTTCTCTTAATAAGACCTCCTGCCTGACACCCTCTGTCCTTTTATATATCTTTATTTCGAACATATAATCCTTCTTAAAATTTGTGCTAATCAACATTTTTTTCCTTTTCGTTGCAGGTATATTTTTGGAATAATTTGTTTAATCTTTCCCAACTTAAGGCTAAGTATCCTCCTTTGAACACCAAATACTTTCATCTTTACTCTCGTATTTCTGGCTGTTATTTTATAATGAACACCCATTGACTTACTCAACCAGACAGACACACACACACCCACAAACATGGAAACACAACACACTTATGCTCATGTGTATATGTGCGGTTTGTGTCAACATGACCAAAGTATTGCTATTCGGCAACACTGGCAAACACACAATGACAATGACAGCAGGCAATATTGTGTATGCAATAATAACAGCAAAAGCAACAACAACGACACTAAAAACCACACCCACCAAACTACAATACCGACACCCATTTAACATGAATTCCCAAACCGACAAACAATAACAGTAGCAGCAACAACGACGACAGCAAAAGCAACAACATTGAGAACAGTAGCACAGTAGTGGCAAGAATAATATTCATCAATTCTTATATAAGTTGACCGAACAACTGCAATCACACTCACACACATACAGATCACAAATACTCATGCACACATACATAGAGACAGACAGGGGAAACATAACATTTATGGTGACATATTAGAGTATAAATGTGTTGCAACATTGCATTGGCTTGTAAATGTGTATGCGAGAGAGTGAATGTGTGTCTGTGTGACACACAGAGGAAACGGAAATGACTCTGTGTTGCAGTGAACATTTAACAGCATTTGTATGCCAGTGTTGAAACACTCTCTCACACACACACACTCAATTGCCATAACGGAAGTAAAGCAGAGGGATAACCACAAACTAATCGCACACAAACACAGACACATGCAAATGTAGTCCAGGCAAGCGTATAAGACCAGCACGCTTAACGATAGCTGTAAAAACATAAAATTTTATATGCTTATTGGACTTGTCGTGCTTTTTTTTTGTTTTTTTTTTTTTTGGTTTCCACATTGAATTCCAATGCGTTCTACAGAGTCTAGTTGCCGTTTTTTGCTATTGTCTCTGTTTTGGGTTCGCCTCGATGTTTTTTTTTGTCTCTCGTTATTCTCTCGCAAGGATATTTAGCATTGTGTGAACATATTTTGGGCACTATGCCAATTAAGTGCACTTTCCTATATTAACTTCATCTCAGACATACCAAACCCGGACGAAAAACACACAGACACACACACCGACATGTATTAACAACAGCTATGTCTGTGGGCTCGCCTCTCTGTGTTACAGTCAGGCAAATGAAGGAATGAAACAAATAAAAAAGCTATAAGTTCCGCCAGGCCGAACTTTGAATACCCTCTAGCATTTGGAACGAATTGGGCAATTTTCAAAAACAATAAAATCCGTTAAAAATTATGTTAAAATTTTAGAAATACGGAATGGGAGCTATACGAAGATGTTGACCTGCACAGCGATTGTCTGGCACAGGCTATAGTATCCATTACGAACTTCAAATACCAAATTTGAAACAATTCCGGTAAATAACGTCGCTAAAATCATCAAAATACGGAATATCGGGGGTACCGTATATGGGGCTATACGAAGACGTGGACCTGCACAGACAATTTTCTGTCATAGGCTGTAGTATTCATTGCGAACTTCAAATACCAAATTTGAAACAATTCCGCTAAATAACGTCACTAAAATCATTAAAATACCGAATATCGGGAGGTACCCTTATATGGAGGCTATACGAAGACGTGGACCTGCACAGACAATTTTCTGTCTTAGGTTGGAGTATCCATTACGAACTTCAAATGCCAAATTTGAAATAATTCCGATAAAAACTGTCGCTAAAATCATCAAAATACCGAATATCGGGAGGTACCGTTATATGGGGGCCATACGAAGACGTGGACCTTCACAAACAATTTTCTGTCTAAGGCTGTAGTATTCATTGCGAGCCTCATCAAAACACCGATTATCTGGAGGTACCCTTATATGAGGGCTATACGAAGACGTGGACATGCACCGACAATTTTCTGTCTTAGGCTGTGGTATCCATTATGAACTTCAAATACCAAATTTGAAACAATTCCAGTGAATAATGTCGCTAAAATCATTAAAATACCGAATATCGGGAGGTACCGTTATATGGGGGCTATACCAAAACGTGGATCTCCATAGACAATTTTCTGTCACAGGCTGTAGTATTCATTGCGAACTTCAAATGCGAAATTTGAAACAATTCCGGTGAAAAATGTCGCTAAAATCATCAAAATACCGAATATCGGGAGGTACCCTTTTATGGGGGCTATACGAAGACGTGGACCTACACAGACAATTTTCTGGCATAGGCTGTAGTATTCATTGCGAACTTCAAATACCAAATTTGAAACAATTCCGGGGAACAATAACGCTAAAATCATCAAAATACCGAATATCGGGAGGTACCGTTATATGGGTGCTATACCAAAACGTGGACCTACATGGCCCATTTTCAATACCAAAAGTCCTGCAGACATAGTACACCTTTGAGTAATTTTTTATCAACTAACTTCATTTCATTCGGAAGCTAGAGTGATTTCCACAGACGGACAGACCGACAGACGGTCGGACATCGCTAAATCGACATAGAATTTTATTCTGATCCAGAATATATATACTTTGTGGGGTCTAAAATGTATATCTCGAGGTGTTACAAACGGAATGACAAACTTAATATACCCTCCATACTATTGTGGAGGGTATAAAAAGGCCTTTAATTCCACAACAAAAAAGGGGACTTATTTTCAAACCTCCCGGGATGGCATTTCAAGTATTGTATTGTATTGTTGTTGTTGTTGATTTGTCTGTGTGTGTTTCTGGCTTTTAAATTACTTCACAACGTCTGTGTTTACATTTTAATAATGACCATAAAAGTGAATTGCCATCCATGTCTAAAACTGTAGCCATAGTTTTCAAAACCCCAACAACAACAAAAAAGAACAACAGACTGCCACATTGTGACGTTATTCTTATGTTTTACATGACGTTTCTGGCACCCTGGACTCTATGCAGAACCAGAGAATTATAGTTGGAAATTTAAAGTTATTTAGTGTTGCTGCTGTTGTTGTTATTGTTGCCACAAAGTTTCCATGTGTATGTAAAGCAAGTTGTTAATATCTAGTTGTTAGGTTTGTTCCTCATCGTGTTTTTTTCAAAAGGACAAAGCTTGTCCTCTTTTCCCTTTGAAAAAAAAAAACAGACCAACCAGACGAGTAACAATAATCCTGAAATTCATACTTCCATTTTAGCCAGAAATTTGAGGTAATAATAACTTTTTCTCCCCCCCAAAAAAATATGTTTATGGCAATTGTTTGTCTTTTAGAGTTGTTTAGTTTTTTTTTTCGGTGGGTTGTGCTTATCAGCCACAACAAACTAAATATTATGATTTTGGAAAACGAAAAAAAAAAATAATAATAAAATAAAAAACTAAAGAAAGAAACAAAAAAAACTACTTTGGAAGTGGTTTATTGGTACGGCAAGATGAAGAGGAAAAATAGTTGGTCATGTAAAATTAGGTTTGGTTTCTAAAAAAATGAAAATCTTGAATTCAACCTATTTTTCTATGGAAAGAGATTTTTTTCAAAAAAAAAAAAATAATAATAATAATAATAATAATTCCATGCTACCTAAAAAAAGATTTTTTATGTAGGGAGCAAGTTAACAGCAGAGATTTTTTTTCATAGGAAATAACTAAACTTCTTAAAATGGTTCAATAAAAAATCAACTTTAGAGAGTTTTTGGAAAAAAAAATTGTCTTTTTTTCATAAAAAAAAAAACCGGACCGCACAGCACCTTCTCTATTTAAATAAGAAAACCAGCAGACCGGGCTGAACTTTTAATACCATCCATCATTTGGAAGGAAAGTTCCTTAAAATGTAAGAAAATACCATTGGAAAACACCGCTATAATTATAAAAACTTTCTATTGGAAAATATGGAATTCAAAATCGGTTCTGTTCTATGAAAAAAATCTTGACCTCAGAATAATTCCCAGGTTGAAATAATTTTTATGGAAGAAATTTGACTTGAGATAAGATTAGCCAGTGCACATTTCATGGAAAATTAATTAATTTGCCGAATTTTTTTATTAAAAATTGTTGCCTTCATTAAATTTGTCCATCGAAAAAAATTAACTTCAGCGATTTTCATACCCTCAGCCGTATGGCTACAGGGGGAATATTTGATGCGGCCCAAAATGAACTTTTAATACCATCCATCATTTGGAAGGAAAGTTCCTTAAAATGTAAGAAAATACCATCGGAAAATACCGCTATAATTTTAAAAATTTTCTATTGGAAAATATGGAATTCAAAATCGTTTCTGTTCTATGAAAAAATCTTGACCTCAGAATAATTTCCAGGTTGAAATAATTTTTATGGAAGAAATTTGACTTCAAATATATTTACCCAGTGAATATTTATTTCATTGAAAATTAATTGATTAGATTTTAGTAAAAAAAATGTCTTCATAAAATTTATCCACCGAAAAAAATTTACTTCAGCGATATTTATACCCTCAGCCGTATGGCTACAGGGGAAATATATATCATTTGATGCGGCCCAAAATGTGCCTCATTGAAATAACGTTTTAAGGTCCTAGGTCTCTTGGCATAAATCCAGTTCTGGACAGTTGGAGTCAATCTGGGAGTTTCAGTCTGACTGACTGGCTGCTGTGACCGGTAACTCTCGAAAGGAGGATCAGATTTGATCCAAACTTGGTACATCGTAATATTATTAACAAATTCAGATCGAGTTCGGATCTGAACATATCAATCCACTCGTCCCCTAGAGAAAGTCTACGTTTTCACAGAAAATAATTGACCTTATAGAACTAGAAAGGATTATTTAATTTTGTGCAAACTTTGGAAATCCTGTCCATTAGGACTAGGTCAGGGGGTGAAAATGGGCAATACCCACTTCAAAATTTTGAATATTTATAATTCCTATAAAATGTGAAATAAGAGTCCGATTGTCTTCAACTTTCGCACATTTAATTTTTTTTTTTGCCAAAACAAGGTCAAGTGTGAAGAAAGGATAGAAGGGACTACTATATCTGGTACCTCCCACACATAGGGTTCTAAATTTTGAATAACCATGAAGCTCACAAAAATGCAAAATATGTATCCGATTCTCTTCCAATTTCATACATCCCAATATATTCATTAACAAGATATCTTCTGTGAAGATGGTATATATCGGTCCACTCCTTCTGGTACCTCCCACAAAGGGGTCAACATTTTAAAAACTAAAGAAACTCATAAAACGCGAAATGAACATCCGATTCCATTTAAACTCGGCACATCCCAATATTTCTACCAACACAAGATCTGGGGGCAAAATGGAACATATGGAAGCCCTCCTTCTGGTACCTCCCCCAAAACGGGTCAACATTTTTGAATGATTATCACTCTCAGAAAATGCAAAATATGATTCCGATTCTCTTCAAATTTCACACACTCCAATATCTTTATTAAGAAAATATCTGCTGTGAAGATGGTCCCTTCTACTCCTTCTGGTCCCTTCCACACAAAGGGGTCAAAATTTGTAATAACCGTTGGGCTCATAAAACGCGAACTGATAATCCAATTCGTTTCAAACTCGGCACATTCTCATGTTTCTATCAATATACGTTCTGATGTGAAGATGGTAGATATCGGCCCACTCCTTGTAGTACCTCCCCCCATAAAGAGATCAAAATTATGAATAACCACGAGGCTCATAAAACCCGAAATGATTGTCTGATTTCTTTCATACTCCGCACATTCCAATATTTTTCTCAAGACACGCTCTGCTGTGAATATGCTAGATATCGGCCCACCCTTTCTGATACCTCCCCCACATCGGGTCAACATTTTTGAATAATTATAACTGTTATAAAATTGGAAATAATTACCTGAAGCTATTCAAATTTGACAGATCCAAGTTTTTCTAAAAACACTAGATATGGTGTGAAAATGGGATATATCGGCCTCCTCTTTCTGGTACCGCCCCCCTAAATGTGTTAAAAATTTTGAATAGGCAAAATGTTAATTAAATAGGCATCCGAAAAAACTTCACCCTTTCCAATATTTCTACCAACACAAGATCTGGTGTGAAGATAGAATATATCGGACCAACCCCGCAAAGGGTCAACATTTTTGAGCCTTCTTGGAACCAACCAGATACCAACCTCAATATCAAATTGGAGAATTCCAGCCCTTTTATTTCACCCAATACCACATAAAGTACAATTTAGTACTTTTCGTGCAATTATGGTACATTTTTCCCAAACCACCTCCATAAGTCCAGGCTACACATGAACAGTGGCCGTAATACCAAATTTCAGATTTTCAGAACCAATACCAAATTGTACCAAAATATAGTATTATTTAGAAATGTTCGTGCACTTATAGTACAAATTCCTAAAACTACCTCTTTATCGCAAACCTACCACCAACAGGGACCCCAATACAAAATTTCATTTTATTTTCCTAACCAAAATTTTCCAAATTTAGTACAGTTCGCACACTTTGTACTTATTTCCAAAACCACTTTCATATATCAAACGTACAATCACCTTGATTCTCGTACAAAATTTTTTAGCTTTAACCTATCACATAACATTTAACCTTTCACATTATACCAATTGGTAATATTTTCGAAGTTTTGTACCATTTTCGAATTTCTTTTAATTTCCATTTTGTCCATGTATACTGCACTACATCAGTCCCTCACATTCCAAATTTCAGAGTTCTAGCTCCAATACAAGACATTAAATTTGTGGTACATTTTAGTACTTTTTGTACCCTTTTTATCCGAATTCCTAAAAATCCTTATCATGAAAATTATTTAAAAAACCTGTATATAGTTCTTGTAAAAAAAATTAAAAATTCTATAAAATCTTCATTTAGTCATTGAAAATTATATTCAAGAACTTCAATAAATCCACTTTCAGTTTTTGAAAATAGTTTCCGAAAAAAATACACTTTAAGTTATTCCAAAAATATTTTTGAAAAATTTTGAAAAAGATTTTATTTTTAAAACTTTTTATATAAACTCCAAGGAATCATTTTTTTCATTCACAATTGAATTCAATTCACATAAAGTCCTTAAAAATATTTTTAAAAAATACAAGATTGATTCTGCTATAATTATTGTTGAGAGATCCATGTTTAATCCTTAGCAATTTTCTTAAAAGTCTTCGTAGAGTCCTTCAACGAATTTCCTCTAATTATTTTTATTAAAAAAAATCATTAAAATTTTAAATTTCAAAAATTTATTTTTTAAGAGTTTTAAACTCTTTCCCGGCAAATTGAAAATCCTCCATAGCCAGCCATGCTTATACAATATAGACTGCAACCATATTTCATGGATACTTAGAATTTCTTTTGTTATTTAATATACTCTATGGTATGATACACATACCTACTTACACACACACACATATATATGCTGTAATTTTATACAGCAAGGCAATTGCATAAAGCTTACCAACAACAAGTTGGTTGGATGGTTGCTTGCGTTGGGAGGTTGGATGGTTGCATGGTTTGGTTGTGCAACAATAGGAAAAACACCAAACAATTGATAATAAATCATTTTCACTTGTCCAGATGCAATTGTTCGGCATTTATGAACACAATGGAGCTGGCAAAATATAGGTATGCGGGTATATAAATGGAAAGGATGGCTGGCAGACAAACAATGATGGAGGCATTGGGTATGGTTGTGAAAAATATGTTATAAATTATTATTATTGCCGACAATAGCATACAAATGGTCGGGGAGGGGTTTTTCTTTCTTTTTTCGCCTAAAGGGAGTGTTGCTGATTGTGTGTTGTAAATGGCAAAATTTAATTACTTAAAAATGGATGAAAAAAGTAAAACAATTATCAAAAACCACAAAAGTTATAAAGCGACAGATTTTTTGGTTTAGAAAATTATTAATAATAAATATAAATTGGAAAGATTGGGATGTAAGGGCTCTTGGAAATTCCAAAAAAAAAATACACAAAGTTTATGCTAAAATTCTAATATTTCCTTTCCTTAGCTTGTAATAAGAGGTCCAACTCTTCAAAAAACAGCCTTTTTTCTTTTGTTGCCTTAAAACGTTTTCCTTTCACCCTGCCCAGTCAAGCATTTTCCATTTTTCCTTAAGATCCATTTAAAATGTATTTTCTTGTTGTTATCAAAACAAAAATAATAATTATTTTATCTTTAGCAATTGCTTTCTTTTAATATTTTTCTATTTTTCCTTCTTCTTCTTTTTCGCCGTCTTTGGCACTTTGGCTTATGGATATTGTATTCTGTTTCTTTCGTAACCGCCTAATTATGCTTAAAGCATAACTAACGTAATTAGCGTTAATATGCAAGACGTCTAGAGCGAAAAAACAATTTACGCTTCAGCAATTTCCCACAAACAATAAGTGGCGCTGGTGGTTGGTTGGTTGCTCGGTCTAAAGTAATTTACAATTTTTTTCTTGTTCTTCTACCATTTTTTTGTTTTAATTATTATTTTTGTTGTTGGCAATTGAAAAGTCAGAAATTTAATTATGTAGACGGTTTAAATTAAATTAAGTTAATGGAAAAAAATTGTGAAGCACAGAGGTTTTGGCACATTGTAAATTATTTAATTGTGGTATACCAGCTCCAGCCCCCACCAGTGGTAATTATTTAATAAAAATAATCAAAATTCGGGGTATTTGAAATTCGATGCATAAAAAATGCAAAAAAAATTGAAATCGAAATTAAATCGCTACACATTTATGATTTTGGAAAATGTAGAAAAAAAACAGATACTTTCTCTAGAAAACTCTAAAAAAACTCTAAATTTGATATTTGAAGATTTCAAAATAAATAAATATAGAACAGTGTTGGCTTATTTTTTTCGGGATACCATAGTATTTTGTTGTTGCAAAATAGTAAGGCTTGATCCCTCTATTGTTATTTTAAAAATAACTTCTGGGGAGAATATCCCAGACAAAAACAAGGGAACTGGTGAGGATTGGTGGCTCTTTCCGAAACCTAGGTATTCTCTGCCTAATAAAGAATCATTATTTTTATAAAAACAACAACAAAGGGATCAAGCCTGACCATTAATAAATATATTTATTTCCATTTTTAAAGATATAGAAATTAAATTTTTATAGAAATTTAATGGAAAGCATGGCAAAAAATTTAAAAAAAATATTCAAAATCGCAGTTATATTTCCATGGGGGTTATCCCACAAAATGAACCGATATAACCTATTTTCTATCACGACCACTTAAAATTTTCAACAGCCCAGACAGGCTATGTTGTACAGTAAGATTATAAGAACATTTGCAGCGCTTTGGGTAAAATTGCTAAAATCTCTAGGATCAAAAAATTGATGATATATATATGTATTTTTTTTTTTTTTTTTGGTATATATTGAATATTCAAATTTCTTTTGTTCAGAGACTCAAACTGAAATTCGATTGAGAATAATTCTTCCTTTAACACTTTACCCAAAAAATTAAATATAAAGAAAGATTTAGACTCGGATTGGAAATACGTTCAATTAACATTAAAAACGGAATCACAAAATTTTCACTCGAAGTACATAAATTTCGAATGTAATTTTCATAAAAACTATTGTACCCAGATATATGGTTTATTCCGAGATTTATAGTGAAATTTTGTGTAGAATATTTCATCTTTTAACACCTTCCTTCTAAAACGAAATTGTATGGTACTTTCAGGCTTGAACTCGAAAAAGGTCAAAGGAAATATTTTTATTTATTTTATTTTATTTTTTTTTTTTTTTGGAGCATTGATTTTTTTTTTGGAACATTGATGTTTTGGAATTCTCACCAAAATGCTTTTGTACGCTTGTAAACAATATAATGAGCTGTCACTGGAATAATTTTGACAGCTGTCGGACGAGTGGCTTAGAAATGCCAGCAGTCTGAAGTTGGTTGCAGTTTTTTTTAACTCACCTTTTGAATTAATTTTTGGTTATCTGATAAAATACTGGTGTCTATTTCTAGGCAATAAAGATTTTTAATATTCAGTTTTTGCTATTCTGGATCACATAGGCCCTTCTCATTTGGTTTGCATCAAACATATTTCAATCATATCAATATTGATAGCAAAGCAATTAATTTCGTACTGCCTACTTTTAGGCGAATAAAAAAATCTCATTGTTTTCGATCATTTATGTGTCCTACGTTTATCTCGTTTATTTTTCCTTTTTAATTTTCGTTATCCAAAATGTCAGCTGTTCTAGACAACCAGGGTCATTTCATGGTGCATACTTTTAGGCAACAAATTTCTCTGCTCTTAAGGGTTTCTCACTCTGAATTACATAGGCTTTTCTCAGCTGTTTTAAAAATTTAACGATATAATAATTAAAAAAAAAAATAATTAATGGTGCCTAGTTTTAGGCAGGTAAATGTTTCAGAATATTTCCAGGATTTTATTTTAATTTTGTCTTTTTCGTTTTTTCGTCTTTTTTTTCGTCTTGTATATTTTTCCATGTTCAAAAGTTATTGTTCCCCAAAAATGTCAGCTGTTCCTGACACTTGTGTATTAGGTCTACCCTCGACGAGTGGACCCTCTTGAATTTCTCCACCTCCAACTCATTAAAATTTATAAATACTCTAAGTGTAACCCTCTTATAATTTGGATTAGCAACAAACATGTCATGACCACAGACATACACACACTCACACCCATGTCTACAAGCTCTTCAGAAAAAAAATATTCAGGGGTTAAAATCATCATCACATTTTTTAATTAATGTCCTTTTTCTGCTTTGTTTATCCTGCAAAACAGGATAATTTAATGCAGGTACGCGTCCCTGACTTGACATTCGGTAAATATGGTAAAGGCAAAAAAAAAACTCATTGGAACATGTCACTCGATGCCGCAACACACTTTGGACTCTTATACATGCATTGACACCTTAAACAAATACACTTAACAACACAACGCACTCATGAACATTGTGAGAACCATGCGCACACACTCACACACATCCTTTAAACGTGGCAATAATGTGTGTATGGGGTTTTTTCGTAAATATTGCCATGACATCACTTTGTGGCAAACTGTGTTTTTCTCTCGCTTTCTTCCTTCCTTTGATTTCTTGCAACATGTAATGTAAATTTATCAGGCTTTGGGTTTTTATTTTATGGAGTGGGGGAGAAGTTGAGGTCAGGGTATGTGTATAATGAACTTGGTAGGTTTAAATATAGATTTTCCATTTTGTGGATAAACGGTTGGGGGGAGGGGAGTGACATTGTTTTGTTAAAGTTGTTTTGAATTTTGGATTTTCGTTCGTTCGATATCTGGCCATGACAAGGTCTTATTCTACTTTTCATACCAGGGATTGTTAAGTAGTCTTAAATGTTTATGATTATAGATTTTTTAATGAAATTGCCTAAAATTAGGCAACAGATTTCGAAAATATATCTAAAACACATGTTCAATTTTTATGCCCTCCACCATTTTATGGACGATATATTAATTTTGTCTTTCCCTTTATAACTCCTCGAAGTACTCATGTTAGACCCTACAAATTCTGGATCAGCGTAAAATTCTAAGTCGATTTTTCGAGGAACGTCTGTCTGTGTGCCTGTCTCTCTGCCTTCCTGTTCGTTTGTTTGTTATAATTAAGCTATCTTTCGATCAAATCGATATTAAAGGCCAAAATTTTTCACACGTATGTATTTCGCCAGTAGGCAGGTTAAGTTCGTAAATGGGCCATGTCGGACCACGTTTTCGTATACACCCCATTTAACGGTACCTCCCTATATTCGGTATTTTTATGATTTTAGCGACATTATTCACCGGAATTGTTTCAAATTTCGTATTTGAAGCTCGTAACAGGTAATACAATATATGACAGAAAATTGTGTATGCAGGTCAAAGACTTCGTATGTCCTCCATACAAACATACCTCCCGATATTCGGTATTTTGATGATTTTAGCCACATTATTTACCGGAATTATTTCAAATTTCGTATTTGAAGCTCGTAAGAGGCAATACAACAAGTCTTCGTATATCCTCCATACAACGATTCCTCCCGATATTCGTTATTTTGATGATTGTAGCGACATTATTTATTGGATTAATTTCAAATTTCGTATTTAAAGTTGGTAACAGGTAATACAACCTATGACCGAAAATTGCGTATGCAGGTTCACGTCTTCGTAGAGCCCCCATATAACAGTACCTCCCGATATTCGGTATTTTGACGATTTTAGCGACATTATTTATCAGAATTGTTTCAAATTTCGTATTTGAAGTTCGTAACAGATACTACAATTTTTGACGGAAAATTTCGTACGCAGGTCCACGTAGTCCCCATATAACGATACCTCCCGATTTTCTGTATTTTGATGATTTTAGCGACATTATTCACCGGAATTGTTTCAAATTTCGTATGTGAAGGTCATAAGAGGTAATACAACCTGTGACCGAAAATTGCGTATGCAGGTCCACGTCATCATATAGCCCCCATATAACAGTACATCTCAATATTCGGGGTATTTGGATGACTTTAACGACATTATTCATCGGAATTGTTTCAAATTTCGTATTTGAAGTTCGGAATTAGTATTGCAGCCTATAACAAAAAATTGTTTATGCAGGTTCGCGTGTTCGTATAGCCCCCATATAGCGGTACCTCCCGATATTCGATATTTTAATGATTTTATCGACATTATTCATCGGAATTGTTTCAAATTTGGTAATTGAAGTTCGGAAACGGTAAAACAGCCACTGACAAAAAAAAAGAAAAAAATGCGGGACCAAGTCTTTGTATAGCCTCCATTTAACGGTTTTAATTTAAGAGGCATTTTGGACAGCTTTTTTGACATTTTTCGAGATCCTTCCAAATGAAGGTGGAACTGTTTTTTTACTTCTTTTTTGATAATTTAGATAACATCCATCGAAATTGTAAATCTCTATTAAAAATTTTCATTTTTCTTAGCCTAAAAGTAGACACCACTGAAAATAACCATTTTTCTTAGCCTAGAAGTATGCAACATTCCCAAATACCAAAGATTGTTAATTTAGATAACTTCCATAGAAATTAACAATCTTTGGTATTTGGGAATGTTGCATACTTCTAGGCTATGAAAAAATGGTTATTTTCAGTGGAGATTACCATTCCATGGAAGTTGTGTATCACTAATAAAAATTCTCATTTTTTTTAGCCTCAAAGTAGGCAATTTTACCAAAATATCACTACTGATAATTTCCATATTTTTATAGCCTAAAAGTAGGCAACATTCCCAAGTACCACAGATTGATAATTTAGGTAACTTCCATCGAAAATGTAAATCGCTACTAAAAATTTCCATTTTTTCTTAGCCTAAAAGTAGGCACCATTCCCAAAATATCACAGAATGGTAATCACTACTGAAAATTCTCATTTTTTCTTAGCCTAAAAGTAGACACCAATACCAAATACCAAAGACATAAGCTAAAATCGAGGTTATTTTTGGTTTATTATCTCAACATTTCGCCCTTACAGTTCATAAAACTTAAAATTAGACACCGTTTTGTTATTTTTTTCTTTGCATTAAAATAGGCACCATTCTTAAATACCACAGATTGAGAATTTAGATAGATTCCATCGAAAATATAAATCGTTACTAAAAATTCCTATTTTTCTTAGCCTAAAAGTAGGCACATAACTAATAAAAATTCTAATTTTTCTTAGCCTTCAACATTACCAAAATATCATAGAATGGTAATCACTACTGAAAATTTCCATATTTTTATAGCCTAAAAGTAGACACCATTCACAAGTAACAAAGAGTGATAATTTAGGTAACTTCCATCGAAAATATAAATCACTACTAAAAGTTCCCATTTTTTGCTTAGCCAAAAACAGGCACCATTCCCAAAGTATCACAGAATGATAATCACTATTGAGAATTCCCATTTTTTCTTAGCCTAAAAGTAGACACTATTCCCTAATATCACTGACCTTAACTAAAATCGATGCTATGTTTGTGCTATTATCTCACATTTCGCCCTTACACTTCATAAAGCCTAAAAGTAGACACCGTTTTTTTAATTTTTTGATGTCATTTGCTGCCATTATTTTTCCATCCGATTTTTTTTGGTTACCTCATCAAAAAAATATTTCCCAACACAAAACACACATATTTTTTAAATACAATTTTATGACAGTTACAATATTTTTCCCACCGCTGAGGTGTGACTAACATTAGCGAAATGATGGAGAGAATTCGTCGAAAAAAAGAAAACGAATGAACGAACCAACGCACAAATGTGACATTTTACACGAAGTATCCGCTAGCAAACAGAAGATTTTACGATAAGCCACGTGCTTTCACAAATTGCATATTCATATAAACGTTTTGCCCGTAAATGGTGGTGTAAAAATGCTCTCAAAAAGAAGGAGAAAAACAACTCGACGAAAAATTCCCAGCCACCATTTACCTTCCATTCCCCTCCCCACCTTTATTTTACGGTGTAACCTAAATGGATAATCATTACATCAGTATCTAGCGTTAAAATGTCATGCCATGAATAAAAAACGAACTTACAAAAAATTGTTCGCATATCCTTAATGAATTCAGCGAGCAGAGGACCTTCCGGTTTTTTTTTTTTTTTTTGTTTTTTTTTTTTTTGGAATGTGCATTTGTTGTGTTCGACGCTTTTGTTTGTAGCTTTGTTGCCCTATACATGCCAGCGAATTTTATGAAGTCAACGTACAGGTGGGGAGAATTTCTGGGGCAGAAATAGCGGGAAATTGTTGGAAAAGCTAGGAGGGGAGTATTATAAAAAGACTGACTCATATATCCATTCTAATTCACACTTCTTATTCAATCACGAAGAGATCTAATTAAAACATATAGGATATAAAATACCATGACTAACCTAGGGAGAAGAAGAGTTTTCGGGTTCATTCTCTTGTTTTGGGACAATTCAAGGACAATTCATCCTAGGCCATCTTCAAGGTCTAACAGGTTTTGGAAAATGCAATTGAATCGCCTTTTATATGGCTATCATTTGATACGGCCAAAACGTGCCTCATCTAAATAACAATTTTAGAACCTAGGGCTCTTTGGACCAGGACATTTGCAATCGATATAGGGATGTCTGTCTGTATGGCTGGTGGGCACCATAACTCTCGAAAGGAGCATCCTATATGCTCCAAACTTGGTACATTGTAACATTATTATCAAAATTGGATGGAATTCGGAAATGGGCAATATCGGTCCCTCTATTCTGATACCTCCCCCACAAAATGTCAATTTTTTCATAGAAAAAGTAACGACCATCCAATTTCGTGCAAACTTTGCAAATCCTAATATTTTTATCATTGCTAGGACTGGTGCGAAAATGGACAATATCGCCCCACTCCATCAAGTACCTCCGCCACAAAGGGTCAACATTTTGAATAATTATAATTCCCATTAAAATGCGAAAGAAGCATCCGATTCCTTTCAAACTCTGCACATTCCAATATTTTTACCAACTCGAAATCTGGTGTGAAGATGATAGATATCGACCCACCCTTTCCGGTACCTCTCCCACATAGGGGTCAAAATTTCGAATAATTAAAACTCTCATTAAAATACAAAATACGCATCCGATTCCTTTCAAACTCAGCACATCCCAATATTTCTATCAACACAAAATCTGGTGTGAAAATGGTAGTTATCTGTCCACTCCTTCTGGTACCTCCCCCGCATAGGGGACAAAATTTTGAATATTTATATCTCTTATAAAACCTGAAATAAGCATCCAATTCTCTTCAAATTTCAAATATCCCATTATTTCTACCAACACAAGATTTGTTGGCCCACTCCTTCTCATACCTCCCCCATATAGGGGTCAAATTTTTTAATAACTAAAACGCTTATAACCTGAGAAATATACATCTAGTACCTTTCAAACTCAGCACATCCCAATGTTTCTATCAACACAAGATCAAGTGTAAAGATAGGGTATATCAGTCCACTGCTTCTGGTACTTTCCCCACATAGGGGTCAAAATTTTGAATAAATGAAATGCTCATAAAATGCGAAATAAGCATCCGATCCACTTCAAATTTTACACATTTCAATATTTCTACTAGCTTAAGATCAGATGTAAAGATGGGGTTTATCAGTCCACCCCTTTTGGTACCTCCCCCACATAGGGGTCAAAATTTTGAACAAATGAAATGCTCATAAAATGTGAAATAAGCATTCGATTCTTCTCAAATGTCAATTATCTCAATATTTCCACCAGCTCAAAATCAGGTGTGAAGATGGTATATATCGGTTCACTCCTTCTGGTACCTTCCCCACATAGGGGTCAAAATTTTGAATAATTAAAACGCTCATAAAATGCGAAATAAGCATACGATTCTTTTCAAATGTCAACTATCTCAATATTTCCTCCAGTTCAAAATCAGGTGTGACGATGGTAGATATCAGTCCACTCCTTCTGGTACCTCCCCCACAAAGGAGTCAAAATTTTGAAAAATTATAATTCTCATAAGTATCAAAATAAGCATTAAATTTTTTTCAAATTTCTCACATATCAATATTTTTGCTAAAACAAAAGCTTTTGTAAAGATGGTACATATCGGTTTACTCCTTCTGGTTCCTCCCTCTCAATGGGGTCCAAATTTTGAAAAGCAAAAATACTCATAAATTGATCTGATTCTATATTGTTCTGGGAATATGGGAATCGAATTGTTTTATTAAATATAGGTCTGAAGCCATAGTCTGTGTTAGTATAGGTGTCCGGTTGAGAAACCCTTTAAGCAAATCAGGATAAAAGTCACCTATTTATATTGGATACATTTTGTTTATTATTCCGCCGGTTCTCTTTTAAATACCTATATTTTTTATATAAAATATATTTCTTTTAAACTCTTTTGAAATTTAATCCCCCTTATGAAATACCCCATTCCCCCTCCACATCCATGTTAACCTCTTCCCCATCTTAAAAAAATGTACCATTTTGGCTTTGGCTCATTCACAGTTTTTGGCTTCATTACCATTAACATGATGATATTGTTGTACGAGAATGTGTTGTTGGCTGCCATACTTTGTTGGTTAAGAGGTTTGTGTGTAATGTTGAAAGCTACTAAAGCACAAACACACACCCCCAACCCAAGCCCTCTCCAACTTTGGTTATTTTCTCTCACTCCCACATTTTTTTTGTTGTTGCATTTTATGTTACAAACCTTTTGGGGTTGTTGGTTGGCTTGCTGGCTGCTTGCTTAACCCAGAGAAAATGAGGCAAAAAGAGGAAAACAGAAGACGAGATGTTATCTTCTTCTTTTTTTACCCCTTTGTTCTAACATTGTCCCACACGTTCAACCTTTACGCCTCGCCACCGCTGGGGAACATGAACTTTGGCCAAACGTTCAAGTGGCAATGCAAGAGATTCTACTTGCTAGTCTTTGTTTTTTCCACTCATTTTACATCATTGTGTGTGACTTTTTTCCATATTAACCACACATACATATAAACGTTGTTTTTGTGCATATTTTAAATATTTGCCAAGAGTTCACATGAGCTGGTTAACGCTAATTAGGTGTTCACATCGGCACACTATATTATTTGGTGTAATAATAAAGTGTTAACGGGATGAAGATGCTAAGGGGAGTATTTAAACAGGGAAATGTTTTCAAGTCGGGAATGTGATTTATATATATTTTTGTTTTAAATTTAAATATTTAAATAATTGAATATTTAAATGAGTTTTACGTTTTACATAAAAATATACATTTATTATTTTTTTCTAATATTATTATTTTTTTCCTTTATTGTTCCAGGTTCGAACCCTTTTCGTCAGTGGTCTGCCCATGGATGCAAAACCACGTGAACTGTATTTGTTATTCAGAGCTTATGAGGTAAGTTAAAAAAAATATATTTGTTTTAGGATATAACTATATCATCTAAAATAATTTAAAAATAAAAATACAATTATCCTAAAAGTATGCACTAAAAATTAACTGTTTTTAAATTTGATAGAATTAGTTGATCATTTACTAATTTTAGCAAAAATGTTTAAAAATTATATTTTTCTCTCCCCAGGAGAGAAGGATATATTTTTTATAACTTCTTAGATGTTACAAAAGTCTTGCCCTAAAGTATGCATCATACATGTATTTTAAAGCTTTCAATTTAATTAAAAGGCACTGGGTCTTCTATACATTTTAAATATTTGATTTAGCTGTGGAAAACACCAAGCAAAAATATTAAAAAATTCTTGAAAGGCTTTCCAATTTTTTTCAACTTAAATTTTTTTAAAATCATTTGAGAAATATAAAAATACATAAGAATTAAAAAATATATATATACATATATACATTTTTAATATCCAATAAAATTCCTATTATATAAATAGTGGTTCAAACATACTTTTTTTAATGAAACAGAAAAGAAAAACCAGAATAGCAATATCATACACTCACCACTTTACAACCCCATTCGTCGTTGGCTAATCTGCTCACCAAACATATGATGTGGATGATGACTTACAAGGGCCGTTTGGGGACTGCATTATTTCTTTCGAAGTTATTGCGATTAAAAATTTAAAATTAAAACAATAATAAAATCATACTAGAAAAACATTATAATTTTGTTTCACTAATAAATAGTTAGCTCCATACAAGTATTCTAAAAAATCTACGAATGCTGCTCAGATGCTGCTCCTATAAAAATATTCTTTAAAGTTACTCCATTAAGGCTCGGATAAAAATTAAATAATACAAAAGAAATCCACGATTCATGAAAAATATTTTAAAAAAATCCCCGAATGAAAAAATTTTAAAACAACTTTTTTTCAATTTACAGAAATCGGAGAGTACTTATACAAAAATATTTGAAAAAAATCAGAATTCATAAATAATTTAAAAAATAGTCGCACTTCCTAAAAAATATTTTTCAGAAATCCTTTTCTTATAAAATTTTTTTAAAAATCCAAAAATCTCCAAAAATTTTTAAAAAGCGACAATTTTTAAAAAAATTACAAAAAAAAATAAAGAAAAAATCCGCGATTAATTTAAAAAAATTAGGCTTCCTTTAATATATTTAAAAAAAGTTAAAAAGTATCAGTCGGTCGGTTTTGCCGACAGCTGTATACCCTTAGCCAATATTCGTTTATTGAAATATATTTTGACTTACATTCCTCAGGAGTACGCCAATATTGTCCAGAAGGAGTGGTCCGTTCTATCCGTTTTCCCTATCAGATCTTGTGTTGGTAGAAATATTGGGATATCTGAAATTTAATGAGAATCGGATGCTTATTTCGCATTTTATGAGAGTCATAATTATTCGAAATTTTTACTCGGGGAATGTACTTAACGGAGTAGGCCGATATTGTCCATTTTCGCATCTGACCTAACACTTATAAAAATATTAGGATTTGAAAAAAGTACATAAAATTGGATGATAATTTCTTGTCCCATGAGCTAAATTATTTTCTGTAAAAAGGAGTGGACTGATATTGCCTATCTTCGATCACGATCTAAGTTTGACAATAATGTTACGATGTACCAAGTTTGGATTAAATCGAATGCTTCCTTCGAGAGTTGTCGCACACCAGCCATACTGACAGACAGACGACTAAAAATGGCCTGAAACGGATTTAGTCCAAAGAGACCTAGGGTCTGAATCCTTTACTTCGATGAGGCACATTTTGACCGAGTCATATTATATACCCTATGTTGCCCTATAGTTGAGGGTATAAAAGGGACATAGCTCATATTATCCCAAAAAACAAACAAAGGAAAAACATAAAAAAGGCTAGAAGTATGCAGCAAACATTGTAATCTGTTGTTTTTGAAAAAAAACCCGACATTTTTTATCCATCCTCTTCATAAAATCATCATATCTTTTTATCTGACTTCAGAATAAGAGACATGAAAGAAGTTAAGTATTTGTGAGAGAAAAGAGCAAAAGAGTGAAAAATAGAAAACTGAAGAACATTTTAAATATTTATGTTCTCATCTTCTCTTCTCTCAACTATCAGCTAACACACTTAGACCTCATACGCCTAGAAGTATGCATCAGTTATTGTAATTTTTTCTACGAATATCATATCAAAACATGGAAGTGGTATTTAAAAAAAAACACATATTTGGATAAGAGCAAATAAAAGCGTTTACTGAACCTAAAAGTCCACTCCAGACATCACCTTAAGAGAGAGAAAGCTGAAGAGAATTTTCCAACTGTGGTCTCATTTCTCTTCCTTTTTTAATAAAGTTTTCTGTGTCTGACACATTTTTCTTTGGGAAGCTTAAAACTATGCATCCCTTTAACGAATTTAGTTTTTTCAAAAGAAATGTTGGAAGGGAAATTTTGAAAAACTAGTTTAGATATAGAAAATGTTCCGATTTGTTCAGATGATCCTTGAAAAAAATTAGGGCCTAAAAGTATGCACCATGTACGTTATGCAACTTAAGAAGCGAAAAAGACATATATTAAAAATACTATATGTGCTTCCTGTACATAAAAATCATATTCTCTATGGCGATTTTTTTTGTTGTGCGAAAAAGATCATTTGGAAAGCCTAGAAGTATGCAATAGATTTTATTTTATTTTCTGCTAATCAAGCAATGACGAGGGAGAGGGAAAGAAAATGACGAAATTTAACATTTGCGTCTTAATTTCCCTTCCTAACCACTATAATTTTTCTCCGATTTTTTTTTGTGTCTGACCATTTCGCCTGAAAGTATGCATTAGCTACAGAAAACGTTCTACAAATTTAATTTAAAAAAAAAAAAATATTTTTAAATTTTTTTCACAAAATTTCCAATATTTATCTGAATTTAAGAAAATGTCGAATCCCAATAAAAAGCATGTGGCAATTAATGTAGCAGTATGGTTGAAAAAGAAGTCATGGGGCTATAAGGTCAAGATATCTCTCATTATTACACTATGAAAACGTTTCAGAATATTTCGGCAATAATCCGGAACCAAATCCACGGTATTCCATAATAGGGAAGTTCCCTTTTTCCTATCCCATAATATTTTGGGAGTATTGTTTTATTTTACCACAATATTGCGCCTAAAAGCATGCACCACACATTGTATCTTCCTTTCTTTATTAAACAACGTATTTCCATGAATTAAATTTTATTCTTTTTTTCTAATTTCCAGGGCTATGAAGGATCTCTATTAAAAGTTACCAGCAAAAATGGCAAGACAGCATCGGTGAGTATTCGGAAAATTGAGAATCATTATATCTTAGCTATGTTGAAAAATCATTAAAATTTTTATTTTTCAAATAAAAATATATCACATTACTTATGCTAAATGAATTTTTGTATACCGTTTTTTTTTTTATTCTCTCCCCCCTCAAAATACACCCACTCTCTCTATATATCTCTCACCACAACAACAACAACCAAAAAAACACACACGATACACTCACTAAATGGTTCCCTGTGCAACTGAAATTTGAAACACAACCACAGCCTGTTGGTTTTGTTACATTCCATACACGTGCGGGCGCTGAGGCCGCCAAACAAGATTTACAGGTAATAAAAAAAAAATAAAATAAAATTATGATTATTTAAAGAAAAATATTTAAACTAACAAAAACCCAAAAAATTGTAAACTATTTTGTATAACTTTAGAAGAAACAATTGCAAAAAAATTAAATAAAAAACGTCTTTAGAACAGATTAGCAAAGAAAGAGAAACGAATCTAAATAGCTTGCTACCAAATGCACAACACCTATTTGCAAAAGTATAAGAAAAATATATAAATAAGAAAATATATATGATTTATGTAAGCAAAATGCCTGTGGTATAAGACAAGAAATAATAAGTTTCACTACCCAGCTGAGAAACCAAAAAAAAAAAAAGTTTGAAATAGAAAACATAAATAAATTGCTTGATTTATTATGTGGGATTTTTTTTTTAGTTTTCGCACCACATTCACACATCTATTTGTTCAATGAAAACCGTCGCCTTTCAAAACGTAAATCATTTAATGCATATGTTTTTGGGGTCGTCTCTAGCTTGCTGTCCCCACTTAATTTTCTGCCTTACTGCTCTCTAAAAGTCTGCCTTCTCCTTCATCTTTTGGTATTGTACACCGTCGTCACCACCACCACCACCAACATCATTTGTAAAACTTGCACCATAAATAAAAAATTTCTTTTGAATGCCCCCCTCAGCAGAAATTCGGGTGTATTCGGAATGTCATTCTACTGGTCGGTTCCCAGCACCCAAATCCTTTGCATTTGAGGTCTGCATTTTTCTTTTCTCTGTAAAAAATTATATTTCTCTATTCAAAACAAAATGCTGTTGTGCCTGCTCCACATATATCAACTTTGATTAATTCACTCGACTTGCCCATTACACCTAGCCACCATATTCGCTTAATTCGAAATTTTTTTCTTGAAAAATTTTTTTTTTGTATTTTTTTCCAATTTATCTTTTTCTAGAATTTTTGTTCTAAATTTCCCTACCAATCATCATTAATTTTCTTTATTTTTAAATTATTATTTATTTGCCCAAATAATAAATTGGTTTACATGTGTGCTGGCACTGGGGGTCCTATTCAGCGAAGATTTTTCAATGAGCGGAAAGGTTAAAAGAATTGTATTTTTAATTAAATGGGAATTGTTAAAAATGAATTGTATTTCAAAAAATGACAGAGAAAAAAGTCTTCAGAAAAAAAAATATTGAAAAAAAAATCTATAAAAAAATCTACAAAAAAAATCTACAGAAAAAAATCGGATGTTCGTGTATTACGATGTGGATCTTCGGGTTGTAGACAATTAAAGGATAATCGGGAAGCTTGATGAACTGAAGATAATCGGGAACTGCGATGGAACAAAAGATTATTTACTATAGAAAAAAAATCAAGCCTCAGTTCACTGAGGAAAGAAATTGAGCCTCAGTCCACTGAGGATTTTTTTCTTTATAGAAAAAAATCGAGCCTTAGTTCACTGAAGATTTTTTTCTCTATAGAAAAAAATCGAGCCTCAGGATTTTTTCTATAGAAAAAAATTGGCACTCAGAAGCTGAGGATTTTTTTTTTTCTATAGAAAAAAATTGGTCCTCAGAAGCTGTGGATTTTTTTATAGAAAAAAATTGGTCCTCAGAAGCTGTGGATTTTTTTATAGAAAAAAATTGGTCCTCAGAACCTGAGGATTTTGTTCTATAAACGAAATTGGTCCTTAGCAGTTGAGGATTTTTTTCTATAGAAAAAAAAATGTCCTCAGTTATTGAGGATTGGAAAACAACTGGTTCTCAGTAGCTGAGGATTTTTTTTCTATAGAAAAAAAATTTATCCTCAATAGCTGAAGATTGTTTTTCTATAGAAAAAAATTTATCCTCAATAGCTGAGGATTTTTTTTCTATAGAAAAAATTTATCCTCAATAGCTGAGGATTTTTTTTCTATAGAAAAAAATTTATCCTCAATAGCTGAAGATTTTTTTCTATAGAAAAAAATTTATCCTCAATAACTGAAGATTTTTTCTATAGAAAAAAATGAGGAATTGGTCCACAGTAACTGAGGATTTTTTTTTTCTGACGATTTTTTTCTCTATAGAAAAACATCAGGTTTCGAGTCACTGAGGATTTCTTATTGCGAATTGTTTTTCTATAGAAAATAGGTCCTGTAATGATTTTTAGATTTTTTTTTATATTTATAGATACGGCTGTATTGACCCCCTTTATTTTCCACATAGGCCAGCCCTATTTAGTAATTTTAAGTAAAAAGCAGCACAACTTGTTCTTTAATCTCCAAGAAACCCCTTCTTTGTGCACCTAGCCCCAAAATGAAGTATAGTTATCTCTAGACCCCCCCCCTTTCCTTGATAAAACCACAGAATGGAATCTGAAAGAAAAAATACCAACAACAATAATGCATATATTGTTAATGCCAATAAATATATAATATAGTCCAATAATTTATAACAAAAAAAGAATCACCAAAAATACACCAATAGCAATGAAAGTAATGAATAATTATTTTTGGCGAATTGTTAAGACATTGAATACAAATCAATTTTTTTAAATAAAAAAGGTCATTTTTAATTTAAATAAACAAATTTTCCAAAAATAAGGAAAAATATTCGAAGAGATACAAAATAACTTACAATTTAACACAGCAAATTTTTTTAACAAAAAAAAAAAAAACAAAAAAAAATAATTTTTAAAACAAAATACCAACCGCTGTATTATTGAATTTACAGCAGGGTGTACGCTTCGATCCCGATATGCCCCAAACAATACGCTTGGAATTCGCCAAGAGTAACACGAAAGTGAGCAAACCCAAACCACAGCCCAATACAGCGACAACAGCCTCACATCCTGCATTGATGCACCCACTCACTGGACGTAAGTAAATTTTAAGTAAACAAAAGAAAAAAAAAACAAACAACAATTTTTGTTTTGTTACAAATATTCCTTTTGGTTTTAAATGTTGTTTTTGGTTATGTTTTTTATGTTTTGTAGTTTTGTTTTTTAGTTTGTTGTAAAAAAAAAATAAAAATAAGAATTAAAGCCTATAAATGGAGGAATTGTTTTAGAAAATCTGAAATTAAAATATTTATCAAGAAAATGTTTAAATATGTTTCCTTAACTGAAAAAATTTATTGCAACTCCTCCATTTATTCAAAATAAATAAATATTGTATTCCAAATAAATTATAACATCAAGGAAAAAATTGCACCTTAACTTTTGGTTTTACAAAAACAGAAATTCGTCAATGTATTTTGATTTGGTATAAGACCAGATACTTGTGATTTTTTACTGAGTGATTTTTTATTAAAGAAACCCAAAAAATAAAATCTCTACAAGCTTTCCAATGAAGCACAATAATGAAATTTATATAACCTCAAATATAGTACACAGTTCACACACACACAAAAACAACAACAATCTCTAAAGGAACCCTTTAAAAAAATCCCATTTCTTTCTATCTTTAAAAAATGAATTCAACTTCACTTCAAGAAAAAAAAACATTCATGCAATATTTAATTGTAAGGCACTTGAAACCAATTAAAAGTATATATTCTCTTTCTCTCAAACATATATATCTCACTGCTCTCACTCCCAATGGAAACCTCTTCAAATCCCTCTTAAAAAAAAACAAAAAAAAACAAAATCTAAATAAGAAGAAAGCATTTAAGCATTCAAACACATGTATGTCACATAACTCACACTGAACACGTATGAACACATGGTAAACATCTTCACAAGAAACACTCACACATACACAGAAACACACACTGGGATAGCAATAGCGAGAAGAAGTAAAACCCACAATCTCTGTCTTTAGAAAAATAACAGAGGCACTTATTAAAGTATAAAGACTTAGGACACAAACTTCATTTGCAACGAAAGTTCTATCTCTGAGAGAGAGAGAGAGCAAGAGAACAGTATGGCAATTTCTCTATGAAAACATCAATTCAAAACAAAAGACTTAAGCAACAAACTTGCAATGTTGTTAATCGTGAATTGAGTCGCCGTTTACTCTCAGAGCTAAAGGTTATATTTCTCTATGATATCAATTAGAGACATTGGAATGGAATAAATCGAAAGACTTAAGCAACAAACGTGGAATCCACCTTTAAAAGGCGTAGACTAGCGTAGAAAGGTAGAGAGCGAAAATTGCTAAAAAATTGCTCTCCTATTTAAAGATAGCATAAAATGTGGTATTTAAAAAGACAGGGATGGGAGATTCAGTCCATCGAATAAAAGGCCGTTTTCCAGGCCTTTTTAGAACTTTTACATAAAAAAGAAATGTTTAAATACCTTTCCTCTCTCTCAGCTCCTCTATTAAGAGAAATCCTTTCGCAGATCTTCAACGGAGGTCCCATTCCAAAAATTTTTCTTTGAAAGAAAACAAAAATACTTTAATTTAAAATAAAATCTGGACATAATATATTCCGCCGTCTTCCGTAATAATAAGACTTACTGAAGACTTTCTGCTCACAGAGTATTTCCGACGTTCTTAGAGATATAACGTTAATTGCACAACAAAGAATTGACCCTCAATTTCCAATTGTCAGGGATGGGAAATTCATTCCATCGTACATAAAAGACCCTTATTTGTTAGGAGCGACAACCTTCTTAAACCAAAAAAAAAATTACAGAAATTTTACACAAAGCTGACTTTCTAAGAACTCCCTACAATAAAAGCCCCCTTTTGATTTCAGATGCCTTCTTAAACTTAAAAAAAAATTACAAAAATTTAACACAAAGCTGAATTTTTACGGCATCGTAAAGAATATACGCACGAAGTATTTTGTCTATCGGAAGCACGAATAACTTGGTTAATATGTCCACAGAAGAAGAAAATGGAATACTTCGATCAAAAGAAGATATTTGAGGCGTCCAAAAAGAATACTTTCTCCACGTTTTCATCATTCTTCCAGTCATTTACGGATAAAGAAACTTCTTCAGATTTTCTGTGGATAGAAGACTTTCTCCATATATTCTGTGATTAGGAGGCTATCTCCTGTTGTTAGGAGAATGCCGTCTATGCGAAGAAGACATGCTTCTGACCATCTTCCAGGACAGAGTCTAATTTTCCAAAAAAAAAAAAATTAATTAAAAATAAAGAAGGGGCTCTTACTCCAGAAGTCCTGACAAAGATCTGTCATGATAAGATGACGTGAAAATATCATCGATCCGTGAAAATCTTAAAAGGGTTTTCGTTCCTAAAAACACTTGAGAAAAATAAAATAAAAGTCTGGTAGATCTGAAAAAGATCTTCCAATCCTAGAAGAGAAAGTATTCACTTGGTTAGGAGTTTGTCTCTGGTTTTTAGGAAAATTTCGTCTATTCGAACCATCATTCAGGGGAGAGTCTAGTTCTCCAAAAAAGACTTAAAGAAGGGGATGTTTCTCCGCAAGTCCTGACAAAGATCTATCATGCCTAAGACGACGTGAAAATGTCATCGGTCCGTGAAAATCTTTAAAACGTTTTCTTTCCTAAAATTACTTGAGAAAAAGAAAATATAAGTCTACCATGTCTGGTAGATCTAAAAAAAAAAAAACTTCCAATCCTAGAAGAGAAATGTGTTCTATATCTGGTAGACCTAAAGATGATTTTTTCCATAGAAAATGGTTCTCTCTTTCCAGAAGCTCTGTCGGAGTTCTATAAGCCTAAGAAAATCCTATATCCAAAGAAAGCCATAAGAATATTCACTTTCCCAAAAAGACCAGACATTAAAAGATGAGAAAAAGAAGAAAATCTTTACAGTTTCTATCAATAGAAGACTCGGAGAAAGTATTCACCTGAAGAAGGTTTTCTCTTTTCCCAGAAGCCCTGTCATCCTTTAAAGGCCTGCAAAAAGTTTTATATCTGTAGAAAATTTACTTTGTTAAAAGCCTGACAGGACAAAAAGAATGCCGTCTATCCCCCCAGAATATCTGATGAAGGTCTATCATTCTGAGAAGATCTGAAGAAATATATCTCTCTGTAGAAAGCTTGAGATTTTTTTTCACAAGACATATCTAAAGAAATCCTTCATAGCGGGCATAAAATATGTCTTCTATCGATTTATAGTGGTTTTAATCCAAAAAAAAGACCTGGAGGAGGCAAGGACCTGGAGGAGTCAATAGCTATGGATGGGTCGGAAAAGGGTCTTTTAATAAAGAAATAAAATAAAAAATTGAAAAATGTACTTTACAGAAGATCTTGATACGATCTTCTACTGAGAGAAATGCAAAATAATTTTATGATATCTTACCTAAGTTATATGAAGATACTCTGATGCCATTTGTGGGTTTTCGATTCGTGGAAGATATTTTCTGCATAGATAATAGTCCAGATTTCTTGTGCAGAATTTACACAAAACAAAAGACTTAAGAAACAAACTTGATGTGAGACTTAAAGAGATAAATGGACATGATTCCCATGAAGATTTGAGTTTACCACTTTCTCTCCCTCTCTCTCTCTCTTTCTTGTTTCCTTTGCTTCCCTAGAAAATAAATCTTCCAAGAGAAAATAAATTCTAAATATAGGGGAGACATGTACCTCAGAGCTCTGAGAAAAATCAATTTTTCTTTGTTGAATATAGAACTTTTTCGGAAGAGATCATAAGACTTAAGCAACAAACTTGAATTATTTAATATTTTTTCTCCCTACGCATTCTTATGGGAAATTATAAGATAAATCCTAGAAAACTATATTTTTTATATATTCCCACAATGAAAACCCCTCTTTTAAAATAATTGTTCCAAAAAATTTAATTTAATTATTTTATGCTAACAAAAATTCCGTGTATTACTCAAAACAAAAACTCATTCCACACCTGTCAAATAAAACAAAAATAAAGCCAAACGTTAACAAAAATAATAAAAAAAATGCAAAAAAAATTAAATAATTTCCAAATTAATTTCGTTAATAATATTTGACATAATATTTATTAAAAAAAACTATGATTTATGGCAACTATATTTGTTTTTCCCCTTCTTCTCGTTTTCGATTGTTTTTTAACAAAAGACAATTATTTTCTCTCTCATAATCAACATGTAGATTTGGGCGGTCCCTTCTTTCCGGGCGGACCCGAGCTATGGCATCATCCGTTAGCCTATTCGGCGGCAGCCGCTGAATTGCCCGGCGCTGCGGCATTGCAGCATGCCACACTCGTGCATCCGGCACTGCATCCTCAAGTGCCAGTACGCTCTTATCTTTGACTAAATACAGATAAAGTTATGGAACAGCCAATGCATCAAGTGAGTATTGCAAGAAGAGAAGAGTTTCGAAATAGATTATTTAATTTTGCGATTTTATTTGCAGACTCAAATGACCATGCCGCAACATCATCAAACAACCCAAGCTATACACCCATCTATGCATATGTCGGCTGCTGCCGCCGCCGCAGCTGCCGCTGCCGGTTTGGCACCAGGTGCCGGGGCATCTGGTCCAACGGGTGGCGCCCCACCCACGGGTGGTCCACACGCACATCATCCTTTTTTATCAAGTCCCGCTCTAGCGAGCCCAGTTGGTTCTACAAATAATGCAACGCATCCAAATAATCCACCCTTGGCTGCCAATGCACCATGTTCGACATTGTTTGTAGCCAATTTGGGCCAGTTTGTGTCCGAGCACGAGCTGAAAGAAGTTTTCTCTAGGTGAGTACCTTGAAAACCAAAATTTTTATATTTCCTAAGAGTTGTATTGAAATTATTATTTCGAAATTTTGTAAAAATTGAATTTCCAACACACATTTTTTTAAAAACACACCAACACACGATTTTTTTCGAAAAACAAAAAAAAAGAACCAAAACTGTTAAATGATTTATAAAAAAATCTGCACTATTTGTTGTTGAAAACCCAAAGACAACTCACACAGACACATTTGGAAAAAAAATCAATTTTTTTAATTTTAAAATGTAAAAAGATTTTTTTTTAATTTTATTTTCGTGAGCTTAGCAGTTGAGTGAAATACAGGGTGAGATAAAAAATTGCAACAAAGCCAAACGCCATAATTTTATTTTTTTTTTACATTTTATTGAGTGAAACCAAAAAATGTCGGAAAGAATATCAAATTTTAGAATAACTTTAGATTGGATCGAATTGATCACCTCTGGCAAGAATTATGGCCTAAAATGGAGGTACCGTTATATATATACGATATCGTGGACCTATATAGACCGTACTCTTCCAGGGGGATAAAGTGCTTAGAAGGAACTTCTTTTGCGGATTTTCAGACAATTTCATTGAAAAATTTAACTACAGTCATCAAAATGCCGAATTTAGGGAGGTACTGTTATATGTGAGCTATACGATATCGTGCACCAATATAGCCCACCTTCGAGCTTCGACGACCAATGACACCGTCACATGAATAAGTTTAGATTTCTTCGAATTGTTCACCTTTGGCACGAAGTATGAGCTTCAAACGGCTAACTGTCACACACTGCCCGGATGTTGCTCTGCGCTATTTTGGCCCATTCCCGGCGAAGTGCTTGCTTGAGATGATCCATACTTTAGTATTTTTTAGTGCCAAACTTGCTTTCCAAAATACTCCAGACACAATAGTCCAACGGATTGGTATCCGGAGATTTTGGTGGCCATTGTGCGCTGGAAATGACGTGAGGAACTTCATGTTGTAACCATTCTTGGGGTGACGCGTGCAAAATGCATTAGTGCTGAGGGAATGTCCTGTTGGAATGTCCAAGGTCTTCGGCCAAAATGTTTGCATACCCAAGGCTTTAATACACCTCCCAGAATATTTTCGCGATAATATTCGGCATTTTTTCTAATGCCACGGTTGATTAATACGAGCTGAGAGCGACCACCGGCTGTTATGGCGGCCCACAGCATCACCATCACCATGGCCGGCACTTGAGTCCTGGTGGCCAACCGAAGCTGTACATTTTCAGCTGACCTCTTTGGCAAGTAAACACAATTATTTTCTTTGTTTACAAACAGCAGGACAACGAATATTTTCTCATCGGAGAAAACCAAATTCGGCAGTTCACCACTTTCGGCCAAGCGAAGCTACTCTTTAGCTCTTTTGAGTCTATTTTCTTTTTGCTGCGGTGTAAGTTTTTACACTTTTTGGAATTTCAATGGCTTTACCCCGAGCTCATTTTCAATATTTGCCGAATGGAATATTGCGATACGTTCAGCTCACGAGCCATTTTTCGGTCACTGCGACGCTGGTCGCTTCTTTATTTTTCGAAGCATTTCTGCTGAGTTGCTGTTTTCTTCCGACCACATCCACTTTCTTGACGTCGGGCTATGTTACCAGCATCAAAATAATGAGCGATGATACGAGACACAAAAGATTTATTCGCATTTAAATGCTGGAGTGCTCTAACGATAGCCACTTATGGGGGTTTCTAGCCAAATATAAAGAAATCACACTATCACGCTTAAATTCCAGCACGGATAACTTTTTTCCGGGAAAATTCTCACCAAAATGCTTTTGTACGCTTGTAAACAATATAATGAGCTGTCACTGGAATAATTTTAACCGCGGTCGGATGAGTGACTTAGAAATGACAGCAGTCTGAAGTTTTTTGCAGTTTTTTTTTATCTCATCCTGTATTTTTTTTGTATTAAAAAAAAAATATTATTATTATTTTTATAACATTTTAAAAAGCAATACCAACTAATTCCTTAAATTTCAAATATTTTTTTTATGTTGTTCTCTTCACCAAAAAAAAATAAACCAACAAATATCTGTATCTCTTTAAAAAAATAAAACTGTTAACCAAACACCACCAAAAACAATTACTCATAATTATAAATAAATAATTACCACCACCACCAACAAAAAAATTAAAAAAAAAATATGCACAGTATGCCTGGCTTTTGTCGCCTACGAATGCACACAAAAGGTACGCACAATATCACCACTTCTACTACCACTTCCAACACCATCACCACTTCTTCTACTACTTCTACTTCTATCACCACCAATACCAATTATAATAATACCACAGCAGCCAATGGCAGTGGCAATAACAGCAACAGCAACAACAACAACAACAATGGCAACAATGATAAAAATTGCAACACCACGCCAACATCATTGGCAGCAACAAGTTGCAGCACAAATTCGCTAGCCGCCGGAGCACAACAACAGCAACAGCAGTATTTTCAAAATGGTGGAAGTATAACAACCCTACCATCACCATCCTCATCTTCTTTGTCCTCGGCCTCCCTGGTCTCATCATTATCGTCCACATCCAATGCAAATCATCCGGTGGCCTTTATTGAATTCAAAGATGCCGCCAGTGCTGCCACAGCCATGCAACAGTTGCAGGGTAAATATTTGCTCTCATCGGATCGTGGTTCCATTCGCATTGAATTTGCCAAAAGCAAAATGATTAATGATGGCAACGGCGGTGGCGGTGGCGGCGGCTGTTCCTCCAATGGCCATCACCATCATCATGGTGTAAATGCCAACACAAGTCAGTCGAACAAAATGTTAAACAATATGGCCAACATAAATGCTGGACACCCACAACCACAGCAACCACCCCCAACCATGACTCTAATAAATCCCCCAGGCTCGGCCATGTTGACCCCCTCTCCCGGCAATGGGCCCCAGTTGGTGATATTGAATGGTTATGGCAATCCGGCTGGTTTTGCCACAGCAGCTGCTGCTGGACCAGCAACACATCAGATTATGTTGCCGCCACCACCGCCACCTGTTACAGCGGCCACGGGTCCAGCAATGGCAACACCTCAATTTATGAACTGTGCCAGTCATCATCATCAGCAGCAGCAGGCAGCGCAACAGTATCAGGCCATAACAATGCAGTTTAATAACCACCATCATCACAGCGCTCAGAATAACAACAACAACTGCATCGGCAACAACAACAACAATAATAATAGTATTGCAACTAATACCATTGTTAATAGTAATCGTTCAAGTGCACCACAAGCACCACCACCACCAATACCACAACTACTACCACCACCAATACCACAACCACCACCAACACCATTGCAACCACAGCCAACAACTGTCGTTGTCAATTCACTTCAGCACCAACTTCATCCAATACAGCACCAAAATCATCTCTTTAGAGACGTATGTATTGTTCTCTCTTTAATGTACTCCCTTTTTGTCGTAATTTTCTCTTTACCTTTCTCTCTCTCTCTGAGAAAAATTCAATAGTTTGGTGTTTTTAAGTTGCATTCAGATTTGATTTCGATGAATATGATGAGATATGTTTTTATATGAAAAAAAAAAAAAACAATTAAATTATATTTATTTATTTAGCCCTTATTTTGCTTGTTGAATGACAATTATTTGTTGCTGAATTTATTTTATCCTTATCCATCAAATGCAAATAAATTTTCTCATTATTTTGCTTGCTGAATAAACATTTTTTTCTGATTTTGCTTGCTAAATATAATTTTTATTTAGCTGGAAATAGGATAAAATACAATTTTCGCATTAATTCATATCTCATTTAATTTTTTTTTCCAAAAATCATTTTCTTAATTTGACTCGAAGCTTCTTAAACCAAATTATTTTCATATGCAAAATATTAAAAATTGATGTTTATATCTAAGAAAAATATACCCAATTTCACAATTTATTAGATAAGCAAAACTGAATTTTGATAATCAACGAGAGAGCGAGAGTTACTCTCAAATTGTTCGTGGGTGGGCGAAAGATATTTATTGCATATGTATTGAATTAAGAGAGCAGGAGTACTATTGCTCATTAAAATATAAAAATATGCTCTATTTTTCTATGTCACTCGAATAGGAGCTCATTTTCGAGTCAGAGTACAATGTGTTCGAAATCCTGCAGTTTGTCACACCGCTGTTCAATTTTAATAGATTCGAATTTTCTCAACCTCTCAACAAAAGCAAATACGTTAAAGAACATTGCCGCAAATCTCTGGATAAAATGTTGCAAAATCCACAATTACACTACAAAACATACCCCGCTGTTTTTCTCTTCTGGGTTTTTGTTCGCGCTATCAAACTATGCTATACTATACAAATACTTATACATTGTAATGTAGCATTACTCTTTATAATATTATTCAATTATACTATAAAGAACAGAGAACTTGCTCGCTAGCAGGATTTTTCGAAGAGTGGGTTTTTTATACGAAGTCTACTCTTCACTCTTATGTTGTGAGTGGAAGTACTCCCAAGTTACTCCTGTTTGAAAAATTAGAGTGAAATCAAAATCGCTCAAAATAGAGAAAGAGTTTGCTCATAGAGTGAAAATGAGTAGCAAAATTATTTTGTGTTCTGATTTGTATGAACGTGTGTGTACAACAGCAAATGGTTTTGATGTTGCAGTGTTCTGTAGAAGAGGGGGGGATTGTGAAGAGAGGGGAAATAAGTGGGGAAGTTTAAGGTGATCTTGTACAGAAAAATACAAATATATAGAAGTACACAGATTGTATGAGAAAAACTAAAAGAATGCTTTGTAAGAGTAAAATCTGCTCGATTTTCAAACGAGTTTTATTGCCACTCATAAACGAGAAAAATATGCTCACTCCTATTCGAGCGACATCGACAACATGAGTTTGCTCGATTTTTTATGCTCCCATGCGTGCACTCGCTCGAATTCAAGTTTCACTCTTTGTACAAATTCGAGCGAGATTTTCGGAGGTTTGATAAAGAGTTTTTTTATACCATCGGACATATGGCTATAGAGGGTGTATATCATTTGATATGGCCAAAACGTACCTCATCGAAATAACTGTTTTTTTATCCTAGGTCTCTTTGGACCAAATCTGTTTCAAGACATTTGGAGCCGTTCTAGAGGTGACCGTCGGTCTGTCTGCCTGGCTGATGTGCACGATAGGCCAAAATTGTCACATAAAATTATCCACTTTATAGAAAAAACCCAATATTTTTGTATGTGCAAGGTGGTAAAATGGGCGATATCGGTGCACTCCATCAAGTACCTCCCGCACATAGGGTGAACTTTTGGAATAATTATAACCATAATAAAATGTGAAATAAGCGTCAAAGTGTCTTCAAAAATCACACATAATAATACTTTTATTAATACAAGACCTGGTGTGAAGATGGGATATATCGGTCTACTCTTTATGGTACCTCCCCCACAAAAGGTCAGCATTTCGAATAATAATGTCTCTCATAAAATATGAACTAAGCATCTGATTCTCATCAAATTTCACACATCACAATATTTTTATTAACAGAAGACCTCATGCGAAGATTAGATGTATCGGTCCACTCCTTCTGGTACTTCTCCCACATAGGGTTAACATTTTGAATAACTGAAACGCTCATAAAAAAAAGCATCAGATTTCCTCCAAAATCGACACATCTCAATAATTCTATTAACACAGGATATGTTGGGAAAATGATAGATATCAGTGCACTGCCACTGGTACCTCCCCCATAAAGGGTCAAAATTTTGAATTACCAAAACGATCATAAAATATGAAATAAGCCTCCAAACTTTGTATTAATGAATTATACAAATCGACCTACCGCTTTTTGGTACCTCCCCACAAAGGGGTGATAATTTCAATAATGCAAAATAGAAAATATTGGCCTACTCCTTCGGTACAATCCCGACAAAGGGTCGACATTTCAATAATAATAATACAAGTCAATTTTTTAATAAACGTACATTGGCAAATTTTCAAAAAAAAAAAATTCTGTTAAGGCCTATACGACGACGTGGACCTACATAGGCGAGTTTTGTCACAAGCTATTACAATATTCAAATGCGAAACTTGAAAAAAATCTGTTTATAATGTAGCTAAAATCATAAAAATACCGAATATAGGGAGGTACCGTGGGTGTTATAAAACGTGTACCTGTACAGACAATTTTCTGTCATAGGCTGTAGTATCTATTACGAACTTCAAATGCGAAATTTGAAACAATTCCGGTAAATAATGTCGCTAAAATCATCAAAATACCGCATATAGGGAGGTACCGTTATATGGGGGCTATACGAAGACGTGGACCTACATGGCTACTAAAACTCCTGCAGACATAATACATATTTGAGTAAAATTTTATCAACCTACATCATTTCGTTCGGAAGCTAGAGTGATTTCCACAGACTGATAGACAGACAGACGGACGGACATAACTAAATCGACATAGAATTTTATTCTGATCAAAAATATATATATTTTGTGGGGTCTCAAATGTATATTTCGAGGTGTTGAAAATGGAATGACAAACCTAATATACCCTATGGTTGAGGGTATAAAAACTGAAAAATAGAAAGAAGATTAAGCTAGAGGAGTGAAGAGTCCTAATATTATGACTCTTATATAAAGTTGGAATTTTTTCCAATTTTTTTTATTTCCTGTTCAAAAAGTGTTCCGTCCCACCCTAATAAACATAGAACGAAAATGTATCCCCACCTCCAAAAAGCAACAACAACAAAACATGTTTTTGTTTTTTTTTCTGGTACCCCGTAATTTCGCAACAATTTGTCGTGACTACATGATTTCGTTTCATTTTCTGTGTAATACAATGTTTTCTGTCCGGGTGTGTGTGTATGAGTGGGTTTTTGTTGTTCACTGGTCTATTCCATTGCTATTATTATTATTATTATTGCTATTATTGTCGGGCTGCCATGCTACCCTATATTTTATTCTGAAGTACTTTTGTGAGGGGGAAAATACTTACTTTGCCACCACCTCAGATGTTGGCACGCGCTGCTCAGTAAATAAAGAATGTACAACGAAACGATGTTGTAAATAAAGTGTACAATTCGTATGCGTGTCACACGCACACAGTGGTTTCCATGTGTGCGAGTGAGTATGAGTATTCGTGCGTGCTTGTATATGGGAGTAACGAATGTCCAAAGTTTACATTTGAGTTGCCATTAAAGTTCAAAGAAAAAAATGAACTATGAAATGTGTTTTATTAAAGGATATGTTTAGAAGTTTTATGTTTAGACAGGACATTCGGTTGTTATTAATTACGTTTTTTTTTTTTTTTTTTTTTTGAGGGATGAAATTAGAAATTCAGTAAAATATAATAAACTTAGTTGTATTTAGAGCTTAGGATACAATTTTACAGCGATATTCATGTTAAAAATTGTATAAGCTAAAAATTCTGCTGGGTATATTGCAGCTGAATTTAACGATTTAATAATTTGACAACCAGGACAAGAAAAAAAAACTGCAACAAAGTCAAACACCATAATTATTACATTTTTTTAAATTTAATTGAATGAAAGAAAAAAAATTCGGAACTAACATCAAATTTTAGAATAAGTTTAAATTTGTTCGAATAGGTAACCTTTGCCACGAATTATGGCCTTCAAATGGCCAATGAAACCGTCACACGCTGCTCAAATGATGCTCTGCGGTATTTTGGTCCATTTCCCGACGAAGCGCTCACTTGAGGTGATCGACACTTTGGTATTTTCTAGTGCCAGCCTTGCTTTCCAAAATACTCCAGACACAATAGTCCCGTCCGGAGATTTTGATGGCCATTGTGCGCTGGAAATGAAGGTAGGAACCTCATTTTGTAACCATTCTTGGGTGGCGCGTACTGAGTCCTGTTAGAAAGTCCAAAGTCCTGTTAGAATGTCCAAGGTCTGCGACTAAAATGTTTGCGTGCCCAAGGCTTTAATACACCCTCCAGAATATTTTTGCGACAATATTCGGCATTTATTCTGATGCCACGATCGATTAATACGAGCTGAGAGCGACAATCGGCTGTTATGGCGGCCCACACCATCACCATGGCCGGCGCTTGAGTTCTGGTGGCAAATTTTGCCGAATGTTGCTCTGCGGTATTTTGGCCCATTACCGGCGAAGCACTTGATTGAGGTGATCGACACTTTGGTATTTTTTAGTAACAACTTTGCTCTCAAAAATACTCCAGACACAATAGTCCAAGGGATTGGTATCCGGAGATTTTGGTGGCCATTTTTCGCTGGAACCTCATTTTGTAACCATTCTTGGGTAAGGCGTGTTGAGTGCGATGGTCCTGAGTGAATGTCCTGTTGGAATGTCCAAGGTCTGCGGCCAAAATGTTTGCGTGCGCAAGGTTTTAATACACCCTCCAGAATATTTTCACGATAATATTCGGTATTTATTCTGATGCCATGATGTCGATTAATACGTGCGGGGAGCGACCATCGGCTGTTATGGCGGCCCACACCATCACCATGGCCGGCGCTTAAGTTCTGGTGGCCAACCGAAGGTGCACATTTTTAGTTGACCTCTTTGGCCAGTAAACACGATCATTAGGTTTGTTTACAAGCTGCCGAACAACGAATGTTTTCTCATCGGAGACGGAGAAAACCAAATTCGGAAGTTCACCTCTTTTGGCCAAGCGAAGCAACTCTTTACCTCTTTTGAGTCTATTTTTCTATTTCCTTTCTGTTGCGGTGTTAGTTCTTGCACTTTTTGGAATTTTAATGGCTTTACCCCGAGCATATTTTTCAATATTTGCCGAATGGAATATTGCGATATGTTCAGCCCACGAGCCATTTTTCAGCCACGGCGACGCGTGTTTCAATCAAGTCTCTTCTTTACTTTTCCAAACATTTCTGCAGATGTTGCTGTTTTCTTTCGTCCACTTCCGTGACGTCGAGCTACGCTACCACGGTATCACGGTAACGAGCGATGGTACGAGACACAAAAGATTTATTCACATTTAAATGCTGGAGTGCTCTAACGATAGCCACTTGTGGCTTTCCAGCCAAATATAAAGAAATCACACTATTACGCTGAAATTCCACCATAGAATGGAGGGTATATTAAGTTTCTGTCCGTCTGTCCGTCTGTGGAAATCACACTAGCGTCCGAACAAATTGAATTAGATTGATAAAATTTTACTCAAATTTATGTTATGTCTGCAGGACTTTTGGTATTAAAAATGGGCAATGTAGGTCCACGTGTTCGTATAGCCCCCATATAACGGTACTCCCCGATATTCGGTATTTTGATGATTTTAGCGACATTATTTACCGGAATTGTTTCAAATTTGGTATTTGAAGTTCGTAATAGATACTACATCCTATGGCAGAAAATTGTTTGTGCAGGTTCACGTCTTCGTATAGCCCCCATATAACGGTACACCCCCCCCCCACCCCCCATATTCGGTATTTTGAAGATTTTAGCGACATTATTTACCGGAATTATTTCAAATTTGGTATTTGAAGTTCGCAGTGAATACTTCAGCCTAAGACAGAAAATTGTCGGTGTAGGTCCATGTCTTCGTATAGCCCCCATATAACGGTACCTCCCGATATTCGGTACTTTGATGATTTTAGCGACATTATTTACCGGAATTGTTTCAAATTTGGTATTTGAAGTTCGTAATGGATACTACAGCCTATGACAGAAAATTGTCTGTGCAGGTCCACGTTTTATAACTCCCATGGTACCTTCCTATATTCGGTATTTTGATGAATTTAGGTAGATTATGAACAGATTTTGTTTTCAAGTTTCACTTTTGAATATTTTAATAGCTAATGATAAAAGTTGCCTCTGCAAGTCCACGTCCGCGTAAAGACCCTAATATACGGCTACATGCAGTATTTTTAAGATTTGAACAGAATTTTTAACCGATTTTATTTTTTTATTTATTTATTTATTATTA
Source organism: Musca domestica (assembly GCF_030504385.1). Classification (NCBI taxonomy): domain Eukaryota; kingdom Metazoa; phylum Arthropoda; class Insecta; order Diptera; family Muscidae; genus Musca; species Musca domestica. The sequence continues at coordinate 2,530,327 of NW_026712362.1, forward strand.
TTATTTTTTTTTTTTTTTTGTTGTTGCAAAATGGTCAGGCTTTATACCTTTATTGTTGTTTTTATAAAACAACGTTTGTATTTTTTTTTTTTTTTTTTTTTTTTTTTTTTTGAAAATGACCAAATTTGTTGCCAATGGTGGAGGGTATTGAAAGTTCGGCCCGGCCGAACTTACAGTTTTTTTACTTCTTTCATATCACCTTCTATATGTAAGATAATTGTTCGGTTGCGAAACTGCCGGAATGTATAATTTTTATACTACGATAATTGATTTTTGCTTTTGAAATCGAAAAAATTGCAGAACTAGTAGAATTTCGCAGGTTCTGTAACAGACCAAATATAAATAAATATCTTACATATCAATAGTTTCCCATGTTCTCCAATTCCATAACATTTTCAAATAATGGTTTTACATCTGATCGTACTTTTTTCTTCCCACATATAAATTGAAAAACAAAATCCCCTTTGCCATATAACCTGCAATTTGGAATCCCAAAAATCGCCATAAAACCCTCCAATATTTTACGAGACAGTTAGAAACGAAAGAAACGTGTCTGAAAATGCGAAGAAACATAAATTTAGGTTTCCCCCATTCGCCGGGTTCTTGTGGTGGTTGGTTGATGATTAAATAAAAAAGTGAAAAAAAAAAAAATAGGGACAAGAACAGAATAAACGGGGATTACTGATTTAAAAAAAAAAACCAACAACACATCCTGCCTTATAAAAAATGCATTATGTTGTTTAGACATCTACTGGAAAGTTTTCCTTGGCCAAAGGTATCCCTCCTCTAAATGGTGAGGAGGTTAGTTTGCAACTTAACTACTACTAAAACAAAACAGTAAAACAAATTGTTTAAAATCACCAGACGTTAAACATGGCTAAAACACATGCTGCTTGTTCCACTAACTTGGTTGGTAATCACATTGCAAAAGTTAAGCGTTATAAAATAAAATAAATAAATAAAAAAAAAAACTTCCTTTCAAAAATAACACCATAATGTTACACAATTTGTTTGAAAACTATGGTTTTGAAATGGCTGAGTTGAATACTAAAGTATTTTATTGGCTTTTGTAAAGAAGGGAAGAAAATATGTGGCAAAATTTAAGAAATCTTAAATTTTTCGAATTAAGGACTTTGGGTTTAAAAGACTATGGGTTTAAAAGAAAACACTTGTCATGGATTTTTCAAGTTTTTTTTTTTTTTTTTTTTTTTTTTTTTTTTTTTTTTTTTGAGAAATTAAATTTGAGTTAACACTAATTTCACACATTTTTCCAAACATTCAGGACATTGTCTGGGGCTTTTGAGAAATTCTAAGGACCTGTAGGAAGCATTTATAAGGGGATGCACCATGAATTTTCAGGACATACAGTGTGGATTTTTATGGATAATTTTAGGATAATTCAAAAAGTTTAATTTTTTTCTGGAAATACAACATGCATTTTTTGTAGTATTTTTTTTTCTTTGATTTTGGAGCATATTATAAACATTTTTGAAAAACTGTAAAGGTTTTCTGAAAAAAAAAAAAAATATTGTAGACATTTGGGAACGACGGGACTGTAAAATTAAAAATAAGTTTTATTGAGTTCTTGGAGGATATTTCTAAGCTTTTTTAAAATATTTAACTTTAATGTGGAAATTTAAGGACACCAAACAAGAATTTTGCAAAAATTGGATCATTTGAGGACTACAACTTGAATATTTGAAGACAAAACAAAAAAACATTACAACAAAAATTAAAACAGGTTAAAAAGTATCAGATGGCTTTGCTGTCGACCATTGATCCCTGGAAAATAATTTTTAGAAAATCCTGTTTGATTGTCTGTTGGTTCTTGAAAAACATTCTTAAAAAAATCCAAGTGTGTCCTTATTTATTTATTTATTTTTTTTTTTGAAAAAAAGTTCTTTAAAAAATCTACGTTCGATCCTTGGGTCCTTAAAAAATTCACGTTTGATCTTTGGGTCCTTGAAAAAAAGTTCTTTAAAAATCCACTTTGGATTTTTGGGTCCTTGAAAAAAAAGTTCTTTAAAAAATCCACTTTGGATCCTTGGGTCCTTGAATTTTTTTTTTTCTTTAAAAAACGTGGGTTTGATCCTTGAAAAAATGTTCTTTAATAAATTCACGTTTGATACTTGGGTCCTTAAAAAATGTTCTTTTAAAAATCCAAGTTTGATCCTTGGGTCCTTGAAAAAATATTCTTTAATAAATTCACATTTGATACTTGGATCCTTGACAAAATGTTCTTTAAAAAGTTCACGTTTTTATCCTTGGCTGCTTGAAATAATCTTCTTTAAAAAATCCACATTTGAAACTTGGGCCCTTGAAAAAATTTTCTTTAAATAATCAACATTTGATGCTCTGTTGGTCCTTGAAAAAATAGTCTGTAAGAAATCAACGTTAGGAGGTATTTTGGTACTTGAAAAATATTCTTTTAAAAAATCCATGTTTATTGGTTTTTTGGCCCTTGAAAAATTCTTCTTTAAAAAATCAAAAAATGTTCTTTAAAAAATCCACGTTTATTGGGTTTTTGGTCCTTGAAAAATTCTTCTTTAAAAACTCAAAAAATCTTCTTTAAAAAATCCACGTTTATAGGTTTTTTGGTCCTTGAAATATTCTTCTTTAAAAAATCAAAAAATCAAAAAATCTTCTTAAAAAACTCCACGTTTATTGGTCTGTTGGCCTTTAATAAATATTCTTTAAAAATCCACGTTTGAAAGTCTGTTGGTCCTTGAAAAATATTCTTTAAAATCCACGTTTGAAGGTCTGTTAATCCTTGAAAAAATCTTCTTTGAAAATCCAGGTTTGAAGGTCAGTTAATCCTTGAAAAAATCTTCTTTAAAAAATCCACGTTTATTGGTCTGTTGGCCTTTAATAAATATTCTTTAAAAATCCACATTTGAAAGACTGTTGGTCCTTGAAAAATATTCTTTAAAATCCACGTTTGAAGGTCTGTTAATCCTTGAAAAAATCTTCTTTGAAGGTCAGTTAATCCTTGAAAAAATCTTCTTTAAAAAATCCACGTTTATTGGTCAGTTGTTCATTAAAAAAATCTTCTTTAAATAATCCAATTTTATTAGTCTGTTGGTCCTTGAAAAATATTCTTGAAAAATCCACGATTGATCCTTCCGTCCTTGACATTTTTTTTTTTTTTTTTTTTTGAAAAAATCCACGTTTTTGGTCTGTTGGTCTTTGAAAAAATATTCTTCAAATTCCACGTTTATGGATAATAGTCCTTGAGAAAAAAATAAAGGTTGATTATATACTTGAAAAATATTCTAAACAGTCCATGTTGGTACTTGAAAAATGTTATTACTAAAATTGAACATGGTCCTTCAAAAAATATTAAAAAAAAATATTCTTGAAAAAATACTGGTTCCTGGGTGTCTTTGAAAAATATCCTATAATAGTTAGCGTTGATTTAAGGCTCAAAGTCCTAGTCCTTTACCATTGAAAAAAATCCACGGTGGTCCTTGGTGAAATATTCTTCAAAATATCCTAGCTTTCGTTGATACTTGCAAACAAATCCTTAACAAAATCCAGATACTATGTGCTGATCCTAGTAAAATGTTCAATATTTCAAACAAAACTCAGTTTGAAGTAAAAACAAATTTGTTATCATTTAATTTTAAGTTAAATATTTATTTTTAGATATTTGAAGTTCTAATTAATTTCAAGACTAATTTGTACATTAAAATAATCTTAAAATATTAACATTGCTCATTAAAACATATTCAAATAAAAAAAATTATCCTAAAAAGCTTTGCCAAAATTTTCAGATAATTGACTAGAAATAACAATTTTTTTCCTTAAAAAATTATTTATTAAAAAATATTTCTTTGGAAAAATATTAATTTTTAATTACTAATAATTAGACAATAATATAGAGCTAATTAAATTTTTTATTAATTATTTATTCGATCTCTCTCATTCTATTCATTAAAAAAATATATTTGAAAAAAGTTATATTTTTTAATAGCGAATAATTAAAAAATAATAAACAACAAATAATTAATTTTTTTAATAAATATATATTTATTTGTTATCATTTCAAAACTATAATTTATTTTGAGAATTTATTATATAAAAATTATTTTCAAAAAATTATTTCAATGTTTTCATTTTTCATTCGTCATTATATGCTAATCTGCAATTCAGCAATGTTTTGTTACTAATTTTGTAAATATTTTCCTTTGTTAATAAAATACAATTTGACAATTTGTATATATTACCCTAACGTCCCTCGTATACACATAATTCAAACAAAAAAAAAATAAAATGTTGTCCCCTGCAATTATTTCTTAATTTTTGCACAATATATAATATCACAATATATTTTTAATATTAGCTTCTTATTGAAAATTTTTATTTAATTTTCCTCTCTTTCAATATTTTTTTACAAATATTTATAAAAATTTTAAAAATTCCCATTAATAAAAAATCATATATTTTTAATAACCTTTTTCCAGAGGAGCGGGTATGGAATCAAGGCATGATTTACTTAGTAAAAAACTCGAACGTGAAATGCAGCCACATCAACAGCAACAACAACAGCATCCCCAACACCATCATCAACAGCATCAGCAATTTCTAATGACAACACCAACTTGACCCATTACAACAACAGCGGCGGCGGCCACAGCGGCTGTTGTAAATAATTCCCAACATTCCCAACAACAACAGCAGCAGCAGCAACAGCTGCAGCAACATTTACAACAGCAGGCAAATGCTGCTGCAGTTGCAGCAGCTGCTGCCAATACAGCGGCTGTGCAACAGCAACACTATCAGCAATATGTGGCCCAGGCAATGCATCAACAACAACAGTCGCAGCCACCGCCGCCGCCGTCACAGCATCAACACCAACAGCCACCAAATGTCGCCGCCGCCGCCGCCAACCAACATCATTATGTCAATAATGCGGCAACGATAGCTGCCACCCATCACATACCGACGACCCTGATCGCCGGTGCCCCACCCGGCTCGGCAACGGGCCTCTACTCGTATGTGCTGCCGACGGCCACCCATATAGCGGCATAGTACGTGGCAAAGCAATTTTTATTTGGTTAATTCTAATACAATATAACTAAGAGCAATGGTTAGGCAAAAAAAAAACATACTCCTCCTCCCCTCGAAAGGACATCGTAAAGAAAAAAAACCTAAAATCCCGAAACAAAACATGGCGCGCAAATATGAAATACCAGAGCGGAACGAGCGAAGAACGATATATGCAAACATTAATAAATGTGTAGGTGTATTGTCTAGTTGTAGATGTATTATATAACAACAAAACAAAAACAAAAAAGGAAAATAATTAAAAATTTATGTTGTGTTTTTTGTAATCATAGAGAAAAAAATATTTATATATATACATATATACATACATACATTACATAACATACATAGATACTAGAAACAAAAACGTATATGGCAATAGAGATGAAAGATCTATTGGAAAAATTAAAACCGCAGAGTCGGCATATTAGCTAATAGCCAAAGGATCTAGCTGGACGGAGAGCATTGGCGAAGGCTAGATCATAAACATGGGTTGATTGCTTTAAAAACAAAAGACAAAGAAGATAAAAAACAACAAAAAAAACTTGAGAAAGTTCATGGGAAATAACTCTCTCCCATGTATACTTTTCTCTCTCTCTCAATCTCTCTATAGTAAGCGGCATTGAAATTTGAGTTTGAAAAAATATGAGCATGGCATAACTCAAAGATGAGAGGAGCTGAGTAATCAGCTCCCCCCGATATATTATTAAAATTTTAATTAAAAAAAATAATTAATTAATAACTCATAACAAAAAAAAAGACATCAATAAACCCCAGTTAAAATAGACATTTGAAAAAGAATAAATAATAATAAATAAAAAAAAATAAATAAAATTAATATAATAAATATTAGCTTTGTAAGAAAAAAGACAAACAAAAAACCAAGTAGACAAAGAAATAAATACGACCCTCGCCCCTTGACTTTTTTTGGGAAAAATACCTACTCCCCCTCCCCCCTAAATCATACATCAACATCACATGGTATAAATGATAATTTTTCGGTATAAATTTAAAGTTGTTTTTGTTTAAAATTTTTTAATGGAATGTGAGTTTTATAATTTCATGGATTTTTTTTCTTTTCTCCTTGTTTTTCGGAGTTGATTTTTTTGATGTTTAGAAAGTTAAAAAAAATTATTTCAATTCTTTTTAACCCTCAGCCATATGTCTTTTGAGGATATAAATATATCATTTGATAGGTCAAAAAGGTGCCTCACTTAAAAAATGATTTTAGACCCTAGTCCTCTAAGGACCGTTACAGGACATTTGGAGTCGATATAGAGTGTCTCTTGACCTAGGGGTGTACGTGTCCTTGCACCAAATCCATTTCAGTACATTTGGAGTCGATCTGGGGTTGTCTGTCGGTCTAGGGATGTCTGTCAATCTAGAGTGTCCGTTCGTCCTTCTGGGCCTCTGTGTGGTGCACACGATATCTCTCAAAGGGAGGTATCCGAATTGGTCCAAACTTGGTACATCGTAGTATTAGTATCAAACCTAGATCGGATTCGGAGATGGGCAATATCGGACCGCTCCTTCCGGTACCTCCAAACTTTTAATAAAACAAGATAAATTCATCTGATTTTGTGCAAAGTTTGGAAAGCTTATATTTTTATTAGGGCTAGGTACGGCGGTAAAATGAACAAAATGGGACCACTTTATCAGGTACCTCCCCCACAAAGGGTTAAAATTTTGAATAATCTCAACACCCTAATATTTCTTCTAAGCTAAAACCTGTTGTAAAGATAGAATATATCGGCCCACCCATTCTGGTACCTCCCGCACAACTGGTCAAATTTTTGGAATAATTACAACTCTCATAAAAAGCGAAATGGACATTAGTTTCAACTCAGTTTCAAAATTAGTTTTCAAATTAGTTTCAAACTCAGCACATCTCAATAGATCTATTAACACAAGATCCGGTGTGAATATGGGACATGTAGACCCAACCCTTGTGGTACTTTACCCACAACGGGTCAAAATTTTGAAAAAATTGCAACTCTCATAAAATGCAAAATAAGCATCCGACTATCTTCAAACTTCACACATTCCAATATTTTAGCTAACACAAGATCTGGTGTGAGGATGGAATACATCGGTCCCCTCCTTCTGGTACCTCCCCCACAAAGGGGTCAAAATTTTGAATAACCAAAATGCCCACAAAAAGCGAAATAAGCATCCAATCCTCTTCAAATTTCACACATCCCAATATTCCTTCTAAAACAAGATATGGTATGAAGATGGCATATATTGGTTCTGTTCTTCTGGTACCTCCCCCACAACGGGTCAAAATTTTGGAATAATTACATCTCTGATAAAATGCAAAATAAGCATCCGACTGTCTTCAAATTTCAGACATCCCAATATTTTAGCTAACACAAGATCTGGTGTGAAGATGGCATACATCGGTCCCCTCCTTCTGGTACCTCCCCCACAACGGGTCAAAATTTTGAAATAATTAAATCTCTCATAAAATGCAAAATATGCATCCGAATATCCTCAAATCTCAGACATCCCAATATTTTACCTAACACAAGATCTAGTGTGAAGATGGAATGTATCGGACCACTCCTTCTGGTACCTCCCCCACAAAGGACTCAAAATTTTGAATAGCCACGAAGCTCAAAAAACGAGAAATAAGCAACCGATTACTTTCAAACTCGGCTCATCTCAATAGCTCTATTAAGGCAAGATCTGATATGAAGACGGGAAATATTGGTCTACACCTTCAGGTACCTCCCCCACAAAGCGGTCAAAATTTTTAATAAAAAATTCTCATAAAATTCGAAGTAAGCATCCAATCCTCTTCAAACTCAGTACATCTCAATATGTCTAATAACACAAGATCTGGTGTGAAGATGATATATATCGGTTCACTCCTTCTGGTACCTCCCCCACAAAGGGGTCAAAAATTTTGAACAACCAAAATGCCCGTAAAATGCCAAATAAGCATCCGACTCTCTTCAAATTCCACACATCCCAATTTTTCTCCTTACTCAAGATCTGGTGTAAAGATGGAAGTTATCGGTCCAATTCTTCTGGTACCTTCCCCACAAAGGGGTCAAAATTTGGAATAACTGAAACGCTCATAAAATGCGAAATAAGCATCCAATTCTTCTTAAACTTCATACATCCTAACCTTTCTTTCAAAACAAAACCTGGTGAAAAGATGGAATATACAGGCCCACTCCTTCTGGTACCTCCCTCACAAAGGGGCCAAATTTTGATTAATAATGTCTCTCATAGATGTGATATATACATACCAAAATATATTAAAATAAACGGGCATTGGCTGAGGGTATACATCTGTCGGCGTAAAAAACCGACTGATATTTTTTACCTTTTTTTAATTCAGCTAAGTACCTACTTAGCTGTGTTTGTGTGAATGTGTGTTTCTTTTAATTTAAATTCATGGAAAAATCATCCAAAAGATAAGGAATTGACAAACATAGACTTCATGTATGCTTGTTGTTTTTCGATTTTTTTCTAGGATAATTAACAGCTAATTGGACCCAACAAACGTACATTTGATGAGGCAAAACAAAAAAAATCGTTTAAATAAATCTTAAAAAAAAAACAAAAATTTTAGAAAATTAAGCTTGAAATGGAAATTTAATGAAATAGTTTAGATAACAGTTTAAAAACAAAAAAAAATATATTAGAACAAGAATTAAAAAAAAAAAAAATAAACATATATAAGAGTTTAAGTATAGCTTAACCGTATGTGCCCTTTTTTAGAGAAAACAAAACAAAAACAACATAAGCGAAATCTTGAAGAAGAAGCAAAAAACCCAGCTCTCTTTTGATGGACAAAAAGAAGACCCCAAAAAACATTTTCTGGTTTTTATTGAATTATTAGAATAAATGAAAAAATATATAAAAATAGAAAAGCTACAACTACAAAAACAACGACAAAAACAAGCAATTTTGCTGAAGATGATGTTAAGGATGATGATAATGCTAAAAGAAAACAAACAAAGCAATTATGCTTATGAGGAAAAAAACCATAAAATTTTTTAAAGAAAAAATATCCATTTATAGAAAAAAAAATCATAAGAAAAGGTTTCGAAATTCCAAAAAAGAAAAAACATTAAATTATGAAATTTAAATATAAAAATTAAAAACAAAAGAATACTAATTACAAAAAAAGACGTATAAATTTGAAAACCTTTAATAAAGACTTTCCTATACCAAAAACAAAAACCAAGCAGAAGGAGAAGAAGAAAAAGAAACCATGGAATGAAAATTAAATTTTTCGAAACAAAACAAAAATGTTTCACAGTAATAGAGCTCTGAAAAATAACACACGCCCCGAAAAAAAATCCCCCCTCCCTACCTTTCTCCCTCCAGAACAACAAACTTTATCAATTGTTTAGATTGAACGAATGAATCTATGTGGAAACAAACTATACTCTGTCTATTACTATTACTTACTTCAATTTCCGCCCAAGAATACTACAGCAAAAACAACAACAACAACAAGAACTTTTTAAATTTATATTTATTAAATGAAAATGAAAAAACAAACAAGCAGAACAACAACAAATTTTAGATACAATTTTTTTCTAGAAAAAAAAAAACCTAAACAAATTGAATGGAAGACAAGACAAGAAAAGAGACACAGAGGGCCTCAAATTAAATAGGAGTTTTACATCAAATTATTTTTGTTAGCTCGAACAATCAGACAAAAACAAAGAAAGAAAAAAGAAACAAACAGGACACCTTTTTTTGGACTCAGGCAGAGAGGAGAGAAAGTAAAAGAGGAATCTTAATACTATATTTCCATCTCTGCTACCTAAGACTCCTAGAACATTAACTAAAGCAAAACAGCAAACAGTAACAACAACCACAAACAAAACAACTGTAAACCGAAAACATATCAATGAATTATTCAAAAAAAAAAAAAAAACATTATACATATATATATTAAAAATTATAAAATAAAAAAATAAAAATAATTATTATTATATATATTTAAGAAGAGGAAAAAAAAAAACAAAAAATGTTAAAAAGACATGGGGTTTAATTACAAATTTAAAAACAAAACAAAAAATCATATATTAAAATAAAAAAATAACAATTATTATTAAAATTAACAACATAAAAGAAGAAAGGGAAGAAACAGAGGAGAAAGGAAGAGACATTTTCTAACAACATTTTTCTCATTACAAACAAAAATATTAAAAATAATTATAGGTTTTTAATTTGGCAGGGTGTAGGAGAATGTGGAAATAGAAAATTGAATAAAAAATAATAAAATAATAATTTTCGTTATAAAACTAATTTTTCCTTTCAAATACATTCTCAATATATATTTTAAAATTTGTATTTTTTTTTTTTTTTTGAGAGAAAAAAAAATATCATTATTTTATTGCATATTTTAAAAAATCTAAATATATATTTTAAAATTTGGAAATTTTCTGAAATTTAAATTTTTGAAAGAAGAATAATTTTTAAAATATTTTTTCTTTAACCCTTAACCAAAATTCTAATAAATTCTAAAATTTTAAAGAAAGTTCCATATTTTTTTTTAATTCTTAGCCAAAATTAAAATATATTTTAAAATTTTAAAGAAATTTCCATAACTTTTATTTTTTATAAAATAAAAAATTAAAAAAGGAAAATCTTTACAAAAAATATTTACTTAAAAAAATTTTCAATATTTAAATATATATTGAGATTTTTTTTAAGTAAATATATTTTGTTAAGATAAAATAATTTTGGATATTACTGGAATTTTCAATTTTTCATTACATATTTTTGAGCAGTATATATTAAAAATGCAAAATTTAAAAAAAAAGTTGAGGAAAAATAATTTTTAAAATATTATTTATTTTTAAATTTTTAGCAGAAATTCAAATATATTTTAAAATTTTAAGGAAATTTGCATAATTTTTATTGCATATTTTTGAGCCTGTGTCGAAAATTGTAATTAAAAATATTGAAAAAATGTCTTAAAAAAATAATATTTAAAATTTTATTTCTTTTTAAATTCTTAGTAAAATTTTAAAATATATTTTAAAATTTTAAAGAAATTAAAAAATAGAATAATTTTTGAAGTATTAATTTTTTATTATTTATTTTTTTATTTAAAAATATAAATATATTTGATTTTTAAAAATTCTCTTAATTTTTATTGGATATTTTTGAGTTGCATGTGTCAGAAATGGTAAATAAAATATATTGGAAAAATTTAATAAAAAAATATTCAAAGTTTAAAATATATTTTTAATTTTTTTTTAGTAAATTTCATATCCAAAAATATATTTTTCTACACCATGGGCTCAAAAAATTGTCAGTAATTTCCAAAAAAAAATATACTATTTTGATCAAAGTTTGGAAAAAAAAATGGTTCAAAAATGTTTTAAAATTTCTTAAAAAAAATTCTCAGTTAAAATTGAAATCAAATTTGAAATATTTAGAATTTTTATATTTTTTAATCCCTACCCTGCAGGAAAAAAATATTTGCAGACATTTTTTTTTTAATTTCCCTTATTTTTTCAAGAGCATTTTTTTAATATGGAAAAATAAATTATAGAAAACTTTCTTTCAAATTTTTATGGAAACAATATTCCCTGATAATTTTCTTAATGTTCCCTTTTTGAGGCTAACAACCATCAGCTTTTTAAATCCATACACATTCTACACCCTGTCTGCCTTTTATAATTAAAAACCTAAATAAATAAATAAATCATCAAATACTGTTTCTTTTCTTCCCCTCCAAAAAGAACCCTAAATGGAAATGAAGAAAACTATTTTTTTCTAATTATTACAATTATTATTATTATCATCATTATTATTATTAAATTTATTATTATTTAAATGAATTTGTTTATTACCAAAGTTGTCCTTACTAAATATCAATTATTAATTGTTTAAAGCAAAACAAACAAACCAACCATTAAAAAAAAACCAACAATTATATATTTAATAATACTAAAATAAAAAATAAATAACAAAATAAAAACAAAAAAATCATATTAAATTAACAAACCCTTATATTACAACTTATTAACAAAAACAAAACAAAAAACAACCGACAAACCATTTTAAATTAAACATGTATTAGTTTAAAACTAGAGAAACCAAAGTTATAATTTATCAAACAACATTATGGGAAAACCAAAAACAAAATATTGATTTTCCGCCAAAATAAACCCAAATTTAATTAAAAATAAATTATGTATTTTCTAGCTTTTTTATTTAAATAATTTTCCTTTTTTTAAAGTGTCTTTCTTCTTAGAAAAAATATATATGTTTACTTTAATATTTTCTCTATACTACAACTACTACTCTATATATAAAAATTATATATTATGTTAATTATTTTAATTGTGTGTGTTTTTTTTTTTTAATTGAAAATTCCGTCCATTATTTAGTAATTTTTGTCCTGACATAGAGAACATTAATATTAACAACATCAACAGCAATAACAATACTTAAATTATTTTTTTTTCTCTATAATTTCTTTGATTGTTTGTTTTAAAATTTTAAATTAGTTTAATCATATAATTTTAAAAATAAAAATTCAACTTTTTTTCTCTTTTAAAACTTTTTATTTTGAACTGTGTGCGAAAGAGATGTCAGCTGGCAAGGTTGGGATTTTAAAAGAGTGTTATTGGGGAGAGACTTTTTTCTCAGCTTAAGAGAGAGCAGAGAATTCAATTATTTTCCAAAAACTAACTCTTTTTTGGGAATATAGGAACCAAGCTGTTGAGGCATTTAATGGAGAAATTTCTGTTTGGCATTTCCTTCTCTGAGAAGGGATAAATCAGGATGAAGTCAATTCATTACGCATACGTTTTTACCACCTTTTCTAGAGCCGGTGAAAAAAAAAAAAAAACTCAACACTGTCACTGTTAAGAGAGGCAAAGTTATCGAAAGAACTGTTATTTTTTTAATAAAAGATCTTTTAAGGGAATATATTTTCTTCGGAATATCTTCTCTAGATGTTCAGATATTGAGAAGGGTATTTTATTTTCCTTTGATATGCATTTACTCCAGAGATAGAAAAATATTTATAAAAATACTATTAATGGGACAGTGGTGAGATTAACACACTCTCTCTCTCGCTCTCACGAAATAAAAATATTGTGAGTTAATAAATTGCTGATTATGAAAACCAGCAACAACAGAACCTTCTCAACGGAGGTTAAATGGTTGTTGTGTTACTTGAGTTGTGAGTTTGCTCTCTTCTTGTGCCCGCGGGCACTATTTTCGAACCACGTAAACCACAGGAATGAAACTACGCAATAAAAAATAAACTGCAATTTTAGAATAGATTAAAAAAAAGAGAAGGCATTTTAAAAGAGGCATTGTGCCTCTTTGCTCTTCTATAGATCAGGATGGAAATTTAGCTATTTACCTAATCTTTGGTAGGCAAGATATTAAAAAAAAAAACTTTCAGAAGTTGTTAAAGCAGATTTGTAGCTTTGCAAGACCTCATCAGAGCCCACATAAAAAGAGAAGGCATATATCTTTGCTCTCTGTCCAGGGATGTACATTTGGAAATATTCCATTGATAAGGGTTGCTGAGAGACCATTTGTTTCAAAACATCTTGAAAACTACATTTTTACATTGAAAATCTACTATACTCATGGTCCCATATACATGTACAATAGGGACCCCAAGGTGGTACTGTAACTTTTTCACTAGTTCCGATTTTTTAAAATATGCTTATCTGCATGAATCAGGGATGAAAATAAAAGTCTTCATGGATGGAAATTCATAGATAAAACTGTTAAGTGTAAATCTTCACATAAGGGAGAGCCATGCTGAAAATGACCTGATCCATAAAAGTGCTACAAAACACCTCCTACTCATCTGAGAAAGTCTGTTTTTCTTGAGATATTGAGAGAGCCATGCCGAAAGTAACTCTCTATATGCCTATAATTCATCGAGGGTCTTCAAAACACTCTGAATCTCCCTCATAGGTGATTTCCAGCTTCTCTGAGAGGCCATATTGTTAATGAGAGAACATGAGGACTATAATTTCTCAATTTATTTGTGAAAAAAAGGATTATATTTTTCAGCTATTAAATGTCTCCTCTCTCTTTTTCTCTCATGTGAGTTCCACAAAATTTTGCAGGTATTAAATGTCTTCTCTCTCTCGTGTAGTTTTCACAAAGAGCTCAAGACCACCTTTGATCTCTCTTTATAAAACTTAAGAAACTAATGGATGATTTCCTACATATCTGGGAGAATAGAATGTTATCGAGACGATCTGCAGAGATTAAGAGGATAAAGCGAAAAATATGCAACAAGAGGCCTACTAGTTATACGAGAATTTCAGAACACCTTGGATGTTTCCTTTAAAATATCGAGGAACTTGTAGAACATTTCCTACTCATCCGAGGGAATCTATTGTTAATGAAAGAATCCCTTGATAATAAGAGAATATATTATTCCTAGTAATAGGAAGGCTTCAGAACACCTAGGATCTTTCTTCTAAAAGCTTTAGAAACTTGTAGAATATTTTCTACTTATCTCTTTTCATTGAGAAAAGCCCTTGATATTGAGAGAATATAATGTTATTAAGAGAATCTACAGACATTGATAGGAGAATGCCAAAAATATAGGAGAGCTTCAGAACACCTTGGATCTTTCTTTTAAAAGCTCAAGAAACTTTTAGAACTTTTTCTACTCATCTGAGGGAATCTCTTTTCATTGAGAGAATATAATGATATTGAGAATCTACAGAGATTGATAGGAGAGAGCGAAAAATAGGCATCAAAGGGCCATCTAGTAATAGGAGAGCTTCAGAACACCTTGGATCTTTCCTTTAAACGATCGAGACACTTGTAGATCATTTCCTACTTATCTGAGGAAATCTCTTGTTAATGAGAAAATCTCTTGATATTGAGACTATATATTAGAAAATAACTTATCTTTCCTAATTTAATCCCGATGCCATTAAAAAAGAACCAGAGTGCCTCTTTTCCTGATAAATACCATATTTCAGCACAGGGCAAAATAAGACTCGCTCTCAGTAAACGAAATTCACTCCGCGTAAAATCAGGACCATTACAAAAAAATATGTAATCAGAGAGTGACGGAATTGGGAGAACATAAAATTGCAAATCTGCCCTACGCTACTTCATAAAAAATGTTGTTCAATAATCACATCTCTCATCTCTTTCTCTAATGTTCCTTATTCTCTTCCGGGGTTGGAAATGTTAAACCGTTTAATGTACCTTAGATTTCATGACATTTTCTGAACATAAGGAATATTCCTACAACTCATCCCCAGCGGAAGAAGAATATAATTCATGACTCTTTTGGGTCCCTGAGTAAACCTTGCCCAGTTGTGTCAAATATAAGTCATAATTTCAAAAAAAAAAAAAACTTGTAATTTTCAAAAGAACTCAACAAAAAAAATTTTTCTTAACAAGATTTTGATTTTCAGATTTGATTTTTCAATAGAAATAAATATTATTTTATTTCCATTTATTTTTATATAGAAAAATTTTTTAAACATTTTTTCTTTAACTTCCTCTTTTAAAATTCCCAAAATAATTTTTGGCAATATATATTTTTTTAAAATTCAAATAACTAAATAAAAAACATCAAATAAATTACAAAACAAAAAAAAACCTAATAAAACCGCAAAGCTCTTGAGTAAACTTAACATGTATGTTCAGCTAAATATATATCATTAAAAACAACAACAACGGACATACATGTAATTTACTTACTTAATGCATATCATAACTTGCGCCTTTTATTATACATATATATATTAACAACAAAATACAATTATATAAATATTTAAAACAAAAAAAATGTATTTAATTTTTTTTCGAAATTTTTGTCTTTTTAGTCTTTAAGAGTAATTAATAGCAATGTTTTAAAACAAATATTTATAACTATATGAAAAGAAAAAAAAAACAAGAAAAATATAAAAACAAATAAATGGAAAGAGAAATAAAAAATAAAAACTATTCAGGTTAAGTCTTTATGGAAAACAATTAAAAGAAAACAATATTATTATAACAATAAATTATAATATAGTAATTAAAAAAATGAATAAAAATACCAATAAACATTACGACATACATGTTTATCAATAACAAATGAAAAAAAAAAATAAATAAAAATTATCAAACCAAATTCAAAGCAATTTATTTATAACAAAATAAAAAAAAACAAATACGAAAAGACAAAAACAAGAAACCCAAGAAGTTTCATCAATTTTGTTATTCTCTCTCTCTTTTTTCAAATGGAGTCGATCTCCAGCTGAAATCTTTCTGATGACAATAGCTAACAAAACAGGCATCATCAAGCGAATTATTTTTAATTGCAATTCTTTAACAATGGCAAACTAAAACAAAAAAACATTTTACTAGAAAGTTTTAACAATTTTTATTCATCCCCAAGAAAATTTTATCTAGATAAAATTTATATTTAAAACAAACATACAACAACAACAACAACTATATACAAATAGTCTACACTGCGTTTTTCTAAGCTATAATCTTTCATTTATGTTGGTGTAGAGAAATTCAATAAAACATTTCAAAGAAACAAAACCAAAATTGTATTTTATTTATTGAACAACAATTTTGAAACAAAATTAATTTTTTGGTTAAACAGAAAATCATAAGAATTTCTCTCTGGGGGTGTAAATTTGAGAATTAAAAATTGCATTTTCTCCGCGATTTTCCCAATTGAATGGAGAGATTTGTGAATGATTTTTGACGGTTTGAATATCGAGGTGGTCATTTATTGTCAGTATAGACCAGGGGTCGGCAGCGAAATTTTTGTGAGAAAATGTCTCTATGTCGATGATGCAGTTTGTTTTATTGCTCTCTTTTCCGTTTAGCAATGACTTTACATCACTGATGGTTTACATGCGATGATCATCGAAAGAGCGAAAGTCACACTCATATTCATCGTGATAGAAATGGGTTGCCGACCTCTGTGATTAAACAGGGCCAGGCAAATAATAACATGAGTGCCTTCGAGAGCGTAATTCTCGCCACCCACAAAGTCAAGAAACAATGTAATCTAAACGCCCAAACCATTTGCTGGGCAAAACTGCCCTAAAACCTACGCACTGCTAATAGACGTATTCTCTTTTCTCTCTTTTTGTCAGTAATTTTTGATGGTGAATTCTCAGTAACTCTCACTCTCAATTTTGTAATGTACATCATTGGCATAGACAAATTAGGTATAGACTAAAAAGTTTTAAAATCTCCCCATCCGGCAGATGTCACTATTGTTGGTCTTGGGCCAGTCAAGTCACTCAGGGCTAGTGAAGTCACTCGACTTCGAAAACAATTTATTCATTTTTCTGCTATTTAAGTTCTATATTTTTATATTTCACGACATATTTGAACAATGTAAAAATAAACAAAGTCGATGTTTCGTTTTTAATTGATAAATAATAAAGAATCATAAAAATATTTAATATTTTGTATTTTGAGAGAATTGAGTGAGTCTACTGAACCTCTCTCACAGCATGAACGACATCTATTGAAGCACTTTTTTCAGAGATAACAGATGAGACAACTTTTTAGTCTATACCTAATTTGTCTATGTCATTGGTCCAAACCAGTGCTGCTCAAGAACAAGAGCCGCTCTCCAGATGATTTCTCTTTGCTTTAAGAAATCAGTAATAAATCAGTGTTAAAACATTATTCATTTCTTTATTGTTAATTATTAGCTTCACTAACACTTTAGGACCAACTACATTTTTAAAAACAATTGAAATACATTTTGGAATACAAAGATTTCTCTTTATTTGCTAAAATTTAGAATACAAAGTTTTAGAATACAAAGTTGTCTCTTTATTTTCTAAAATTTATTTCTAATATTTATTCCTCTTTATTTTCTCTTTTACGGACTCATGTGCTAGCACGCGGTTTTGAGCAGTGCTGGTCCAAACACTAATAAAATTGGGAGAACATAAAAATGAGAGTCTCACACATAGAACTATTTAAAAACAATATAATCTGAGAGTAAACAAATTGAGAGAACACAAAAGAGCGTTTCTCAGTCCGAGGCAAGCATTGAGTCCCCCGATTTACAAAGGATTTTTTAAAGCAAGAATCGCTAAAATAGTGGAAGCAAGCAAATAAAATGAGCAACCATGCAATATAATTTTGCTGAAACCAGCCTTACTCGCAATATATGCATTAGTAGTTGTGAGAGACTCTGTTGCCCTGCCAAATCAACGGAAAATGAAAAGATAAAGAGAGTATACGTGTGTTTTGCTTAAACTTTTTCGTTCGAGGCTGTTCATAGCTGGCTGAAACTAACATCTACCGTCATTGGGTTTTTATAATTTTTAATCACAATCAAATAGTGATATCGGTCTATAACTACTGCATTTTCCCGGAGGTGAGCCTCTCTTATATTTGAAAACCAACATGGCCTATTTCCATGCCCAAAAAATATTATCCAGGTTATTATATAACACTGCTAGGAAAATCGAAATACCCTATGGGGTATTCTGCCGAAGCCGCGCGGTTAACGTACTGTCCAACAGGCAATCGCGTTACCCACACAACCGGCGCGAAAAATTCCGCCCCTGTTCTAATGAATGGCGTTTTAAAGTCGAATAATTGCTCTTCGGGAGGAATCAAACTCCCAAGCTAGTCAATTAAGTGGGTCACCAGAAAAATGGAAAAACACCCTGCACATGGTTCTCTAAGCCTTTAGTCCTTTTACCGTGTTCTAAATGGAGTATACTTGTATTGCCATCTGAGCAACTTACAGTTTCATTTGTACCAAGTATAGCTGTCCTATTTAATTGGTTCAAAAATTTCCCATCTTCTTTCATTCTCCATTTAAAGAGAGTCGCCAATTCTGTGTTCCAGGTTTTTGATATTTAAGAATAGAATATCCACCCAGATCAGAAGATCTTCCTAGACACTTGTGAATAAAGACCACAATTCTTGGAACAAAATCTGCAATGTGAATAGATACAACGCAATTGTGGCAGTTGACGATCCCTGCTTTGAATATACCAACTAAAATTACACATTAAGAGCTGAAATTATTGAAACCTCTCTTTCTAGAAATGACTATATTCATAGTTAATTGCCCACTTTAAATTGAATTCTTTTTATGGAAAATTTTTAGTTCTGTCTATATTGGTCTCGATAATATTTTTTTTATGTTTCCGCATATAAAATTCCATCAAAATTCCAGCTCACAATGCATTTCTTAGGAGAAGAAACATTATAATTGAAACTGAAATAAATTTTATTGAATAATTTTTCTGTTTCTAGTTTTTTCCATATTGGTCGTCGCGGAACCTCAACTAAAAATATATAAATAGTATGTATGTAAGCATATCATGAATTCCACAATTATATTCATATATTTTCCACCACTACCTCGACAAACTCTCTTTCATTCCACAAGCTTTAATCTCTGGTGAAATGTAAAAACAACGATGTATTCAATTTGGACTCTTGAGAAAACTCTATTGTGGAAAGAAACATTTTTAACTGTACTTTTCGTTTGAACTACGTTACAGCTCCTCTTTTTCCATATTGCTCACGGACTTCACGTAAAACTATTATTAAAAGTATGTTTGCATTTCAAAAATTCCAAAACTATTTTCTTATTTTGAACTACTTTACCACTACTTTTAATGCTATTCTCAATCTGCTTTGACAAACGCACTCTGGTTTCAACAACTTTCTCTCACTCTCTCAGCATTTTCAACAGCAGTGGATAGTTTTGCTGACGACCTCCGTTTCTCTCTTTAGTTTAGCAGTGGATCATCGAGATTACTTTGATTTCGAAAAAAAAAAAAATGAATATTTGAACCATCTTCTCATGTCATCTGCATATATTAGCTCTCAAAAGATTCCAAGAAGTTTCATCAATTTTGTTATTCTCTCTCTCTTTTTTCAAATGGAGTCGATCTCCAGCTGAAATCTTTCTGATGACAATAGCTAACAAAACAGGCATCATCAAGCGAATTATTTTTAATTGCAATTCTTTAACAATGGCAAACTAAAACAAAAAAACATTTTACTAGAAAGTTTTAACAATTTTTATTCATCCCCAAGAAAATTTTATCTAGATAAAATTTATATTTAAAACAAACATACAACAACAACAACAACTATATACAAATAGTCTACACTGCGTTTTTCTAAGCTATAATCTTTCATTTATGTTGGTGTAGAGAAATTCAATAAAACATTTCAAAGAAACAAAACCAAAATTGTATTTTATTTATTGAACAACAATTTTGAAACAAAATTAATTTTTTGGTTAAACAGAAAATCATAAGAATTTCTCTCTGGGGGTGTAAATTTGAGAATTAAAAATTGCATTTTCTCCGCGATTTTCCCAATTGAATGGAGAGATTTGTGAATGATTTTTGACGGTTTGAATATCGAGGTGGTCATTTATTGTCAGTATAGACCAGGGGTCGGCAGCGAAATTTTTGTGAGAAAATGTCTCTATGTCGATGATGCAGTTTGTTTTATTGCTCTCTTTTCCGTTTAGCAATGACTTTACATCACTGATGGTTTACATGCGATGATCATCGAAAGAGCGAAAGTCACACTCATATTCATCGTGATAGAAATGGGTTGCCGACCTCTGTGATTAAACAGGGCCAGGCAAATAATAACATGAGTGCCTTCGAGAGCGTAATTCTCGCCACCCACAAAGTCAAGAAACAATGTAATCTAAACGCCCAAACCATTTGCTGGGCAAAACTGCCCTAAAACCTACGCACTGCTAATAGACGTATTCTCTTTTCTCTCTTTTTGTCAGTAATTTTTGATGGTGAATTCTCGGTAACTCTCACTCTCAATTTTGTAATGTACATCATTGGCATAGACAAATTAGGTATAGACTAAAAAGTTTTAAAATCTCCCCATCCGGCAGATGTCACTATTGTTGGTCTTGGGCCAGTCAAGTCACTCAGGGCTAGTGAAGTCACTCGACTTCGAAAACAATTTATTCATTTTTCTGCTATTTAAGTTCTATATTTTTATATTTCACGACATATTTGAACAATGTAAAAATAAACAAAGTCGATGTTTCGTTTTTAATTGATAAATAATAAAGAATCATAAAAATATTTAATATTTTGTATTTTGAGAGAATTGAGTGAGTCTACTGAACCTCTCTCACAGCATGAACGACATCTATTGAAGCACTTTTTTCAGAGATAACAGATGAGACAACTTTTTAGTCTATACCTAATTTGTCTATGTCATTGGTCCAAACCAGTGCTGCTCAAGAACAAGAGCCGCTCTCCAGATGATTTCTCTTTGCTTTAAGAAATCAGTAATAAATCAGTGTTAAAACATTATTCATTTCTTTATTGTTAATTATTAGCTTCACTAACACTTTAGGACCAACTACATTTTTAAAAACAATTGAAATACATTTTGGAATACAAAGATTTCTCTTTATTTGCTAAAATTTAGAATACAAAGTTTTAGAATACAAAGTTGTCTCTTTATTTTCTAAAATTTATTTCTAATATTTATTCCTCTTTATTTTCTCTTTTACGGACTCATGTGCTAGCACGCGGTTTTGAGCAGTGCTGGTCCAAACACTAATAAAATTGGGAGAACATAAAAATGAGAGTCTCACACATAGAACTATTTAAAAACAATATAATCTGAGAGTAAACAAATTGAGAGAACACAAAAGAGCGTTTCTCAGTCCGAGGCAAGCATTGAGTCCCCCGATTTACAAAGGATTTTTTAAAGCAAGAATCGCTAAAATAGTGGAAGCAAGCAAATAAAATGAGCAACCATGCAATATAATTTTGCTGAAACCAGCCTTACTCGCAATATATGCATTAGTAGTTGTGAGAGACTCTGTTGCCCTGCCAAATCAACGGAAAATGAAAAGATAAAGAGAGTATACGTGTGTTTTGCTTAAACTTTTTCGTTCGAGGCTGTTCATAGCTGGCTGAAACTAACATCTACCGTCATTGGGTTTTTATAATTTTTAATCACAATCAAATAGTGATATCGGTCTATAACTACTGCATTTTCCCGGAGGTGAGCCTCTCTTATATTTGAAAACCAACATGGCCTATTTCCATGCCCAAAAAATATTATCCAGGTTATTATATAACACTGCTAGGAAAATCGAAATACCCTATGGGGTATTCTGCCGAAGCCGCGCGGTTAACGTACTGTCCAACAGGCAATCGCGTTACCCACACAACCGGCGCGAAAAATTCCGCCCCTGTTCTAATGAATGGCGTTTTAAAGTCGAATAATTGCTCTTCGGGAGGAATCAAACTCCCAAGCTAGTCAATTAAGTGGGTCACCAGAAAAATGGAAAAACACCCTGCACATGGTTCTCTAAGCCTTTAGTCCTTTTACCGTGTTCTAAATGGAGTATACTTGTATTGCCATCTGAGCAACTTACAGTTTCATTTGTACCAAGTATAGCTGTCCTATTTAATTGGTTCAAAAATTTCCCATCTTCTTTCATTCTCCATTTAAAGAGAGTCGCCAATTCTGTGTTCCAGGTTTTTGATATTTAAGAATAGAATATCCACCCAGATCAGAAGATCTTCCTAGACACTTGTGAATAAAGACCACAATTCTTGGAACAAAATCTGCAATGTGAATAGATACAACGCAATTGTGGCAGTTGACGATCCCTGCTTTGAATATACCAACTAAAATTACACATTAAGAGCTGAAATTATTGAAACCTCTCTTTCTAGAAATGACTATATTCATAGTTAATTGCCCACTTTAAATTGAATTCTTTTTATGGAAAATTTTTAGTTCTGTCTATATTGGTCTCGATAATATTTTTTTTATGTTTCCGCATATAAAATTCCATCAAAATTCCAGCTCACAATGCATTTCTTAGGAGAAGAAACATTATAATTGAAACTGAAATAAATTTTATTGAATAATTTTTCTGTTTCTAGTTTTTTCCATATTGGTCGTCGCGGAACCTCAACTAAAAATATATAAATAGTATGTATGTAAGCATATCATGAATTCCACAATTATATTCATATATTTTCCACCACTACCTCGACAAACTCTCTTTCATTCCACAAGCTTTAATCTCTGGTGAAATGTAAAAACAACGATGTATTCAATTTGGACTCTTGAGAAAACTCTATTGTGGAAAGAAACATTTTTAACTGTACTTTTCGTTTGAACTACGTTACAGCTCCTCTTTTTCCATATTGCTCACGGACTTCACGTAAAACTATTATTAAAAGTATGTTTGCATTTCAAAAATTCCAAAACTATTTTCTTATTTTGAACTACTTTACCACTACTTTTAATGCTATTCTCAATCTGCTTTGACAAACGCACTCTGGTTTCAACAACTTTCTCTCACTCTCTCAGCATTTTCAACAGCAGTGGATAGTTTTGCTGACGACCTCCGTTTCTCTCTTTAGTTTAGCAGTGGATCATCGAGATTACTTTGATTTCGAAAAAAAAAAAAATGAATATTTGAACCATCTTCTCATGTCATCTGCATATATTAGCTCTCAAAAGATTCCACGTATGAACTGAGTTTTAGAAATGAGGAAATCCAAACCTTTACCTTACCTTATGAACACTTTTCGTATAATGTATTTATTACATTATTATATTCACAATAAGTTCAACATAAAAAGAAATTTATTTAGATCTATGAACTGTGTACTTAAAATACCGTTTTTCGAACTTGGTCATTACTTTATGAATGCTATATTTGAATGCTTTTTATGTGATTTCTCCTCGCGTCAATATTTGATTTCAAGCAATCCAACAAAAAATAAAATAGTGTTTTAAAATTTATGAACTAAGTTCATATTTCTTCGTTATATGCAAAAAAAATTCCCACAGAATCAGTTTTAAATATATGAACTGAGTTCATAAAATACAGAAATTTGATCATGGACATTACGTTATGTATTTATTATTGAAATTTGGAATAAACAAATCGTCGTGCCAACCGAGAATACTTGTTATCTAAAGAGATTCAGTAGCTTTTTAAAATGAAAGTCGTAGTAAACTAATGAGAAATTAAGGGGTAAGCTTTGGATTTTCACCATTACAGATTGCTCTTCTTTACCTTCTCATAAAATAGATTGAGAGTAATTTTAATCATATTATGGATTTTTACCAAACGTGATTCTACTACCTTAAAATGTTATGGTTATTGAGAGGTTAAAGAAAACAGAAAAGAGTAAAGAGTTTAGTGTAGGGCTGAGATCGTCATTTCTTAGAATGTTTTACTCTCTGATAACATAGTTTTTAGTCGTTCTGTCTGTGCGTGGAGAGATTTTGCTTGCTGAAAGTACGCGTGTCTAAATTTTAGGACATTTAGATTACAGAGAGCATTTCTGTAGGTCTGTTTACTGCTCATAGCTTGTCTGCTTAACTGACACGAACATCGTAAGAGAAACTCTCCATTTCTCATTAAATATCGTATAATCTAATTTATTATAATTTACTAATGATAAACAAACGAACGGTTCAGTGGTGAGTTTATTAATCGATGGTGAGTTTTACACACAAAACTGTTATTATGTATGTGCTACAGATAATTGCTCATTGGTCCCTATTATTTTTTTCAGGCGAATTCGATTTTTATTTTTTTTTTTTCTACAAAAATGTAATTTGTGATTTAAAGGTTTTCTCCTCATTGAAGGTAGTTAAAATTTATTTTTCTCTGTACGAGATATATCGTCAAATTACATAATTTTTTTTATCACCGACTTGTGTATGAGTAAAAATTGTTAAAACTTTCAATTAAAAAAAAAAAATTAAATATTAAAATTATTATTTTAAGTATTGTTAGTGGATCTCTCTATTTTGGTTAGCTGTTTCGTTAGTATGTAATTATGTGTGTTATATGAAAGCTAAATACCAAGACAAAACTGAAAGTATAGAAGCTACTATTTATTTAAAAACAAAAACATTTTTGTTTTAATTTTATTTGTATTAAAGTACTATTTTTAGTATATACATTAGTTGTAAGACTTAATTTTTTAATATTTTATTTTTAATTTCTAATAATTGCAGTAAAAAATTAACTACAATTATTGTTGTCTCTCAACCCCACAAAAGTAAGACCAACATCGTTATTTTCGTTGATTATTTAATGCTGAACTATCAACAATGCCGGCATAACAACAATATTAATAAATAAATAAATCTAACAGAAAAAGTAAATATAACTATAAATTTAAATTAAATAAAAACCTATACATTACATATAAACTAGTTGTAAGAAAGAAACGAAAAAATTCTTATTAATTATTAAAAGTAAATAAAATAAAAGCAGAAAAAAATAAAATAAAATGAAATGACCGAAAACAAAAACTAAACAATATGAATTATGGGAACATTATTATTATATATATTCAATAAATATTAATTAATAATTATATGATAATTAACAGTAACAACAACAAAAAACCAACAAGAACAACAACCACAAAACAAGTGAATAAACCAAATAAACAGATACATATCAGCAATGGAAGAAAAATGAAATACATATTTAATAACATAAAAATATCAACAACAACAACTTTTACATGACAAGTCCCTGCTCCCCCATTACTAAGAGAAAATCTGTATCATCAGAAAAGAAAGTAGTTATTGAAAATTTAAAAGAATAACGGCAAACAGTACTCGACACAACTCAACTACTTTAAATGCGAGACAGTTTGAGGTTAAGCTATCGATATTGAAAAAGAAAATAGGAAAATAATAATATTAATACAATGTGTTATTTTAAAAGTTAAAACCATAAATAAATGATATTGAAAGGCTAAAGAAAATGATGAAGCTAATCAAGGTCAAATATTTATTATGATACCAAAAAAAGAGAAAAAGAATCCCCTATTTTCAATTACAAAAATTTTATTTTCAATCAAAATTTTTAATGGAAAGAAGCTATACGCATCTGTTACAAAAAAAAATTCTACCAAAATAGTTTCAAGAACTTTTAAAAATTAATTTCAGAATTTTTTACCAAATTTTATTTGTTTTTTTTTTTTTTTTTTTTTTGTAATTTAATATGTTTATTATTATTGTTTTTGCCCCCAAACTCATGCGACTTAAAAAACTCTGAAAAACAAGACGCTGACACCAAAAATAATTTAAAAATAAATTTATATAATTATGAAATTAAAAAGCAATGATTTCCTATTTTTTTTTTTGTTTTTAATTTATAAAAAAAAGTATTATTATTATTATTATTATTTTTTCATTTTTTATTAATTAATTTTTTTCATTTTTCCATTAATAATTAAAAAAATATTTCCCCAAATTCAAAGATTTTAATTTAAATAAAATTTTGTATTCTGACTCGGACGATGATGATTTCAATAGAAAAAATTTAGCCTCTCGGTCGACCTTTTCAGGATAACTTTTTTATAGAAAAAATGTGTAAGGACAAGGACTTTTTTCTTTAGAAAAAAATGGAGTCTCATAAGGATGGTTTTGGAGAAAGCCTGGAAAACTTTTTTATAGTCTCTTTTTATAGATGAGTCTCATTAGGACGACTTGTTTTCTATAGGAATCTCGTCCGGTAGACTTTATTCAATAGAAATCATATTGGAGTCTAACTTTTTTCGACAGGAAAAAATCGGGTTATAAGGAAGATATTTTTACTTTATAAAATAAATTGAAGGTTTCATCAGGAAGCCTTATTTCTCCAAAAAAATATATGAGTCACATCAGGACGGCTTTTTTTTATAGAAAAAATTGGAATCTCATCAACGTGACTTTTTTCTATAGAAAAAATTGGTGTCTCATCAGGAAAAAAAAATGAGTCTCATCAGGACAATTTTTTTTCTATAGAAAAAATTGGAGTCTCATCAGGACGACTTTTATCCGTAGAAAAAAAATGAGTCTCATCAGGACAATTTTTTTTCTATAGAAAAAATTGGAGTCTCATCAGGACGACTTATTTTATAGAAAAAAAATTGAGTCTCATCAAGAACAATTTTTTTAGGAGAAAGTCCGACTCACATATAGAAAAAAATTCACATAGAAAAAATCTCTTTTTTTTCTACAGAAAAAATTGGAATCTCATCCAGACTACATTTTCGATAGATAAAATCTGAGTCTAATTCGTCTCATCACGACCACATTTTTTCTATAGAAAACAATTGGGTCGCATCTAGAACAACATGAAGTCTCATCAGGACGACTTTTTGCATAAAAAAAAAATTAGAGCCTCACCAGAACGACTTTTTTCATAGAAAAAAATGGAGTCTCATCAGGACAATTTTTTTCTATAGAAAAAAATTAGAGCCTCTCCAGGACGACTTTTTTCTGTAAAAAAAAAAAAATTGGAGTCTCTTCAGGACGACTTTTTTTCCATAGAAAAAATTAAACCTTCACCAGAACGACTTTTTTTCTGTAGAAAAAAAATTGGAGTCTCTTCCGGACGACTTCTTTTTTCTCTAGAAAAAAAATGGGGTCACATCAGGACGATTTTTTTTTCTATAGAAACAAATTGGAACCTCGTCATGACTACTTTTTTCTATAGAAAAAAATTGGAGCCTCATCAGTACGATTTTTTCTATAGAAACAGAACTATCCTCATTACGATTTTTTTCTATAGAAAAAAGTAGTCATGATGAGACTTACATTTTTTCCTATATGGAAAAATTTGTCCTGATGTGACCCCAATTTTTTTCTATAGAAAAAAGTCGTCCGGAAGAGGCTCCATTTTTTTCTACAGAAAAAAAGTTGGAAAAAAATTGGAGGAAAAAATTGGATGAATCTCGTCAGGTCGACGTTTTTCTATAGAAGAAAAGAAGAAACGGAATTTCATTCTTAATCTTCGATAGTAAAAAATCGGAGTCTCATTAGTGACATTTCTTGGTCTATAAAAAATCGCAGTATCCTAAAAATTACTTTTTTCCCATGAAAAAAAAATTAAATCCTCAACTGAACGAGCTTTTCTATAGAAAAACATCAGGCAGCTTTTTGTCTTCTATAGAAATTCTCTGTTCATAAAATAACCTCGAAAATGTTAATTTACATATAAAAGACCTATTGAAGGTTATTTGGTTGTACTTCTCTAGTAAGGTAGTATTTTGCAAGTATTCTTTAGTCAGAAAATGTTCTTCAGGTAGAGACTTTTAACGTATATATATAGCATCTACTACTTTCTAAAAAAGAGAATAACTCTTATAATACTTCGGTGGATTCTTTATTTTTATTTTCAGAATTGAGCCTCATAGCTTCTTTCTGTAACTAAGAACGTCTTGTATAAGCCTTTTATAGATAAATTCCTGTTTCAGGTTTTCTACAGGAATATGAACTTTCACAGGGCTTCTGTTGACGAAATATCCTTTTTATATCCTCAGAATATAAAAGAAACCGTGGTCGTTGTTATTTTTGAATAACGTTTCATTTTATCTGCTCCTCCCCTTTTTCTCATCCTCAGCATGTTTTGTCATTAAATTAAAATATAAATACATTTTAACATTGCTCGAAATTTTCCATTTTTTTTGAATTCTCATCACCTAAAACAATTATCATTCTAATCAATCACACCTAAAACCCATTGTCAAACTTTATTTATTGTATTATTTAACCTCCAAATACATTTGTTTATAATAAGCCTTATTAATAATGAAACAAAACCTAAACATTTTTATAATAACATTTATTTGACATTATATTTTTATAGTTATATTTTTTCTATTTTACTATTTTTTTCTCTTTTTTTGCTTCTCTTTCTTTTACTCTCTCTAAACACATTATACAACATTTGATTGTTAAATAACTAATAAAACAATACCAACTTTTTTGTGTAGTAATTATTAATTATATATTAAATAAAAAAACAAAAAACAATACATCTACATATATAGATATTTACATACATAAATAACTTTTAAACATGAATCTGTGTAATAATAATAAATTATTTTATTTGTTCGTTTAAAACAAAACAAAAAAAAAACAAACTTTCTGTTGTTTTATTTCGTATTGATTTTGTTGATAGTTTTTTCCTCGTATTTCTGTTTTGGCATGAGTATGAATGCATGCATGCAATTTAGAATGGCTTTAAAGAGTGGGAGAGGGGGATGGAAAATATGGGTAAGTGATGAACCTCCAATATGACTGTCAATATCCCTAATCAGGGAGAGCAAAGGGTGACTGCAGACAAAACTTCACTTTTCTAGCAATATGTTTAGAAAAGTATTTTGATATATTCCAATTAAATGCTGGTGGTAAGAGTACTTCGAAAAAATGTCGTAAACATTCAAAAAAGTCCCAGATTGTGGATATATTCAATAGGAACAGAATAATATTAAAATTAAAATTAAGATATCCCAAGAATGTCTATAGAGGCTAATGGGCAGCTAGTAGAGATGACGTCTAATTGTACAATGATGGCTCGGGTACACCCCTGATGTTTGAAAAGAATCATTTCCTCCCGAAACCCACACTATCAAATTGCGATTCAATTTCATTTCATTTGTCTATCGGTATGCCTGTCTAGGTTCCCATAACATTTCCGATTTTTTAAAGTCAAGCTTTTTGGAAATTTTCACACATATTCACTTAATTTTCTGAATATTTTGTATTGGACAGGGACTAAATAAGTCCACCTTTTATGGTAAGGCTTTCATTAAACTGCGGCAGTTTAAAACACTTTTGAGGTTTAGCTGTATTTTTTTTTAGGAAAAAAATAGAGAAAGCGTTATATCACCAGGACGAACTTTTTGTGTAGAAAAATCGGATTTCCATCATCAGGACGATTTTTTTTAGAAAAAAAAATCGGAGTCTCATCACGCGACAAAGAAAAATCTATAGAAAAAAAATTGAGGCTCATTGGAACTATGGAAAAGTAGGGCTCTCATCCAAAATCTGATCCTGTTAAGGACAACTTTTTAGAAATAAAACCGGAATATTTTTCTACAGTAAAAATAAAAAATAAAATTAAAATAATTTTTCTATAGAAAATCTGGAAAACACATCTGTCTCTTAGGACGATAGAAAAAATCAGACAAGCAGAACGACTTTTTTTTCATAGAAAAAAATCGGACTCTCAGGACGACTTTTTTTCCATAGAAAAAAAAATCGGACTCCGGTGGACGACTTTTTTTCCATAGAAAAAAAATTGGACTCCGGTGGACGACTTTTTTTCCATAGAAAAAAAAATTGGACTCCGGTGGACGACTTTTTTCCATAGAAAAAAAATTGGACGACTTTTTTTCCCATAGAAGAAACTTTTTTTTCCCATAGAAGAAAATCGGTCTCTCAGGACGACTCTTTTTCCATAGAAAAATAATCGGACTCTGGTGGACGACTTTTTTCCATAGAAAAATTATCGGACACTGACGGACGATTTTTTTCCATAGAAAAAAAATTTGACTCTGGTCGACCACTTTTTTTTCCAAAGAAAAAAAATCTAACTCTGGTGGACCACTTTTTTCCCATAGAAAAAAATCGGACTCTGGTAGACGACTTTTTTTAATAGAAAAAATCGGACTCTGGGGGACGACTATTTTCCATAGAAAAAAATCGGAGGGTTCCTCAGGACGACATTTTTTCATAGAAAAAAAAAACGTAGACTCCTCAGGACGACTTTTTTTCCATATAAAAAAATTTCCTTAGAAAAAAATTGGCCTCTCAATCGAAAAAATCGATCTCTGGTAGAAGAATTTTTTTCCATAGAAAAAAAATTGAACTCCGGTGGACGACTTTTTTCCATAGAAAAAAAACGGAAACTCAGGACGAGTGTTTTTCATAGAAAAAACTCGGAGGGAACGACAAAACAATTTTTTTCCTGGGGACGACCTTTTTTCCATAGAAAAAAATCTTACCCTTATGATATTCTTCTCTCGAAAAATTTGAGTTTTTCAGGTCAAAATTGAATGGCCTTTAAAAATTGTCTTTAGGACGTTTTTTCTAGAAAAAATAAAAATAAGATTCTCGTCAAATTCGAGTTTCTCTATAAAAAAATTTCAGAGTCAAATCAGGGCGACTTTTTTTTAGAAATAATATCGGGGTATCAACAATATTTTTCTATGAAGAAATATTTGATTGACTTAGCAAGATTTTTTTTTATAGGAAAAGTTAAAGCATGTCAGGACGACTTTGTTGAATAAAAACATTAAGAGTCTCATCAGAACTACTTTTTTCCAAACAAAAAAAAACATTGGAGTCTCTACAGGACAACTCGTCTCATTAGCATGACTGTTTCCTATAGAAAAAGACTTTGTAACGATTTTTTTTTTTCTATAAAAATGGATTCGAACTATTTTCGATGAAAATCAAAGTACCATCAGGGCGATTTTTTCTATGAAAAAAATACAAGATTTTTCAATAAAGAAAAATCAGAAACCGGATTTTTTCTATAACAATTGAAATCTACAAACACAACTTTTATGTCGACAAAATTCTTCAAAATAACTTTTTTCTTAAAATATTACTTCCTCAAGAGGCCTGTTTTCTAAAAAACAAATTTGAGTTTCGCAGGACAACTTTTCCTATTTGAAATTCTAATTTCTACTATCAAATCGATTCATCAAATCAATTTTTTATGTAGAAATATATTGGACGCATAATTTTCTTTAGAACAAATATGGTTTCTTATCAGGATTTTTTTTTAATGGGTGTCTTATCTGGACGATTTTTTTTCTATAGAAAAAATCATGGCTTTTATTGGAAAAAATAATGTATAATGTCTTGAGGCAGCCTTTTTTCTATGAAAAATAATTATTCTGGACTCCTTTTTTCTAAAAAATGAGATCTCCCTATAAAAAGTATACTTTAGTTAAAAAAATCTGAGTTTCTATAGAAAATATAAAGAATAAAGTAACACCCTTTTTAAAAAATCGAATATATAGAAAAAATATGATTTTTTCTAGAATTAATGTTCTTTATGACGATATTGCAATTAATTTTTTTATATTTATTTACATGATTTTTAATTTTTTTTTTTTTTTTTTTTTTTTTTTTGATGTGAAGGTAAGTAAAAATTTATCAATATTTTTCAAATATAATCTATTTTATTTTTATAATTTATTTATCATACATTGTTTATTTTACATTAGAAAATATATTTTTGGGGATGAGAATATTTCTTTAATTATTTTCTTTTATGCAAGAAAATAGAGAAATTATTTTTTTTTTTCAAAGAGTCAACATTACATTTTGATATAATTATTTTCTTATTTTTATGTATATTTTAAATATGTTTAAATTATTCTTTTTATGTAGTAAAAGTTCATTGTCTTCGTTTATATAAAAATTAAAAATAGTTATTATTTATTGTTTAATTTTTATAAAGCCCATTATTTTTTATTCAAAATAAACAACATAAAACAAGACATGAAAATAAATGAAACCTAACAAGAACGAATTTTAAATTAGTGAAACAATTTTCATCTTTTTTGCTATAAAACTATACAATTACTATACATAATAACAAAAAAAATAACAATAATAATAACATAAAATGAGCAAAGAAAATTATAAATATTTACTGCTTAACAATAAAAACAAAGCGTTAAGATGAACAATTATATAAAATAGTAAAGAAACCCCTAGAAAATAATATTTTAGAAAATGTAAAATGAAAAAAAAAAACATTTTTTTTTTAAATTTTTAGTTTTTTATTTTCATTTTAAAATTAGACTAAGTCAACAATTTAGAAATAATATTTAACAGAGGTCATGGCGAACTTGAAAAAAATAATTCATTTAGAGTTTCTACAAGCAAAAAAAAAGCAAATACAACAAAAATTATATAAAAATCATATACATTATTGAAATTATTATTATTATTATTAATTATAAGTTTGGTAAAAACTACCGAAAAATAAACAAGAAATATATCTAATGAAAAATTACTTACAAAAACTAATTCAATACATATCAAAATCGTGCCCGATGAGAAATGAACGTATTTTCTTTTTCTAAGCATAAAATATTTTAACAATTATTTTAAAAAAATAAAACTTTAGAAAAATATTTAAAATAATATTAACGAATAAAACAACAGTTTTGTGTTTTATTTAAATACATATATCTGCTATATATATACATACTAAACATATATATACATGCATGTATATTATGACATATACAGAAAAAATATCATGGAATATAAGTTATTAAATTATAAAAAAATAAATATTTGGATAAAGAACGAACAATTATTTAGATTAAAATTTAAAAACAAATTAATTTTGCTACAATTTTTATTCTTAATTTATATTTGTTTATTTTTATTCCTTTTATGTATTTGTTTCTTAAGCGGAATAGGTTGTGCAAAAAAAATAATTTTGAAATCATGTTGTGTCGAATCTTCTAATCTTGAGGACACAGTTTTAAAATGAAAATATTATGTAGACCACCTCAGAAAGTCCTTTATCTCGAGAGTCCTTTCCCCGATTAATAAGATGAGGGTACGTCAAAAGACACCATAGCGTTTCTAAAATAGGTGTTGAGTCTATAGACGTTTAAAAAAGATATTCTATCCAAGAAAAGCATTTTTGCAGACTGCAATCTGCAGAAGGCTTAGAAATTATATTCTTTCCACAAAAACAATTGCCTGGTACACAATAGCACATAAAATTATGTTTTCCAATGGTTCGTACTAAAAAATGGTACTAAAATGTAAAAAGCGAGTTTTGGCACTCAACTCTAAACTTTTGGGCAATAATCTTGAAATTTGGCATAAGGTTTCGAGTTTTTTTTTTAATTGTACCAAATAGGACTAAAAATCTAACATTTGGGATTTTGAAATTTTGAAATACACCTTTTCGAATTGTCTTAACACGTTTTTCGCCAAAAAGTCTGAAATATTGAATATTATTAGGTACTAACAGTACTAAGTACTAAAATTTACTATTAGTACTAAACTTTTAGCTTTGAAATCTTGATATATTTCAATGAAGCCGTCACATGCTGCACGAATGTTGCTCTGCGGTATTTTGGTCCATTCCCGGCGAACGCTTGCTTGAGGTGATCGACACTTTGGTATTTTTTAATGCCAACCTTGTTTTCCAAAATACTCCAGACGCAATAGTCCAACGGATTGATATCCGTGGCCATTATTATTTTGGAAATGAAGCGAGGAACCTCATTGTGTAACCATTCTTGAGTGACGCGTGCTGAGTGCAATGCTGCTAAGTCCTGTTGGAATGTCCAAAATGGCTTTAATACACCCTCCAGAATATTTTCGCGATAATTTTCGGGATTTATTCTAATGCCACGGTCGATTAATAGGAGCGGCGAGCGGCGAGAGACCATCGGCTGTTATGGCGGCCCACACCATCATCATGGCCGGCGCTTAAGATCTGGTGGCCAACCGAAGGTGCACATTTTTAGCTGACCTCTTTGGCAAGTAAATACGATCATTTTGTTTGTTTACAAACTCTTTAGCTCGTTTGAGTATATTTTCTTTCTGTTGCGGTGTAAGTTCTTGCACTTTTTGGAATTTCTGTGGCTTTACCCCGAGCTCATTTCTCAATATTTGCCGAATGGAATATTGCGATATGTTCAGCTTACGAGCCATTTTTCGTCCACTGCGACGCGGGTTTCGATTAAGTCGCTTCTTTATTTTTCGAACCATTTCTGCAGATGTTTTGTGTTTCTGCTGTTTTCTTGCGTCCACTTCTTTGACCTTGGGCTACGCTACCAGTATCACATGTATTCACATTTAAATGCTGGACTCCTCTAACGATAGCCACTTGTGGGGGTTTCCAGCCGAATATCTCGCTTAAATTCCATCACGAATAACTTTTTTTCCGGAAAATTCTCACCAAAATGCTTTTGTACAATATAATGAGCTGTCACTGGAATAGTTTTAACGGCTGTCGGATGAGTGGCTTAAAAATGACATCAGTCTGAAGTTGGTTGCAGTTCTTTCATCTCATTCTGTAGGTATCAAATGAAAGCAAATGATAATACCTATCCAAAATGTGGTCACTTGATGGAGTTATTTAAAAAGGTGTTGTATCAAAATTATTTGTTTGACCCCAATTTTTAAAAAAAAAATCCCCAAAAGCCCTGTATAGGGAGTCCACAAAATGTATGCCAAATTATTGCTGACACTATAACTTTTCCAAAATACTATGATATTTGTTATTATCCGGGTCTTGGACCCCGACTTTTTGGTCAAATATCGGGGTATCCGGTCCGTCCCCAAGAAAAAATGACTTTCCCGGAATATTGGTTAAAATACTTACCTCCAGAAATGTAAACTAAACTAGAGTTGTTCCAGTATTTTTTCTTTTGAAAATCTAGGAATGTCCTTCAAGAATAGTTTTTTTTTAAATACAGGATAATTGCAATGATATTCCAAGAAATGGTATTTTTTGAAACATCCACTATAATGATAATGGTAATCTTTGAAAAATGTTCTGTACAAATCATATAATTATGGCTTCTTTTAATCAATTTTCTTTGAAAAATCCAGAATTATAGCAGCGGCATTCCCTTAAAAATTATTTCGAAAAAAAAAAACCTGCGATTGTTTAAAAAATGGCTATTGTTCTTGACAAAATTTCATTTGAAAAATCCCCAGGACTACCGTAGCCCTTTTATAGAATTTTCTTCTAAAATAGTTATGGTCCTTTTAAAACATATTTGAAAAATCCACATCACTGGCTATAGTTGTCCTTAAAATGTTTTACTTCAAAAATTGATTACGTTAGTCCTTGTAAAAATGTTTTTGAAAAATGGCTATGATCCTACAGTAGCCCTTGTATAACATTTATTTTCAAAATGGTTATGGTCCTTTAAAAAAATCTTTAAAAATCCAAAAACAAAATACATAAAAAATGTCCTTTGAAAAGTCCACGACCACATCTACGGTAGCCCTTTTATAATTTATCTTTAAAAATGGTTATGATCCTTAAAAAAACTTTGAAAAATCTACAACACCGGCTTTAGTAGTCCTTAAAGTGTTGATCTTTAAAAAATTATTATGATCCTTGAATAAAAAAATCTATAAAAAAATCCACGATTATGGCCATGGTATTTCTTGAATAATTTTTATTTAGGTTATGGTCCTTGGAAAAAAATTCTTGAAAATCTGTTAATCCTTAAAAATTCTTTTAAAAAACATCCAAGATTATGTCTCTACTAACTACTTTTAAAAATCCACTGTTATGCCTATACTTGTCCTTGAGAAAAAATTCTATAAGAAATCCCCGATTATGACTCAACCTAGTACTTGAACTTGCCTCTCTTAACAAATCCTGTTGGTCCCTGAAAAATATTCTTTAAAAATCTACAATTATGTCCTTTTCTTAAATTTATATTCCGCTGAGCAAGAAATACATAAATTGAATTTATTTAGATTCTTTTTTTAATTGTTTTTCTCCCAAAAAATTTCTGATTTCTAAATTCTACAAAAAAAAACTACATAATATTTTTTATTTGTATCCAGAAAAATACTCATACTATCAATACTCAATAACTCATATTTCTAGACAAACAAAATAACAAATAAAATATATATTACAATTTGAAAAATGAAAAAAATATAAAACAACAGTAAACAAGCCTTGTTCTTTATATACTATACATACTTATATACATATTAAAAAAACAAAAAAGGAAAAAATAAGAAAAACAAACAACAAATAATGCGAAGAAGTAAAATAAATTTATTATACTTATATTAATTAAGCTAAATTATACTATATATTATTATTATTATTATTATTATTATTATTATTATTATTATTATTATTATTATTATTATTAAAAAAAATATTATTTAAATAAAATTATATACAAAGTATTGGAAGCAAGATGAACAACAACAATTAATCAATTATAATAATAAATGAAAATATTTAGCGAAAATATTGTAATATTGTGAGTTTAAACGTATTGTTAAAATAAAAATGAAAGTTAGTAAAAAATCCCAATAATAATAGCAAGAGAAACAACGGCAAACAAATAACAACAATGTTGATGAAAATCAAGAAAAGAATATGTCATGTTATTACAAAAACAACAGCAGCAGCAACAATAAGAACAACCAATGAAAAAAACAGCTGACATTTAAATTTAAAACAAAATAAAATCATATTTATAAATATATTGAATTTATTACCGCGCTTTAAAAGAAACAAACAGACAAACCAAACAAAAATCAGAACCAATTAAAAAGCTAAATACATGATTTTTTTTCTGATATTTTGAATTTTTATTCAAAATTATTTCCCTATTTTTGTTACAATTTTTACAACTGCTTATGTCTTTACTGTAACGTGGATAAAATTTTGAAATAACAATAAACCATCATACAAAATAAATAATGTTTTTAACAACAACAACAAAACCCATTCGTATAACACAAAAACCAAACAACAAATACAACAATTATATGAAAATATAAAAGAAGAAAATTAAATAAATAAATAAAATTTTAAAATTGTTTTGTGTAATTGTAAAAGAGAATCTTGTTTTATTTCACAAGGGGGACTGCTAGATTATGGATTGGATTTTGGAGGTCTTTTATGGGAAATAGTTCCTAGGTAAGTTATATAATAGGTTATTTCAAAACAATAAGTTTATTGATGAAGCTTTCAAGGAAATAGATGAGTTACTGGACTAGTTGTATATTTATGGATCAGGTCAGCTATTAATTAAATAAATATTTAGGGAATACTTTCTGGATCTGCCGTAAAACGGGGCCATCTTTAACTGTGGATTGAAAATGTCCCAATCAACCTTAACTTGTGGATTTTGTTATTAAATATATTCGAGAACAACATTGACTGCTGAAATTTAAAAAAATATTTTTAGCAACAACCCTTAACTCGTACAAATATTTTTTTAACTAGCCCTAACTCATGGATTCTTTAAAAAAGTCTGAACCAACAAAATAAAAAAAAATATATTTATTTACAATTTTAAATTTTTTTCAGCGTCCACCTTAGCTTGTGGAATTTTTCAAAAAATATTTTTTGGACAAACCCTGCCTCTCAGATTTTTTAAAAAATATTATCTGGACGAAGCTTAACTCGTAGTTTTCTAAAAAAAAAAAAAAATCCGATTTTTGGATTTTATTTTTTCCTAGACTAACTCATGGATTTTTCTAATTTTTTCTGGACTAACGTTATTTTCTGGAGTTTATAAAAAACATTTTTGAGACCAACTTTAAATAGTGGATTTTTGAAAAAAAGAAAAATGTGGAGGAAATGTAAATTGGAAAAATATTTTCAGGAAAAAAAAATATTTTCGAAACCAAACATAACTTGCGATATTTTTAATCATATCAGTGTTCACCGTCTAATTATAGTAAACATTTCCAAAACCACCTTCATATCTCAATTCCAGATACCAGTAGTGACATTCATGTCAAATTTGAGGATTCCAGCCCTATCCCTTCATCTAATACTAAATTTAGTACCATTTAGTATTTTTCATACAAATATAGGACGTGTTCTTAAACCTCTGCCAAATTTCGAACAGAATTGTATCTCTATTCCTTCACCCAATACCCAATATACTACCACTTAATAGTTTTCCAACTTGATATCAAAATAAAATTTAAAAATTTCAGGTTCCTTCACCAAATACCAAATTTAGTACTAATTAGTACTTTTCGCACAATTATAGCACATATTTCCGAAACAACCTTCATATCTCAATGTCAGATACCAACAGAGATCTCTATATCAAATTTGTGGATTTCAGCCCTATCCCTTCACCCAAAGCCAAATTTAGTACCATTAGGAACGTTTCGTACAAATATAGGACGCGTTCCCAAACCACTGTCAAATTTCTAATACATGTACCATCATATCTCGTAAATGTCTTGTATTTAGTTTATGTACTTTTGTACTGTACAAACATATTAGGAGAACCTCTAGCGACGAAAATGTAAACTAAGTTAATTATCTGAAATTCTCTTGGTTGCTTTGTTGGCAATGCCTGTTTTTTTATCTGAATTTCTTTAATATGTGAAAACATCTGGTACAGTATCAATGCTATGAGGCAATGCCGTATATGGTTGATGTCACGGATGAAGGTCGCTAAGATGTGTGACTTTGATAAGCTGACTATGTTGCCATTAACTACTGACATGCCAGGGGGTTTCATTTAGTACGATAAACAAGTAAAAAAAGCTGTAAGTTCGGTCGGGCCGATCTTTGAATACCCTCCACCATGTGGAACAAATTTGGCAATATTAAAAAAAACAAGTAAACGAACATTAAGTTCGGCCGGGCCAAACTTTTAATACCCTCCACCTTAGGGTTAAGGAAACATTAGAAGAAATTTGGCAAAAACCATCAAAATACCGAATATCGGAGGGTACCGTTATATGGGGGCTATACCAAATCATAGACCTACACATGCAAGGTTTCGCCAACGAAGCTAGAACCCATTATGACCTACAAATACCTATTTCAGACAAATACGTGAAAAAAATGTGGCAAAAATCATCAAATTACCGAATATTGGGAGGTACCGTTATATGGGGACTATACCAAAACGTGGACCTATACATACAATGTTTCGCCACACGAACTAGGACCCATTATGACTCACAAATACCAATTTTCAGACAAATCAGTGCAAAAATGTAGCAAAAATAAACAAAATACCGAACATCGGAGGGTACCGTTATATGGGGGCTATACCAAAACGTGAACCTATACATGCAATGTTTTGCCACACGTACAGGGACCCGTTATGACCTACAAATACCAATTTTCAGACAAATCCGTGAAAAAATGTGGCATAAATCATCAAAATACCGAATATCGGGAGGTACCGTTATATGGGGACTATACCAGAACGTGGACCGATATATCTCATTTTCAATACCAACCATCCTAGACACAATACCAATTGCTCTACTAAATTTTGGCGCTCTACGTCAAATAATGTTTGCTGTATCGTGATTTCAACAGACAGACGGACAGACAGACAGACAGACGGACAGACTGACGGACATACAGACAGACGGACATCGTTAAATCGACTTAGAATTTTATGCTGATTATAAATATATAAATTTTCTGGGGTCTACGACGAATATTTAAGGATGTTACAAACGGAATGACAAAGTTAATATACCCTCCTTTCCAAGGTGGGGGGTATAAAAATAAAATCCGTTAAAAATTCTGTTAAAATCTTAGAAATACCGAATGTAGCCGTTATATTAGATGAGACAACGTGGACCTGCATAGGCAGTTTTTTCATGATCCATTACAATATTCAAATAAGAAACTTGAAAAAAAATTGGTGAATAATGTCGCAGAAAACATCAAAATACCCAATATCGGGGGCTATAGGAAGACGTAGACCTGCACAGACAATTCTCTGTCATAGGCTGTAGTATTCATTACGAACTTTAAACGCCAAATTTAAAACAATTCCGGTAAAAATGTCGCTAAAATCATCAAAATGCCGAATATCGGGAGGTACCGTTATATGCTGGCTATACGAAGACGTAGACCTTCACAGACAAATTTCTGTCATAGGCTGTAGTATCTACTACGAACATCAAATACCAAATTTGAAAGAATTCCGGTGAATAATGTCGTTAAATTCATCAAAATACCGAATATTGGGAGGTGCCATTATATGCGGCTATTCGAAGGCATGGACATTCACGGATAATTTTCTGTCGTACGCTGTATGTAGTATAAATTGCGAACTTCAAATACCAAATTTGAAACAATTCCAATGAATAATGTCGCTAAAACCATCAAAATACCGAATATTGGGAGTTGCCATTATATAGGGCTATTCGAAGGTATGGACCTTCACGCAAAATTTTCTGTCATAGGCTGTAGTATTCAAATTCCAAATTTGAAACATTTCCGGTGAATAATGTCGCTTAAATCACCAAAATACCGAAAATAGGGAGGTACCATTATATGGGGTCATACCAAAACGTTTACCTACATATCCCATTTTCAATACAAAAAGTCCTGCAGACATAATATACATATCTTTCGGAAGCTAGACAAACTTAATATACAAACACAAAATACCTATGCACTTTTATTTTTCTAATTTTGAATATTCTTCCATTATCTCCCCTAGTTTTATTTGTAAACTTTTTATACCCTACAACACTATGTGTTGGGGGTATTATAAGTTTGATTGGGCCAAAAATTATGTAACACCTCGAAATATTGATTTCCCACATAGGAAAGTATATATGGATCTTCCTATCTCGCCGAGCTGAGTCGATCTAGCTATGTATGTCCGTCCGTCCGTCTGTCCGTCTGTCCATGTTAATTTGTAATCACTCTACAGGTCGCAATTATGGCCCGATCTTCACGAAATTTAGAATGGAGGTGGGGATAAGGTCAGAATAGAACCCTATTTCTTTTGGAGATGATCGCACAATATTTAGGGGTCGAAATGGACCAAAAACTGAAAAAAATCCTGATTTTGCAGTTGCTCTACAGGTCGCAATTATGGACCAATCGACGCGGAAATTAGCGTGGGGCTGAAGCTTCGGGCTGGGCAGAAGCCTTCCGATTTTGATGGTCATCGGGTAATATTTAGTGGGTGAAAAAGACTATAACATTTGTGTTAAATAAAAGTCAAATTTCCATTATACCGCGAATATTTTTAGTCATAAATAGACGAACAGGTCAATTCTTACCGTTACGTAGATGCCGAT
The DNA here is from genome assembly GCF_030504385.1 of Musca domestica. Lineage (NCBI taxonomy): Eukaryota > Metazoa > Arthropoda > Insecta > Diptera > Muscidae > Musca > Musca domestica. The sequence goes on from NW_026712362.1 coordinate 2,571,925, forward strand.
AGTAAATATATCGGATATATATAGCGAAATATATACAATGTGTATATACAATGGAAAAGAATGTTAGATGGAATGCTTATATCTCAAGAATGGCTGGACCGATTTTGACAAATTTTGTCAATTCAGAATGCCCTCTTGACATAAAAGTATAAAATCTAAAAAAATCGCATAAAAATAAGTCAAAAATGATCTTAATATAAATTTTTTAGTATTTTGTGACATTTTTTTATTTTTTCATATTTTTTATCGCATGCGATTTTTTTAATTTGACTTATAATATTAAGGTGTACAGTTTGTAATATTTTTCCACCTTACAACACAGGTTTGGGATATTATATACAGATTGCAATTATCGTCCGATCCTCACGAAAAGGGTAGGGTTAGGCTCAGAAGGGCTAGGCCTATTGTTTTCAAAAATGTCCGCAATATATTTAGGGGTTGAAACGGACCAACAACTAAAAATGTTCCTGATTTTGCAGTCGTTATAAAGGCCATAAATAGAAACCAAAGGACACGAAATCTCGCATGAAGTTAGAGTTTAGGACAGCGGGTAGAATGGACCACTACTTTTGTCTGAAAAATACCAACATTACTTACAGGCGATAGCCGAAATACACAAAATGCGAACTTCTGCATTTTTTTTGCTGATTTCGTTGACGAATATAGCCAAATTTCGTAGACAAGAAGATCGTATAGAAGAGTATAAATTTGGAGATACAGAGGGGCCTCTTGCTTTTGGAGATGATCGCAAAATACGACGGAGTGCGTAAATATTGGGCAAATGTCCCTAGTCAAAATGCTAAGGGTAATAACTGGGCAGTGCTCCGTCACATAATTTCAAAAGCGAAATCTTCCAAAATGGATTTGGACATAAGGGGGCTTCTAACATATTGTAGTGTTGTAGGGTATCACATGGTCGGCCCCGCACGACTATAGCCTTTGCTTACTTGTTCCTCATAACTTACCTTTTATCAACAATTTTGTAAAAATACTTATAACTTATGTACAAAGAATATTTTTAATTGTTTTTTAATTTATTTATTTAAATAAACATATATGGAGCTCTTACAACATTATCTTAACACAAAATACACACAATATTTAATGTTGAAATGTAACACACATTCAAACATCAAAAGTACATAAATATATCATATATATTTATAAATAACAACAATAGATTTTGCTAAAATTAAATTCAAAATAACTAAATCACATTTTTTTATGTTTTCTCATGAACTCGAAACATAGCTACTAAGAGAATGTACAATTTTCTGGAGCAAGGGAAAAAAAACTTTTTGTCTGACAGTAGAATGTGGCTATAATGAAAAATAGAGAGAGAGGGAGAGAGATGGAGAGAGGGGCATAACTGTATGCCAGTTATTTTATGATATTCGTTAGAAAATATATTCTAGGAGATTACATTTTTTTGTTCCCATGTCCATCATAGCCATGTTCCACTGCATTTTCCGTAAAACCACAAATAAATCATAAACTTTTACAAACTACCATTCATTTGTTGTCACATCAATTAAATTACAACTTAATAAACTAAACCGACTGACAATAATAGACTTTAGTAAATTGGTCATATACTTTTATGTTTTAGGTTTTTGTATCTGATGGATACGTAAGAGACAACAGCATATAAAAGAATATAGTTTTTTTATTGTTATTATTTAATTATATGAAATTGATTTTCTTGTAACCACACACAAACACACACTCACACACATATATGGTCATAACCGCATCTTAAGAATGTGTAAGGCAATTGGATGGATTATCTTTGGAAAGTAAAACATGTTTTAGGCGGATATTATTTCGATGATGGTTTTTGGGTGCTAGAAAAATGGCATTTAGTTGATCTAATGTATCGGGTTTTTAAAAATAAATGAAAGATTTTAAGTGTGTGATTTTTCAGAATTTTAAAAATAAATATTGAAATCAGGTGTGCGATTTTGGTATTGTCTTGAAAATAGGCTTCTTACAAATGTTGCGTTATTGTGAGATTTATACACTCGGATTATTACCATTTATTTAAATTCCTCGTGGGGGAGACATAAGTACCTACATATCCCATCTTCACACTAATGTTGGTAGAAACATTGTCAGGTCGAAAAATTTAAAAAAGTCATGAAATAATTTCCCATTTTATTATGTTTGAAAAATTCAACTAAAGATGCCGATGGTAGTAAAAATACCCAGCTAAAACTAGGAATCTATATGATGCTTTATTTGGTTATGAGATTTGTTACTGGATAAATACGTGGACAAAATTCATAAAAAAACAGTAAAGAAAGTCCTAAAGTCGGACGGGGCCGACCTTATGATACCCTACACCACTTTGCTAATTTAGTTGAGCTCCACATAACAATTAAAAGCTTTTATGGGAGAATTCAATCATACACGCTATGATTATAATTATAATTTAAAGTTCAAAGGACTAAATATGCCGAAGCATTTGTATCTTTTAAATTCGGACTTGTATTGCCCATTTGGTGCACAATTAATTTGAAATCGGATAAAGATATATATGGCAGCTATATTCAAATCTGAACCGATCTTGATAAAATTTGGCAAAGATATTTTTGAGCTGTATTTGATATATTTCCCTGAATATAGTTGTTACGGAGTGCATATTACGGCTGTGGGTAACAAATATAACAAATCGGATAAACAATATATATGGGAGCTATGGCTATATCTGAATCGATCTTCACCAAATTTGGCATACTACTACACTCAATTCGATTGTATGTGCCAAATTTCATCCCATTTGGGGAAATGTTAGACCTTTGGTGCAAAATAAAAGGTAAATCGGACGAAGTTATTTTGGAAGCTATATCCGAACCTATCCCGAACCTATCTCGATAAAATTTGGCAAAGATATTTCTGAGCTGTATTTGATATATTTCCCTGAATATCGTTGTTACGGAGTGCATATTACGGTTGCGGAGGACAAAAATAACAAATCGGATGAACAATATATATGGGAGCTATAGCTATATCTGAACCGATTTCGATCAAATTCGGCATACTTATTTTCAGGTCCAATCTGATCGTACGTGCAAAATTCCATACTATTTGGATTGATATTACACGTTTGGTGCACAATAAACGGCAAATCGGACGAAGATATATATGGGAGCTATATCTAAATTTTGACCGATTATCTCCAATTTCAATAGGGTTCGTACTTGGGCAAAAATTTCATCTCAATCGGATAATAAATGCGACCTGCATTTTGTTCACAAGAATACATGGACAGACGGACGGACAGACGGACTGACATGCATAAATCAACTCAGAAAGTGATTCTATGGAGATCCTCAAAAGTAACTATGGGTCTATCTCGCTTCCTTCTCCATGTTACAAACAAATGCATACCCTTACCTCTATGTGGTGTAGGGTATAAAAACACAATCTTAAATGTGGTAGAAACAAGGTAAAAAGTATCAGTCGGTTTTTCCGGCAGATGTATACTCTCAGCCAATGTTCGATTATTCGAAATATATTTTGACATCTGTTATGATTATCCCATTCGGAAGGAATGGGCCAATATTGTCCATTTCGTATCGGACCTAAATAAATATTATACAAATATTGCGACGAGCCAGGTTTGGACTATATCGACTATTTTCTTCACTTTGCGTGAGGTATTCATTCATTCAGGTATTCATCTCAGATTTCTGGTTGAGAGAGCTGATTTATTTCGCAAGTTATGACAGAAAAAGTAATGGAAATGGTGACCCTTTGTGGGTGCGGTACAAGAAATGGTTCGCAGATATAAAATGATTTGACAGATCTTCTGTTAGCATGTGTGAAATGCTAGTAGCTCTATTTTTATAATCTACTGATTTTTTCCTAGCACTTATTTTTTGTGTTTCACAGTGTAAATCATTGAGAAACATTCTTTTAGAGATCCTAAATCAAAAAGAATGAAAATATTATGTACTTAATTCATAATTTTTCATTCATAATTTTAGGGGAGGGATAGAGGAAAATGGGCATACAAAAATATATATGACATCCCTGAAGGAGGTAGAGGTTATAACTTTTTTGCTTCCATTGATTAAATTACGTTTGATCTTGGCTATGATCACTTACCCTGAAATCTCTCTGCTAAGTTGGACAATAATAATTTTGGACCAAAATTTTACACAAATCACACGTACATACACATATATTTTTTCTCTTTAGTATTGGTTTGGTTTTTCTTATTTTCTAATTCGGTTTTATGTTTTTTTTTGGAACATCAGATTGTTTTTGTAGTTTCTTAGAAACAGTTGTATTTTATACAAATATATATTAATATACGTTTAAGTTCGATTTTTTGGACATTTCACATAAATAAATAAATTGTTTTTTTTTTTTATTTTATTTTCGTTTGTATGTAAGTTTTCTATGCTATATTAGGGTGTGCCGAAAAATGTTCGAAATTGAGATAATTTTCGAGAGAGGAAAGTGGAATGAGGAATTCTTGCTGTTGAGATTATTTTGTGAAATTACCAGCTGGCTCCAGGTCGTCTATATAGACAAGCTGGCCTCTAACTCGTCATCGTCTATGGAGACCAGCTGGCCACCAGCTCGTCTACGGAGACCGGCTGGCGGCCACCAGCTCGTCTACGGAGACCGGCTGGCGGCCACCAGCTCGTCTACGGAGACCAGCTGGTCGCCAGCTCGTCTATGGAGACCAGCTGAGCCATCAGCTCGTCTATGGAGACCAGCTGGGCCACCAGCTTGTCTATGGAGACCAGCTGGGCCACCAGCTCGTCTATCGAGACCAGCTGGGCCACCAGCTCTTCTATCGAGACCAGCTGGGCCACCAGCTCTTCTATCGAGACCAGCTGGGCCACCAGCTCGTCTATCGAGACCAGCTGGGCCACCAGCTCGTCTATAGAGACCAGCTGGGCCACCAGCTTGTCTATAGAGACCAGCTGAGCCACCAGCTTGTCCATAGAGACCAGCTGGGCCACCAGCTTGTCCATAGAGACCAGCTGGGCCACCAGCTTGTCCATAGAGACCAGCTGGGCCACCAGCTTGTCCATAGACACCAGCTGGGCCACCAGCTTGTCCATAGAGACCAGCTGGGCCAAAAGCTCGTCTATAGAGACAGAGCTGGCCACCAGCTCGTCTATAGAGACAGAGCCAGACAGAGCTGGCCACCACAGCTCGTCTATAGAGACCAGCTGGGCCTCCAGCTCGTCTATGAAGACCAGCTGGGCCAACAGCTCGTCTATGGAGACCAGCTGGGCCAACAGCTCGTCTATGGAGACCAGCTGGGCCACCAGCTCGTCTATCGAGACCAGCTGGGCCACCAGCTCGTCTATAGAGACAGGGCTGGCCACCAGCTTGTCTATAGAGACCAGCTGAGCCACCAGCTCGTCTATAGAGACAGGGCTGGCCACCAGCTTGTCCATAGAGACCAGCTGGGCCACCAGCTCGTCTATAGAGACAGGGCTGGCCACCAGCTCGTCTATAGAGACAGAGCTGGCCACCAGCTCGTCTATAGAGACAGAGCTGGCCACCAGCTCGTCTATAGAGACAGAGCTGGCCACCAGCTCGTCTATCGAGACCAGCTGGGCCACCAGCTCGTCTATCGAGACCAGCTGGGCCACCAGCTTGTCCATAGAGACCAGCTGGGCCACCAGCTCGTCTATAGAGACAGAGCTGGCCACCAGCTCGTCTATAGAGACAGAGCTGGCCACCAGCTCGTCTATAGAGACAGAGCTGGCCACCAGCTCGTCTATAGAGACAGAGCTGGCCACCAGCTCGTCTATAGAGACAGAGCTGGCCACCAGCTCGTCTATAGAGACAGAGCTGGCCACCAGCTCGTCTATAGAGACAGAGCTGGCCACCAGCTCGTCTATAGAGACAGAGCTGGCCACCAGCTCGTCTATAGAGACAGAGCTGGCCACCAGCTCGTCTATAGAGACAGAGCTGGCCACCAGCTCGTCTATAGAGACAGAGCTGGCCACCAGCTCGTCTATAGAGACCAGCTGGGCCACCAGCTTGTCTATAGAGACCAGCTGGGCCACCAGCTTGTCTATAGAGACCAGCTGGGCCACCAGCTCGTCTATAGAGACAGAGCTGGCCACCAGCTCGTCTATAGAGACAGAGCTGGCCCCCAGCACGTCTATATAGACCAGCTGGCCACCAGCTCGTCTATAGAGACAGAGCTGGCACCCAGCTCGTCCATAAAGACCAGCTGGGCACCAGCTCGTCTATAAAGACCAGCTGGACACCAAGCTCGTCTATAAAGACCAGCTGGGCACCAAGCTCGTCTACAAAGACCAGCTGGGCACCAAGCTCGTCTACAAAGACCAGCTCGGCACCAAGCTCGTCTACAAAGACCAGCTGGGCACCAAGCTCGTCTACAAAGACCAGCTGGGCACCAAGCTCGTCTATAAAGACCAGCTGGGCACCAAGCTCGTCTATAAAGACCAGCTGGCCACCAGCTCGTCTATGGAAGACCAGCTGGCCACCAGCTCGTCTATGGAAGACCAGGTGGCCACCAGCTCGTCTATGGAAGACCAGCTGGCCACCAGCTCGTCTATGGAAGACCAGTTGGCCACCAGCTTGTCTATGGAAGACCAGCTGGCCACCAGCTCGTTATGGAGACCAGCTGGCCACCAGCTTGTCTATATATATTTTGAATTTCACTCCGTAATTTGCAGCTGTTGAGCTGTAATTCATGATTTAATCTCGGCCTATAGAGACATCCATTTCTTTGCCAAGTATACCAAATTCGACGCTTTGAGCCATCATCCGGTTATTTTCTTCGGCACACCCAATTTCTTTATATATAATTAAATATCTATCTGTACATATGTATATACCATATTATTAACCTAACTACATCATAAATTTACATTTTGTTCATATCTATGTAAGTCTTCGACTTAAATAAATAATTTTTTTTAAATAATAATTAAAAATTAAATACAAAAAAATAATAATCAAAAATTAAATACAAAAATAATAATAATAATAGCAATGACTTCAAGTCTATGTCTAATGTTTTGGTTGTGTAGTTGCTGTTGTTGTCATAGTATCAATACTTCATGTAATTGTGGTTGCTGTCGTTACAATCTCATTTCGCTCCACAGCGCTGTCTCAGACAAAATCCTCTTTGCCCTGCAGCATTATTTGAGTCTCTGGTGGTGGGGTACCGTTGCTCTTTTGTATTTTTGGTATTAGAGAACCGTGTCTTTGTATAGAACAGGTGTAATTAGAGGTGGCCGGAAAGGAAATACTGTTTTTGTACTTCAATGCTTTCTGCTGGCAAAGGCCGAATCTGAGGCGAAAGAGAAAAAAATGGAGGGAAGCCAAAAAAAGTAGGATTAATGGAAAATTATTAAAAAATGGAAAGTTTCTTAAAAAATTGTTAACTGGCTGGTGGAAGAGAGTTTTTCCAGAAAAGGAGAGCAAATATTGTCTCACTTTGCTGTTTAACGCCAATATTCAATGGGCATTAACAATTGATGTCTCAGTAGGTATTAAAAGTAAAAAAAAAGTCTTCTCATAAAAATCTACTCACTTTGCCAACAGAAGATACAAATCCTGACGATACTGCGATGTTAATATGGCATACAAATATGGATCGGCACAAGAATTCAGGGGATACACAAACACCAATAGTATTTTCGATTTCGTTACATTTATCAACGGATAGCCGGATAAGGCTGTCAATCCAAAGAAGGCTATGGGAGCCCAGCAAGCAAAATTTGTAAATACCTGAAGTAGAAGAAAGAAAAAACATAGGATTTAATTAATAATCTTTATTTATTTTTGTCTTCCAGTAGATAAGAATGTTGTTGTTGCTTTCCTTACCAGCAAAGCCATTTTCTTGGCAACACTCATCTCTCCCGTCGAATTACTGTGAGCATGACGCGTCTCCTCGCCCAGCGACAAATATATTTGGCCATAGCAAATTGCAATAATGAAGAATGCCACACCATTTAGACCCATGATGGCAACCAGATAGGCGGTGTCGAAGGGATCGCGTATTTCCATGGGTAAACAAATACTGCAAAGAGATAATAAGCCAATTTATTGTTTCGGATAAGATAAATAAAAATACTGCCAATTATCAGGGTTTGCTTTTAAAGTCTGATAAATAAAGGCAATATTGGAGATTGGAATACAATATTATATACAACAAACTTCTAATCCTAGATCCAACTTTTTGTCCAGTGTGGAACCTTTTGGTTTGTCCGAGAAAGCGCTGTGGACCTTCAACTCGTCTTAAAAAATGCCCTTGGGCCTTTAACTCGTCAAAAACAAAAAAAAAAAACAAAATACTCAATGGGCCTTCAGCTCGTCAATAAATAGTCGTCCTTGGCCTTCTATAAAAAGTCCTCGGGCCTTCAACTGGTCTATAACCACTCATTGGGCCTTTAGCTCGTCTGTAAAAAATCGTTGGCCCTTTCACTCGTCAAAAAAAATCTTGGTGTCTTTAATTCGTCTAAAAAAATACTTCTTGATCCTCCAAATCGTCTGTATAGACTTTTTGGACCTTAAACCCGTCAAAAGAGACTCCACGGGGCAACAACTCGTCTATAAAGACTTATTTTGCTTTCAACTCATCTATTACCAGCTGGCCTCCAGCTCCTCTACACAGACACCAGCTGGCCTCCAGCTCCTCTATACAGACAACAGCTGGCCTCCAGCTCCTCTATACAGACACCACCTGGCCTCCAGCTCCTCAATACAGACACCACCTGGCCTCCAGCTCCTCTATACAGACACCAGCTGGCCTCCAGCTCCTCTATAGAGACCAGCTGGCCACCACCTCGTCTATAGAGATCAGCTGGCCTCCAGCTCGCCTATAGAGACAAGGTGGGCACCAGCTCCCCTATAGAGCCAAGATGGGCACCAGCTCGCCTATAGAGACCATCAGCTCGTCTATAGAGACCAGCTGGCCACCAGCTCGTCTATGGAGACCCGCTGGCCAACAGCTCGTCCATGGAGACCCGCTGGCCAACAGCTCGTCTATGGAGACCCGCTGGCCAACAGCTCGTCTATGGAGACCAGCTGGCCAACAGCTCGTCTATGGAGACCAGCTGGCCACCAGCTCGTCTATGGAGACCGGCTGGCCACCAGCTCGTCTATGGAGACCGGCTGGCCACCAGCTCGTCTATGGAGACCAGCTGGCCACCAGCTCGACTATAGAGACTCTCTCTCTCCACAGACTAGCTGAACTCCAGCTGGTCTATTAATGCTATCTGGCCCTGCAGCTCGCCCTTAAGAATCTCCCTGGCCACCAACTTGCCTATAAAGACTTCCGGCCTCCAGCTGATCTGTACAGACTTCCTGGCCTCCAGCTGATCTGTGAATAAAGACCAGGAGCCCATCAGCTCGCCTATACAGACCAGCTGGCCACCATAAAGAACAGGAGGCCATCAGCTCGTCTATAAAAACCAGCTGGACATCAGCTCATATGGAGACTAGCTGGCCTCTAAGCTCGTTTATAGAGACCACCTGTCCTCCAGCTCGTCTATAGAGACCTGCTGGCCTTCAAATCGTCTGTGAAGATCAGCTGGTCTCCAAATAGCCTATGAAGACCAGCTAGTCTCCAATTAGTCTATGAAGACCAGCTGGCCTTCAAATAACCTATGACTCTACAGACTAGCTGAACTCCAGCTGGTCTATTAATGCTATCTGGCCCTGCAGCTCGGCTATAAAGACTCCCTGGCCCCCAGTTCGTCTATAAAGGCTGTCAGCCCTCTAGTTGTTTTAAAAAACCATTCTGGCCTCCAGTTCGTCTATAAATACTTCATGACCTGCAGCTCATCTACCAAGACTCTCTGGCCTCCGTCGCATCTACCAAGACCTCTTGGGCTCAAGTTATATAAATCTTCTCTTTTAAACTTAGTCTCTAACTAAATAGACTCTTTCAAACTTTTTTAAATAGACTCCCTCCAGCTCAACTTCCAAAGATTTCATCCATCCCTCCAATTTCCCTCTTCCATATCCAAAGTGAACTATTTATAACCAATTGCCCCTCCTCCGCCCCTCTCGCTTACCTCGTCGATGAGTAATTGCTAATACCGAATAACGGCAATGACGACATAATAATAGAATAAATCCAGCCGCCCATCATAATATAAGCTGCTGGTCTCAATTTGATGCGATGATTCAAATAGAGGGCATGCGTTATGGCCAACCAGCGTTCGATGGTGATGACGGTCAATGTGAATACGGACAAATGGCTGGCAAACACCGTTAAGAAACCGGCAACTTTGCAACCGGCACCTAAAATAAAAAAAATTGCAAGTAAATATGAGATAACGAGAAAGAATAGAAGGGTAATTGAGGTTATGGTAACGGGAAACTTTGAGTATGATTAAGGGTAAAGAGAAATCAACAAAAGGGATTAACTTTTTTCATAAGGACAATGAAGGGAATGTGTTGGTAAGAGGTAATAAGTCAATATTGGTACTCGAAGAGATTTTTATGATTTAGGGATAAAAAAGGGATTTTATTAGAAACCAAGTCCCCCCTCATAACTCACCATATTGCCAATCGTAGGCATAATTAAAATACTCTCCCATGGAGTGAGAATCAATGCTGGCTATTAACAGCAAATAAAGACCCAAACATAAATCAGCAAATGCCAGATGACACATTAAAAATCTCGGTACAGATGGGGATTCGGATCTAAAGTAAATGCACAAAAAGAAAAATAAATCCATTTAATTTTTTTTCCTTATTTTTCCAACAACATTTTGCGTATTTTGTCTTTCCGCAGAAAGCATTTAAACATAAAATACATAGCATACTTTTATTGGAGAGAAAAGCTTACTTGATGGACAGAATCACCACAAGTACAGCAACATTTCCAATGACGGCCAAGCCAACAACGATCCAAACAGAAATACGCAGCCATTGATAGCCCATCACATCTTCGCAGGGATTCAATGCATTGGCCATGGGATAGCATTCCACATCGTGTTTGCTAGAAAAAGAGACGACGGAGAAGGAGTGGAATAAGAACAAACAAATTACAAGGAAAATGTATTTTCGAATTTAGGTTTCTTTAATTGTTATTTACAATGTTGTCGTTTAGATAGAGAACAGTTTAAAGAGGATAAAATAGAAACTTGGGAGAGAAATTCGGCGAAAGTGTAACGATGTTCATTCAAGTTTTTTAAAGGCATTTATTGGGATCTAGAATGATAGGTTAGTCTATGGGGAATCTCTTCATGAAACTTGATTTTCCGGAAGAGGTCTTTTGCTACTTCCGTAAATGAATAACTTTTTGAATGCTCTTACAAGAGATTTATTTGTGAGCTCTCCATGAAAGAGAACATCTTTAAGAGGTTTCCCACTAAAAAAAGATCTCTATTTTATAAAAGACCTTTCGAAGGCATGTCTAAGCAGGAAACCTACCAATCTGCTCCTCTTCTAAAAAGTATCAAAAAATATCCTCAGACCGAGATCAAAGCTCTCAGAAGGACACTCCTCTTTGATAGATGAGCTATCAAAGAAAGTCTATTTTCCATAGAAGAACTCTCAGAGAGCTCCCCTTCTACAGAAGAGCACAGAGAGAGAGAGAGAGAGAGCTTCTCCTCTACAAAAGAGAACCAAACAAGATTCTCTCAGAGAGCTTAGCTTCCATAGAAGTGATCTCGATAAGTTTCACTTTCATAGAAGAGCTCTCAATGAGTTTCATGAGCTCCTCGTCTACAAAAGAGCAACAAGAAAGCGCCTGTCAGAGAGCTTAGTTTCCATAGAAGAGCTCTCGATAAGTTTCACTTCAATAGAAGAGCACTTAGAGAACTCAGCTTCTACAGAAGAGCTCCACTCGATATCTCAGCGCCTAAAGAATGTCTCTCAATGAGGTCAGCTTCTATAGAATATTTATCAGAGAGTTCTTTTTCTATAGAAGAGCTCGCAGAGAGTTCAGTTTCTAAAGAACAGCTCTCAGAGAGCTAAGCTTCTATAGAACAGCAACCAAAGAGCTCAGCTTCTATAGAAGAGCACTCAAAGGGCTCAGCTTCTATAGAAGAACTATCAGAAAGTTCCACTTTCATAAAGGAGCTCCCGCTAAGTTCCACTTCCACAGAAGAGCACTCGGAATGCTCTTTTTCCATAGAAAAGCTCTCCTACATAAACTATACCTCTTCGGTGGAAAAGCTCCCCATTCATGGCAAAGTTCTCAGATAAAAAGATTTTCTGGAGAAGAGCTGTCAGACCGCGTCTACAGAGACCAGCTGGCCACCAGCTCGTCTATAGAGACCAGCTGGCCACCAGCTCGTCTATAGAGACCAGCTCTGGCCACCAGCTCGTCTATAGAGACCAGCTCTGGCCACCAGCTCGTCTATAGAGACCAGCTCTGGCCACCAGCTCGTCTATAGAGACCAGCTCTGGCCACCAGCTCGTCTATAGAGACCAGCTGGCCACCAGCTCGTCTATAGAGACCAGCTCTGGCCACCAGCTCGTCTATGGAGACCAGCTCTGACCACCAGCTCGTCTATGGAGACCAGCTCCGTCCATCAGCTCGTCTATGGAGACCAGCTCGTCTGTGGAGACCAGCTCTGGCCACCAGCTCGTCTATAGAGAGACCAGCTGGCCGGCCTTCAGCTCGTCTATAGAGAGACCAGCTGGCCTTCAGCTCGTCTATAGAGACAAGCTGGCCGGCCACCAGCTCGTCTATAGAGAGACCAGCTGGCCGGCCATCAGCTCGTCTATAGAGAGACCAGCTGGCCGGCCATCAGCTCGTCTATAGAGAGACCAGCTGGCCGGCCATCAGCTCGTCTATAGAGAGACCAGCTGGCCGGCCATCAGCTCGTCTATAGAGAGACCAGCTGGCCTTCAGCTCGTCTATAGAGACAAGCTGGCCGGCCACCAGCTCGTCTATAGAGACCAGCTGGCCTCCAGCTCATCTATAGTGACCAGGTGGCCTCCAGCTCGTCTATAGGGACCAGGTGGCCTCCAGCTCGTCTATAGGGACCAGCTGGCCACCAGCTCGTCTATAGAGACCAGCTGGCCACCAGCTCGTGTATAGAGGCCAGCTGGCCACCAGCTCGTCTATGAAGACCAGCTGGCCTCCAGCTTGTCTATAAAGACCAGCTGGCATCCAACTCGTCTATAGAGACAAACTGGCCTCCAGCTAGTCTATGAAGCCTCCCAGCTAGTCTATGAAGACAAGCGGGCCTCCAGCTCGTCTATAAAGACCAACTGGCCTCCAACTCTCCCAGCTGGCCTCCAGCGCGTCTACAATCACTCTCTGGCCTCCAGCTCGCTATAAAGACTCCGTTATAAATACCCCGTGGTCTCCAGCTCGTTTATGAAGACCTTCAGCTTGTCTATAAGGATTCTCTGGCCTCCAGCTCGTCTATAAAGTGTCTCTGGCCTCCAGCTCGTCTATGGAGACCAGCTGGCCTCCAGCTTTTCTATAAAGGCTCGCTGGCCTGCAGCTCGTCTATGAAGACTCTCGGACCTCCAGCTTGTCTATAAGGATTCTCTGGCCTCCAGCTCGTCTATGAAGACTCTCTGACCTCAAGATCGTCTATAATGACTCTCTTGCACACAGCTAGTCTATGAAGACTCCCAGGCCTCCACTTCTTCATGGACAAGTGTCTGTGTCATATCTTAGCACCAACTTTAGCTCGTGTATAAAAAATCTCGTCAGCCTTCCATAAAACCTTACAAATGCAGCAATTATATGAAACGTAAAAGCTTCCTCCTTCTCCTCACTTTATTTTATAGACCTCTTTCACATCGTATTAAAAGTTCTCTTTTCTGTCACTTACTCTCATCCAAAGCCATCGACTTAAAAAATATTTTCTTTTTTTTTTTGTCCAAAAAATGTTCTTTCCAATTTCCACGAAACCAAATGATTTTATCCCAAAAAAGTATTTCTTTCTTTCTTTACAAATGACACATTTATCCAATTCCACTTAAATCCTACTGAATGTCGAATTTGTGTGGGTGTGTTTGTGTGTCTGTTATTTTTTGTTAATTTTAAGAAAATACTCACCTAAAAGTAAAATTGCCACAGTACTCATCCAATTGACTTGAATCCGTATTGATTGGCTCATGGAATATACCAATATCCGATTTAATTGAATCCGACAAATAGTCATCCTCGTCGACGAAGTATTCAATGTCATTTAGATTCGGTTTCAGCTCCGACCACATATTCGATTCGCCCAGAAATTGATCGTCGGTGAGGGGGAAGTCGGAACGCATTAAACGTCTGGAAAATTTAAGAAAAATACTTTTTTTAAATATTGTTTTAAAACTTTTTGTTGTTTATTTGTCAACTTCCAGTTGCAGCTAAAAGCATCCTTTCGAATTCAAGAGGCCTTAACAATGTTCTGAATGAATGTCAACAGTGATTTTGTTGAAACAAATATTTACCAAAGGGGAAATATTCCATAGCTGTGATTTCTAGTGAGCCTCCCATTTGGTGGTAGCCCACTCCGAGTCAAAGTTCAAATGTCACCAACACTCACACCGTCCAAAACACCTGTTGAGCTATGTTTTCATGTTCAAGTTTTAAAGTGAAATTATTATGTTGCCGTTCAGTACAAAAAAAATTCAATGAAAATTAAAAAACAAAACTGAAATGTTTTCCGGGAATTTTCCCAGATAACTTTCTGTTTGAAGAGAAAAAAAACACAACAAAATATTATCTGTTCTATCTGTTCAGGATTTAATTTAGTCGACTATGAAATCACCCTACTGCCTTTACATCCATTAATTATATAATTACTTTCAGGCACTTCCTCTTCCAAAGGAGAACTCTCTGAGAGCTTTGATTCCATAGAAGAGTCCATACATTCCATTGGAGAGCAATCGGAGAGCTTAATTTCAAAGCTATATAGAGTTCTCGAAAAGCTGCTCTTTTATAAAAAGAAACTTTTAGAGAGCGCCTCTTCCAGAGAAATGCTCTCGGAGAGATCTCCTATGGAAATAGAACTCTCAGAGAGCAAATAGGGTGACCATATAGTCGAACAGAAGAAAGATCTGAAAGTTCCCGCCATCAGCTAGTCTGTGACGGCTCTTTGACGCTTAAGACGCCTATAAAGATTCCTTGTCTTGGGCTCGCCTATATAGATTCTCCTGTAGAGACTCCTAGGCTTAAGCTCTCCTACAGAAGCCTCTGGCCTTCAACTCGCCTTTAGAAAGTCCCTGCTCTTGGTCTCGTCTGCAGAAACTTCCAGACCTTCAACTAGTCTATAGAGACTACCTGACCATCAGCTCGCCTGCTCAGGCTCCCAGGCTTTCAAGTGACCTGTAGAAACTCCCCGGCCTTCAGCTCTCCAATGGAGGATTCCTGATTGTCAGTTCGCCTGCAAAGGTTCCCAAACCTCCAGTTCGCCTATAGAGGCTACCTGACCAAACACCTCGCCCATAAAGGCTCTCCGGCCCTTCAGATCGCCTACAAAAACTCCTTGGTCTTCAATTCGTCTATAGAGACTCCCTAATCTTGGCCTCGTATGTCGAAACTTCCAGTCCTTCATCTCGTCAATAGAGACTGAGTTCAGCTCATCTTCACTACACCTTAGGTTCACTTATAAAGACTTCCAGGCGTCCAACTGGCCTTTAGAAACTCACAGGTTTCCAACTGACCTATAGACTTCCCTCCCTCAAACTCACCAATAAAGGCTCTCCGGCCTCTAGCTCGCCTATAAAGGCTCTCTGGTCTTCAGCTTGCCTAAAAAGTTCCACTGATCTTCAGCTTGCATGAAGAGGCTCCCTCACCTTCAGCTTGTCTAAAGAGGCACGTATATAAACTCTATGGCCCAAGCTTGTCTATAAGGTCGCCCTAGCCTCTAGCTCGTATGGAAAAGCTTCCATGACTTCAGCTGATCTATAAAACATCTCTGGTCCTCATCTCGCCTATAAAGTCCACCGGCCTTCAGATCGTCTATGAAGAATCAGTGGCTCCCTAACAATTCTGTTTCCTGAAGCTTCTGATCGCCTATAAAGCCTGCCTGACCCTTCAGATCGCCTGCAGAGGATCCCTGATCTTCAGTTCGCCTGTAGAGACTCCATGTACTATAGAGGCTCCCTAACCTCTTGCTCATCTAAAGAGACACCCTCACCTTTGGTTCGGTTTAAGAGGCCACCTGTGGAGATTTCCAGACCTTCAGTTCGCATATAGAGGATCGCTGATATTAGTTTGCCTACAAAGGCCTCAGCTCGCCAAAAGAAACTCCTGATGCTTCAGCTCGCCTGTAGAGGCTCCTGATGCTTCAGCTCACCTATAGAAGCTTCTGATGCCCTAGATTCCCTATAGAGAATCCTGATGCTTCAGCTCACCTATAGAGACTCCTGAGACTTCAGTTCGTCTATAGAAGCTCCTGAGGCTTCAGCTCGCCTATATAGGCTCCTGATGTTTCAGCTCGCTTATAGAGACTCCTGATGCTTCAGCTCGCCTATAGAGACTCCTGATGCTTCAGTTCGTTTATAAAGACTTCTGATGCTTCAGCTCGGCTATAGAAGCCTGATCTTTAACTTGCCAAAAGAGAAGGTACTGATGCTTCAGCTCACCTACAGAGACTCCTGATGCTTCAGTTCGCCTATAGAGACTCCTGATACTTCAGCTCGCCTATAGAGGCTGCCTGATCTTCAACTCTCCAAAAGAGACTCCTTGACATTCAGGCCGCCTTTAAAGGCTCCTGATGCTTCAGCTCACTCATAGAGACTTCCTACCTTCAGTTCATCAAATGAGACCCCTTGCCTTCAGCTCGTCTATAGAAATTTCCGTTTTTCTGTTTTTTAAACGTCCCTTATATTTTCCTCTACCTAAAATATCCTGTGCCAGATAATATTTTCCTATTATCAATATCTGGCATTCGAAGTGTATGTTCAACATCAGTAAATATTTGTTTAAATTTATGAAAGGAACACCCCCAGCAGCAGCAGCAGTAGTCGAAATCAACAATCACAACACATCCAATGGACAAATTTTATTATTACCCCACACTCACACACATGCATGTTGACACACACATACCTGTATAGAATGCTATTGATATTTGTTAACAAATTGATTTTGTTTTCATCCAGCGGAGAGGAAGAGGAGGAAGTTGTTGTTATTGCTGATGTGCCATCACCAGTAGTTGTTGTGGTACCGGTAACCGGAAATTCATGTGTCGTACGTTTCCATACACCAGCAGTGGCGCCCAAATCGTCCTGTGGCGTTGACCAAGTACCTTTGAAAAATTCTGCATTTTCTTCTCCTCCTCCACCTCCTCCCGCCATGGCATCCCGCATCTCGCCATAGTCCTCTGGGACTCCATTGTTTTGTGTGAATTTCTCCAATTTTTGTAAATTATTGGCATCTTTGTTTTTATTGATGCATTGTTGTTGCCATTTTTCGATTTCCTTCATACGTTCCGCATGTCGCCGGGGATCGTGACGTGAGGGAAATTTAAAAGCACAACAATGAAAGGAATGTGTTAAATGAGCCTTTTGTAAATTCTGAAAGAGACGAAATACAAACAGACGGAAGAAACAAAGTTTGGAATGATAAATAGAAATAAGTAATGCTGGCGGATTCAATTTGTCTTCTTTTGTTGTGTCTCCATAAATTTCCGGAAGTATTTTTTTCCTTCAATTTTCTATCGATATTTACCTTAAAGTTATAAATGGATGGTATGGTTTTCAGTGTATGCGTATTTTCAATACGCAGCACTTCAATATCCTGCAGACCGGCTGAGGGCAAACGCACCAACGATGTACTGGAGAGATCTCTGGGTGGGGGGTAGAAGAAAAACACAAATGAGATGGGAAAATTATTAAAAAGATAGAAAAAAGGACATCGTATTGAGTTCACTCTTCTAAAAAGGGAGGCTCTCTGACGCTTCAGCTCGCTTAAAGAGGGTTTCTGGCGCTTTAATTCGCCTATAGAAGCTCCTTGACCTTCAATTCGCCTATAGAAACTACCTGACACATCAGCTCGCCTGAAATGGTTCTCTAACGCTAAAGATCGCCTAAAGAGGCTCTCTGGCGCTCCTCTGACCTTCAATTCGCCTATTGAGATTCCTTGACCTTCAGCTTGCCTATAAAGGGTCTCGGAGGCTTCATCTCGCCTATAGAGACTCTCGGAACCTTCAGTTCGCCTATAATGGTTAAGACGCTTCAGATCGCCTAAAGAAGCTCTTTGACGCCTTAGCTCCCCTACAGAGCCTTTCTGACGCTTCTTTTAGGCTATTGAAGCTCCCTGAACTTCAGTTAGGCTATAGAAGTTCCCTGACCTAAAATTCACCATAGAGGCTCTCTAACCCTTCAGCCCGCCTATAGAGGCCCCCTGACCCATCAGCTCGCATATAGTGTCTCTCTGACCCTTTAGTTCGCCCATAGAGCCTCTCTGACCCATCAGTTAGGCAATAATGGTTCTCTGACCTTTAATATTTCCTATAGAGGCTTTCAGACCTTTAACTACCCTCTAGATGCTCCCTGAACGTTCAGCTTGTTTATAAAGGCTTCGTAAAGTGTCAACTCGCCTACAAAGGCTCCCCGACCTTTTAGCTCATCTATAATGGCTATATAATCCTACAAAGTGCATAAACTGGCTCACTTGTCCTTTAGCTCGCCTATAGAAGCTCCTTAACTTTCAGTTCGTCCAAAGAGACTTTATCGCGCTTCAGTTCGTCTAACTAGTCTCCCTCGCCTTTCTACTAGTCTATGGAGACTCCCTGACTATTCAGCTCTTCTAAAAAAAACTCTCATGCCTCCAGCTCGACTTAAAAGACTCGATGGCCTCCAACTAGTTTTAATAACTCGTATAAATGACTCCCTGATCACCAACTCGTCTAAAAAGTCTATCTGGCCTCCAGTTCATCTAAAGATTATTGGGCATCTAACTCGTATAAAAAGACTCACAGATCGTCAATGAAGACTCCTTCACCACTCTCACTCGTCGGAAAGGTTCATTGTCCTCCAGCTCATCTAAGAAAACTCCCTGATCTCCAGCTCGTCTAAAAAGAACTCTAAAAAGACTCACCGATTTTCTGAAGATACTTATTGGCCTACACTTTGTCTAAAAATACCCACTGGGCTTCAACTGATATAAAAAGAATTACTGGCCTCCAGCTCGTGTGAAGAGACCCCCTGACCTCCACCTAGTCTAAACAGACTTCCCTGCCTCAAACTCGTTTTAAATATTTCATGATTTCTAGCTCGTCTAAAAAGACTCTTTGGACTCCAGATCGTCTAAAAAGACTCACTGGGCTCCACCTCGTCTAAAACGACTCACTTGGCTCCAACACGTTTAAACAAACTTCTGGTTTCCAGGTCATCTAAAAAGACTTTCTGGCCTCCAACTCGTCTAAAAAGGCTTTGTGGCCACCAATATATCTAAGAATACTCGTCTTAAAACACTTTCTGGCCTACAACTGGTCTAAAAAGGCCGACTGGGCTCCAGATCCGTAAAAAAAATATCCTGGCCACCTGCTCGTCTAAAAAGGCTCTATGGCCTAGAGCCTCCGCTTCGACTCTTTGACATTCAGCTCGTCTAAACCACCAGATCGTCGAAAGAGACTAGTTGGCCTCGTCTAAACCGACTCACTGTGCTCCAACTCGTCTAAAAAGACTCAATCAACACAAGTTCATCAAAAAATAATTACTGACTCGTCTAAAAAGGCACGATTGTTTCCAGCTAGTCTAAATGACCAACTAGCATTGATCATCCTGCCCTCTTCTAGAATGACACCCTCCAGCTCGTCTATAAAGACTCTCTATAGCTGGCCCATGAATACTTTCCCAAGGCTTCCACAAGGGCGGTTTTCGTGCCCGTATAATGACATTTTCCTACTCACTTATAATAATTCTATCCTGCTCCCTTATAAAAAATCATCCCAGATTGTTTAAAAAGACTCCCTTCAACCCTCGTCTATGAAGACCCTCAGTTCACGACACTAATGAGTCCCTTCTATTATTCTATAAATACTGCTGTCTTCCGCTCGTTTATAGAGACTGCCTCCCCTTATATAGAGTCTATCCCGCTCATCTATAAAGAATCCCCAACACGTCAATACGGCCTGTAAAAATTCCATCCCTTGCGTCTATAAAACCTATCTTTAGTTTATCTAAAAACACTCCCGGTAGAGATCTTTTTGATCCTCCACAAGGACTTTCTGATGTTTATATATAATTATAACAAGTAAAAAAGCAGGTAAGTTCGGCCGGCCCGGACTTTTAATACTTTTGTTGGTGGAGGGTATAAAATTATATTTGATACTTACAATTCTTGCATGCTCATGCCATTGAATGCATTTGGATGGACTTCTCGCAAATTGCGGTTTTCTTTTAAAATGCTGCAATTAAAGGGGATGGGGGTAGGTTATTAGATTTATTATAACGATTTTTTATTAATTTAAGTAAAAGAAAATAAATATACAATTTTCGGTTCTTTGTAAAACTCAACTTACAGTTTGGCTATTTGAGAGCCATAAAATGCTGAATCATCTATGTAATTTATGTAATTATTTGCTAAAATTCTGAAAAAATTAATAAAAAAAAATTGTTAAAAAAATAAAAAAATCAAATAATAATAACTTTTAAAATACTTACAATTGGTCAGTCTTTATTTTTATCGATTTTGAATCAATTCGAGTTATGTGATTATTATCGAGATCTCTGAAAGGAAAAAGGGAAGTGTTTTTTAATTAATATAATATTAATATAATAATAATAATAATAATAATAATAATAATAATAATAATAATAATAATAATAATAATGATAATAATAATAATAATAATAATAATAATAATAATAATAATAATAATAATAATAACAATATTAATATTAATAATATTAATAATAATAATAATAATAATAATAATAATAATAATAATAATAATAATAATAATAATAATAATAATAATAATAACAATGATAATAATAACAATAATAATAATAATAATAATAATAATAATAATAATAATAATAATAATAATAATAATAATAATAATAATAATAATAATAATAATAATAAAAATGATAATAATAATAACGAAAATAGTAATAAGAAAAATAACATTAATATTAATAAAATAATAATATTATTATTAACATTAATAATAATAATAAAAATTATAAAAATATATATTAATAATAAACATAATAATAATAATAATAATAATAATTATAATAATAATAATAATAATAATAATAATAATAATAATAATAATAATAATAATAATAATAATAATAATAATAATAATGATAATAATAATAATAATAATAATAATAATAATAATAATAATAATAATAATAATAATAATAATAATAATAATAATGATAATAATAATAATAATAATAATAATAATAATAATAATAATAATAATAATAATAATAATAATGATAATAATAATAATAATAATAATAATGATAACAATAATAATAATAATAATAATAATAATACAAAATAATAATAATAATAATAATAATAATAATAATAATAATAATAATGATAATAATAATAATAATAATAATAATAATAATAATAATAATTATAATAATAATAATAATAATAATTATTATTATTATTATTATTATTATTATTATTATTATTATTATTATTATTATTATTATTATTATTATTATTATTATTATTATTATTATTATTATAAATAAATAAATTTAAAATAAAATATTTTGAAATATTATGCTTACATCATTTGCAGTATATTTGTCGATGGCAAATAGGTTAAGTCGGGTATTGTTGTTAAACCGCTATTTATAATACGTCTGAAAAAGATGAAATAGAAGAAATTTTAATGATAAAAAAAAACATTTTTTATTAAACATAATTTATGATTTTTCACACAAGAAGAGCTGAAACTAATTTGTACCATTTCCGGTAGTTTGAGTTTTGTTCATAAATAAATTTTATGATTTTAAAACTCGTATACAAAACACCTAACCAAAAAAACTATGTGTATGTATGAAGAGCTCTTCTTCCCACACTATCAAATTCCAACGAATACCTACTCTCATTTTACAACTGAGTGGGCATTTCGTAGTAAATAATTAAAAACATTTTCTAAATTAACAGCACAATATTAGCCACTAACATCAATCTCTCTATCATTTCGATGTAACAAATCATTGACAAGTGGCCGAGTTCTACTTGACGATTCATTTCAAAAATAATTTACTAATCCATTGCATATGTTTACACTTGGCAAACAATTACTAACCCTCTCCCCTCCCTCTCTCTCTCTCTCTCTCTCTCTTTGCGTGTGTGTTTGTTTGCTTTTAGATATTTATAGTTAAACTTGTACATAAACTAACCTCCAAACACACACCCAGATGCACATCAACACATTTTTTGGTTTGCACAACTAATCTGCACCGCACTTTGTTATTGAACTCATCCTTCTGCTCTAGTTTTACGCATATACCGGGACCACTTGTTAGCTATGCAAATAATCTCAACATGATGTTGTTGATGTTATTTTTGTTGTTGTTATTTTTTATAATACATAGCGTTTAAAATAAAGTTAGTGGCATGGTGAGCAAATAAAATAGTTTATTGTTCGGTTTAGAAGCTATTTGACGCGCTACGTTTGTTTAGGTTTAGGAGACCTTAAGACTATAGAGTGGACCGAAGTATTCCCCTACTTATGTCCTTGGGGGATCTTTAAACAAGTATCTTAAAAAAATTATAATTATAGCTTTGAAGGTATTTGAAAAAATTAACTTATGGCCTAGAAAAAAGCTCACTCAAAATTCATGAGAATAGCGCTTTTGGACTTTGAAAAAAATGTTGTTTTTTTTTTAAATTCCCTAATTGATTAAGTGATTGCTGGTGACAAAAATTTTTCTTTTTCAAAAAAAAAAAATTATGGCCATTGATCCATGACCTAAAAAAATATTCTTTACAAAAATCAAATATTAGTCCTTCATTTTTATACCCTACACCACATAGTGGTAAGGGTATTATGTCTTTGTACATTTGTTTGTAACAGGGAGAAAAAAGCGAGATGGACCCATAGTTAATTTGAGGATCTTCATAGAATCACTTTTTGAGTCGACTTATGCATGTCAGTCAGTCCGTCCGTCCGTCCATGTATTCTTGTGAACAAAATGCAGGTTACATTTACTATCCGATTGAGATGAAATTTTGCAATGATCCTCGAAATAATTATTTTAAAGTATCGTCGACTATGGCCTTGATGATCCATGAAAAAATGGTCTTAAAAAATTATTTTTAGGAATAAAAGATTATAACTTTGATGATCCTTGAAAAAATTTAAATTAAAGGTAAATTTAATTAAAGGTCCTTGAATTATAAACTCT
Organism: Musca domestica; assembly: GCF_030504385.1. Lineage (NCBI taxonomy): Eukaryota > Metazoa > Arthropoda > Insecta > Diptera > Muscidae > Musca > Musca domestica. The sequence goes on from NW_026712362.1 coordinate 2,595,199, forward strand.
ACTACCCTTCAAAAATTACCTAAATAAGTTATTTTTAAGTTACCAAGATTATAGTCTTGATGATCTTTAAAAACATTATCTTTAAAATCCACGATTGCTTCCATTGCGATCCTTCAAACAAATTATAATCAGGGTTGTACCTTGCAAAAATCAGAGTTTATAGCCTTGATGGTCCTTGAATTATAACCACTTATGTCCTTCAATAATTATCTTAAAATATCCACCATTATAGTCTTGATGATCGTTGAAAAAATTATTTTAAAAATTAAAAAAATTTCCTTAAAATACCCTATTAAAATCAGAGCTGAGCCTTGCAAAAGTTGATGATCTTCTTGATGAGCCTTGGAAAAAATTATCTTAAACAAGTGAAGAAGCAGCTAAGTCCACAATTCGGAAGGAGCTTGAATATTTAAAAAAAAATCCGTCGAAAAATGCCGCTCTAATGAAAACCTTTATATGGGGGCTATAAGTATTTTTTTTTTTTTTTTTTTTTGTAATAGGTTGTAGATTCCGAACTTTAAATACGAAATTTTACGAAATTCTAGTGAATAATGTCGTTAATATCATCAAAGTACCGAATATAGTGAGGTATCGTTGTATGGGGGATATACTAAAACGTAGACCTGCATAGACAATTTTACGTCATAGGTCGTAGTACCCATTACGAACTTCAAATACGAAATTTGACGCAATTGCGGTGAATAATGTTGCGAAAATCCTGGAAATACTGAATATTTCGGGGTGGCGTTACAAGGGTGCCTATATAGACAATTCTCTTTCAGGGGGTAAATTACTCAAAGGGAACTACTTCTGTGGATTTTCAGACTACTCTCAGAGAACTCCTTGTGTGGAATTGAAAAATGTGACTAACATCAAAATACCGAATGTCAGGAGGTACTGTTATATGGGGGCTATCGTAGACCTATGTAGACAATACTCTTTCAGGGGGTTAGGTACTCAGAAGGAACTTCTTGCGTAGAATGCCACAGATTTCATTAAAAAATGTGGCTAAAATCATCAAAATACCAAATATCAGGAGGTACACTTATATGGGGCCTATGCGATATCGTGGACCGATATAACCCATTTTCGTACTTGAAATTTTAGCTTCCTATCTTTACTCGTTTTGACTCTAGCGTGATTACAACAGACCGACAGATAGACGAACGGTCAGGAATAAATCATTTTAGAATTTTACGCTGATCAAGAATATATATACTTTGTCTAAAATTATTATTTCGATGAGTTACAAACGGAATGACGAGTAGTATACCCTCCATACTATGTATGGTGGAGGATATACAAATCCACGAGAAAAAAGTTTTTTTATGGTCCTTGAAAAAATATGATAAAATATACACGGTTGTAGCCTTGAGGGTCCTTCAATAAAACATCCTTAAAATCTACGATTATAGTTCTGCTAGTTCTAAAACAATTTTCTCTAAAAATTCACAATTATAGATTTGATGATTTTGAAAATAAATATTTTTAAAATCCATTTTTAGAGCCTTGATTATACTTTTGAAAAATATTCTTGGTTGGCCCTTAAATAATATTCCTCAAAAATCCACTATTATCTCGATTTAGTCCTTTAGCAAATATTATTAAAAATCCATGATTATTACGGCTTTGTTTTTAAAGTAAATCCCCAACAATTCCAAAATTTTAGCTCTAATTTCCCTTAACGTATACGATGGGGGGTCCTTGAAAAATATTCCTTAAAAATTTCAAAATTTATGGTCTAATATTCCTTAAAAAAATGTAGAAATAACCAGTTATAACTTGGCCTTTCCTACTCTATATACATTTATAATTATATGCCTCCAGCAGAGAATTCTTATAAAATATTTATAGTATTGTAGAGCTTGTTTGTGTCCTCGAATTCTTATTCGCATTGCCTAACACTCAAATGCCCATGAACACGTGGATGTCTGTGAATGCCACAGCCTGCAGATGACAACGGCAACAACAAATTAAAACACTTGTTATTGTTTTACAACTAAACTCTGGCAATAAAAACAACTACAACTACTCTCTCTCTCGCTCTGTCTCTCTCTCTCTCTGTATGGTAAGGCAATCAATCTAAATGTGTTAAAAAAAAGTGCACATAAAACGTTCAATTAAGTTCAAAGAGCAGCGAGTGGATCGAAAACCCTGCACTTAGCTTCAAATCGATAATTACCATAATTGGAAACTTAAAACCAAGTATCATGAATATGAAAAAAAAAATGGAAATTTAATATTGAACTTTTGACCCTTGCTTTGTTGTATAATTAAAAAAAAACACACTCTCGCACACACACACAGACATGACTGATGTTGGCGATGAGGGTGATTCATCAAAAGGACGAAGAAAATTGAAAGTAATTATTGTTGACGGATGTAATGACATGGATAATACTCTTATGTGTGTATGTGTGTAAAGAAATTATATTAAAAGCATGACTCAGCGGGGTTCTATTTTAATTTCTTGAAGGACAATTAAAAAAAATGACAAATAGAAAATCTAAATTTTTATAAACAATTTTTCAATGGCTAAATTATAGCACTGGCCATGCATTAACTGTCAAATGCTTATATATTAAAGATTTTCAAATCTGCAATGATGGTATTTTAAAGTATATTTTTTGTTTGGTTCGTCAGAAAAATCATGAGTTTGAATTCATGAGACAGCGACCTATCCCGAGCTAAAATTATACATTATTTATATAATATTTTTAAAAAATTATCAGAGTTTTAATAGCGTTTTGAAATACAGAAGGATTATTTAGCAAGAAGTAAAGGTGTGCAAATTTTTGAGCCAATGACCGTGGATTTTCAAAAAAAAAAAAATTCTAGCGGAGGCCAATAATTGGGGATTTTTAAGGATTATTTTGTAGGGCCATTAGATATTTAAAAAAAAAAGTTAAACAAAAAAATTTTATAGGACTTTTAAAGATTAAAAATTTGCATTACAATCAATTCATAACGAATTTTTTTAAAGATTTGTTTTGCAGGTCTATTTGTAAATCTACCATGGAACTTATAATGATTTTTTGAGATACTATTAGGATTATAAACGTGACATTATTAAATAAGCTTTTGTAAGGCTATTAGGACAATAATCTTGAAATTTTCCAAAGAATTATTTTGTAGAACTATAGAACAATAATCGTGGATTTTTTTCAAAATATTTTTTTTTTATTCGAAGAATTTTTAAATAAAACAAGTCAAAAATCAGTATGTGCTGCCGGACCGAACTTTGAATACCCTCCACCATTTAGAACGAATTTTGCATTTTCAAAAAAAAAAAAAATAAAATCCGTTAAAAATTCTGTTAAAATCTTAAAAATTCCGAATGTAGCCGTTATTCTAGGGTTATACGACGACGTAGACCTTCATAGGCAACTTTTGTCATAACCCATTCCAATATTCTAATGCGAAACTTTAACAAAAAAAATCGGTAAATAATGAGCTAAAATCACCAAAATACCGAATATATGTAGGTACCATTACATTGGGCTATACCAAAACGTGGACCTGCACAGACAATTTTCTGTCATAGGCTGTAGTATCTATTACGAACTTCAAATACCAAATTTGAAACAATTCCGGTAAAAAATGTCGCTAAAATCATCAAAATACCGAATTTTGGGAGGTACCGTTATATGGGGGCTACACGAAGACGGAGACCTGCATAGACAATTTTCTGTCATAAGCTGTAGTATCCATTACCAACTTCAAATACCAAATTTGAAATAATTCCGTTGAATAACGTCGCTAAAATTATCAAAATACCGAATATCGGGAGGTATCTTTATATAACGGCTATACGAAGACGTGTACCTGCACAGACAATTTTCTGCCATAGGCTGAAGCATCCGTTACGAACTTCAAATACCAAATTTGAAACTATTCGAGTGCATAATGATGCTAAAGTCGTCAAAACACCAAATATCGGGAGGTACCGTTATATGGGGGCCATATGAAGACGTGGACCTGCACAAACAATTCTCTGCCTTAGGCAGTAGTATATATTACGAAGTTAAAGTACCAAATTTGAAACAATTCCGGTGAATAACGTCACTTAAATCACCAAAATACCGAATATCGGGAGGTCCCATGATATGGGGGCTATACCAAAACGTGGACCTATATGACCCATTACCAAATACCAAAAGTCCTGCAGACATAATATACGTTTGAGTAAAATTTTATCAACCTACTTCATTTCGTTCGGAAGCTAGAGTGATTCCACAGACAAATAGACGGGCAGACGGAGGGACGGATATCGATAAATCGACATAGAATTTTATGCAGTTCAAGAATATATATTCTCTGTTGGGTCTGAAATGTATATTTGGAGGTGTTACAAACGGTATGACAAACTTAATATGCCCTCAATGCGATGGTGAAGGGTATTAAAAAATAGGGACTAGGAAAACCAATACTGAATTTTTAAAAAAGTTCCCATCCTGATCCTATCTTGGATTTTTTATTTTTTTTTTTTTTTTAACTCAATAGCGGATTTTTTAAAGGTATATTGAATTTGTCATTCCGTTTGTAACATTTCGATATATACATTTTAGACCCCACCAAATATATGTATTCTTGATCACCATAAAATACTATGTCGATTTAACGATGACCGTCACTCTGTCTGTCTGTTTAAATCACATTATTCACCGAATCTATTTCAAATTTCGTATTCGAAGTTTGGTATCGGTACTACAGCATAGCTACATATCTTCGTGATCAGCATCCAATTCATAATGGATTTGATGATCTCCTTCTGTGAAATTCAAAATAGAAGTTACAATTTTCGAGATGAGTGAATGAAATTTGCCATAGATGTTGATGGTATTGTCCACAATTAGGTATAGCCCTATATAAGGGTTTTGGTCCCAGATTTTACCTAAATAAGGTTAAATTTTATATAAAGTTTCTTTAAACTCCTCGCAAAAGAAAGCAATCAATATAGGTCATGGTCCCCACGTAAAAGTACCTGCTATTTTTATACCCTACACCACATAGTGGTAAGGGTATTATGTCTTTGTGCATTTGTTTGTAACATGGAGAAGGAAACGAGATAGACCCATAGTTACATTTGAGAACCTTCATAGAATCACTTTCTGAGTCGATTTATGCATGTCAGTCCGTCCGTCCGTCCGTCTGTCCATGTATTCTTGTGAACAAAATGTAGGTCGCATTTATTATCCGATTGAGATGAAATTTTCCAAACAATATTTTTTTTGGCCCAAGGACGAACCCTATTGAAATTGGTGAGAATCGGATCAAATTTAGATATAGCTCCCATATATATCTTCATCCGATTTCGGGTTAAATGTGCACCAAATATCCACTATCAGTCCAAATTACCTGAATTTTGGCACACCCAACCGAGTTCGGCCTAGAAGCAAGTATATCAAATTTGGAGAAAATCGGTTCAGATATTGCTATAGCTCCCATATATATCTTTCATCCGATTTGATCTTTAAGTCCCTCACATTCCTACTATGCACTCCACAACCGTGATATTTGGTACCAGGTATTAGATGGAGCACAGAAATAGCTGTTTTAAATTTTATCGAAATCGGTTCAGATTTAGATATAGCTCCCATATATATCTTCATCCGATTTCGGGTTAATTGACCACCAAATGGCCACTATCAGCCCAAATGGCCCGAATTTTGGCACATGTGAACGAGATTAGCCTTAAAGCAAATACAACAAATTTGGAGAAAATCGGTTCAGAAACAGCTATAGCTCCCATATATATCTTCATCCGATTTCGGGTTAAATGTGCACCAAATGGCCACTATCAGTCCAAATTACCTGAATTTTGGCACACCCAACCGAGTTCGGCCTAGAAGCAAGTATATTAAATTTGGAGAAAATCGGTTCAGATATAGCTATAGCTCCCATATATATCTTTCATCCGATTTGGTGTTTAAGCCTCTCACATTCGTAATATGCACTCCACAAGAATGATATTTGGTACCAGATATAAGATACAGCCCAGAAATAGCTGTTTGTAATTTTATCGAAATCGGTTCAGATTTGGATATAGCTCCCACATATATCTTCATCCGATTTCGGATTAATTGTGCACCAAATGGCCAATATAAGTCCAAATGGACTGAATTTTAGTACATCGGACCAAATTCAGCCTAGAAGCAAGTATATAAAATTTAGTGAAAATCGGTTCAGATATAGATATAGCAACCATATATATGTTTCATCCGATTTAGAGTTTTAGTCCCATACATTCGTAATACTCACTCTACAACCGTGATATTTGGTACCAGGTATTAGATGGAGCACAGGAATAGCTGTTTTAAATTTTATCGAAATCGGTTCAGATTTGGATATAGCTCTCATATATATCTTCATCCAATTTCGGGTTAAATGTGCACTAAATGGTCAATATCAGCCCAAATCACCAGTCTAGAAGCTAATACGTAAAATTTGGAGAAACCCGGTTCAGAGGTAGCTATAGTTCGTAAAATGCACGATAGAATTAGATAGATTTTGATTTTGTGCCAAATATCTCATAGAGCTCTGAAATGCCCTGTATAAATCTTTTTACGAGAGCTCTACTAAATATGCATAGTGGTGTAGGGTATCATATAGTCGGCCCCGCCCGACTTTTGAGCTTTCCTTACTGGTTTTATTTTATTTTTTTTTTTTTTTTTTTTGTTTTTAACGGATTCGGCCCCAATTCACAGCCAAACCAGCTGTAATTTGACATTTCGATTTTTTAAAAGCGTAGTTTCATTTTCTCTTTCAAAAAATATATGCATTGTAGGTATAGCCCCCATATTACGGAATTTTCAGATTTTAGAGATGTTAAGTATAGCTGTTTTGACGATCATTTATCACGTTTTCGTTGTTTTATTTGCTTGTATTACATTGTCTTTAACACACATGCATTTTAAAGTAAATATTCCTCCCACCATCTGTGCAAAAATATTGACCCGTTTTTTTTGCGGATTTGTCTATTTTAACATAATTCATTCATTCTGTTTATGCACTGGGGTGCGTATGAGTGATGTCATAACGTATACGCTGCTAAAAATAAATCTGTATGATTTCGTCTAAAAACAAAAGCAACTATTATAGCCTAGACAACTGTTTATAAGACAGCTCCATGAACCTGCAAAGAGAACACACTTCCATACGAGTTTAGGTGGAAAAATTATACACCACAAGGTGGTCAGGGTATTATGTCTTTGTGTATTTGTTTGTAACAGACAAAAGGAAACGAGATAGACCCATAGTTCCTTTTCATGATCTGCATAGAATCACATTCTGAGTCGATTTATGCATGTCCGTCCGTCCGTCTGTCCGTCCGTTCATCTGTCCATGTATTTTTGTAACCAAAGTACAGTTCGCATTTATTGCCCTATCCAGATGAAATTTTGCACAGATCATTTGTTTGGCCCAAGGACGAACTCTATTGAAATTGGAGATAATCGGTAAAAATTTAGATATAGCTCCCATATATATCTTCGTCCGATTTGCATTTTATTGTGCACCAAACGTGTATTATCAGCCCGAATAGTATGGAATTTTGCACATACAACCAAATTAGGCCTGAAAATGAGTATGCCAAATTTGATCAAAATCGGTTCAAATATAGCTATAGCTCCCACATATATTGTTCATCTGATTTGTTATTTTTGTCCTCCGCAGCCGTAACATGCACTCTGTAACAACGATATTCAGGGAAATATATCAAATACAGCTCAGAAATATCTTTGCCAAATTTCATCGAGATCGGTATCGGATTTGGATATATCTCCCATATATAACTTCGATCGATTTACATTTTTTCGTGCACCAAACGTTTAATATTTTTCCAAATGGGATGGAATTTGGCACTTACGACCAAATTGAGTCTAGAAGCTAGTATGTCAAATTTGGTGAAGATCGGTTCAGATATAGCTATAGCTCCCATATATACTGTTCATCCGATTTGTCATATTTGTTACCCACAGCCGTAATATGCACTCCGTAACAACGATATTCAGGGAAATATATCAAATACAGCTCAGAAATATATTTGCCAAATTTTATCGAGATCGGTTTAGATTTGGATATAGCTCTCATATAGATCTTTATCCAATTTTAAATTATATCTGCACCAAGTCCGAATTTAAAAGATACAAATGCTTCGGCATATTTAGTCCTCTGAACTTTAAAATATAATTATAATCATAGTGTGTATGATTGAATTCTCCCTAAAAAACTTTTAATTGTTATGTGGAGCTCTACTAAATTAGGAAAGTGGTGTAGGGTATCATAAAGTCGGCCCCGCCCGACTTTAAGACTTTCTTTACTGGTTTAAATTTTAAGGAACAACAATTTAACAAATTGAAAATTTCAAAATTTTACTTACATGACTTTAATGGTATCCGAAATACCCTGGAAAACATCCTTCGATAAATACTCCAATTTTGGGGCATGAGATATATAACTGAAATGGAAAATCAAAAAACAAATGTTGCAATTTAAATTGTTAAAATTGATTTTCAATACTCAACTCACATTGTCCTCAGATGCCTTAAGTTGGCAAAAGCACCATCCTGTATCGTCTCCAGGTATTTGAGATCTGTCAGTACACTGTGCGTATGTATGTTGTTGGAATGCCATGGGAACGAAAAACAAAAGAGATGAAGAAAATAAATAAATAAATATTGATGCACATATTCTCTGGCTAATAACCATGAAACCCAGAAAAAGAATAACAAAAACAACAAAAAGAAATCGACAACAACAACAAAAATAATGCACAACTAACTTACATATCCGACAGCGATGCATTGTAGACTTTTAAAGCTGTATTGCGTAGACGTGGTAAGCCAGCCGAGGCAATTGTTAGCCTTTGCAGGGGATTGGTTAGGGTTTGTGGTACCCGGGATAAGGCTTCACCTTCACAACGGCACTCAACTTCATCCTGTGCATGAAAAAGAAATTGCAACAAATAAAATAAAGAAAAACAACAACAATTTACAAAAAACAATGGCTCATTGAAAAACAGACTGAGTAAATAAAGTGTATTCCATGAACTTTTTAAATAGCCTCTTCAGTGCGGTTAAGTAGTCCTTAAGTTTAAGTGCAAAGGAGCAAACAAACAAGATTGTTGCTCCTGCAACTGGGTTATTAGCAAAAAGAGAATCCAGTCAGCCGGAGACTGATATCAGTGATTATGTATGTGTTCCATATCGGTATATATGTATAGTTGTATAAACTTGGGAAAACTTGCATGTCATTTCCAGTTCATTCATTAAGGAAGAAAAAATGATTTTTTTTTTCTTTTTTTTTTTTTTTGAAATACCATTTTTTGAAATACCATTTGAAATTCAAATCCATTATTCGAATTTTAAGCTGACTTGTGTTCTCTGTTGAAACAATGAATGTTGAATATGAGATACACATGTAGCTTTCAGCATTTCATCATATTGATGAATTTAGAAGATAATGTGCGTATTCCCCATTTGTTTACAAAATCTAATGACAGGTTGTTAATATTTTCAAAGTAAACCATATTTATACCCTCAGTCATATGGCTAGAGAGGGTATATATATAATTTGATATGGCCAAAACGTGCCTAGTCGAAATAACGGTTTTAGACCCTATGCCTCTTTGTATCAAATCCGTTTCAGAACATTTGGAGTCTGGTATCAAAATGGACAATATCGGTCCACTCCATCAAGTACCTCCCCCACAAAGGGTCAACATTTTCAATAATTACAACTCTTATAAAATGAGAGTCCGATTGTCTTCAAATTTCACACATCCCAATATTTTTATAAACCCAAGGTCTGGTGTTAAGATGGAAAACATCGGTACTCTTCTTCTGGTACCTCCTCCACAAAAAAAAAAAATTCCAAAAATATATTTTCAGCACAGATGGAGAACCGATGATCTGATTTTGCTCCAACTTTGCAAATCCTAATATTTGTGTCAGTGCTAGGTCAGGTATCAAAATTGACAAATCGGTCCACTCCTCCCCCGCAAAGGGACAAAATTTTCAATAATTACAACTCTTATAAAATGTTATGTGAGAGTCCGATTGTCTTCAAATTTTACATATCCCAATATTTTTATAAACCCAAGGGCTGGTGTTAAGATCGGTCTACACCTTGCGATACCTCCCAAACAAAAGGTCGAACTTAAAAAAAAAAAAAAAAACATATTTTCTGCACAGAAAGGAAAACGATAATCAAATTTTGCTCCAACTTTACAAATCCTAATCTTTGCGTCAGTTCTAGGAAAATGGACAATATCGGTCTACACCATCAAGTACCTCCCCCATAAAAGGTCAAAATGTTGAATAATTATAACTCTTATAAAATGTGATATAAGAAACCGATTGTCATAAAATTACTCACATCCAAATATTTTTATAAACTCAAGATCTGGTACTTAGATAAAATATATCGGTCCACTCTTCTATTTTTTCGAAATTTGTTCCAGAGGTAGGTATTTTTACCCTGATTCCGGGAAACTATGTTTTTGGAAGAGGATGGACCCGGGACCGCCATATTTTTCACCCGAATATTCGGGTTTAAAACCGGTCTAGACCTGGATCCACTTACCCGATATAGAGAATATAGGTATCTTTTGAAAGCTTATGAAAATACCTACCCGAAAAAGATATTAGCACAAATTATAGAATTTTGTAATGGTAAGAATGTCAGCTTTTCTTTGACATCATAAAAAAGGACATATTCCCACTTTTTGGGGGTTTTATAAAAAATCCGGGTCGAAAAAATCGACAATTTGATTATAACTTCCGAACCGCTTATAAATAACCCCATCATGTGACCACTTGTTGGATAGGTATTTTCATAAGCTTTCAAACATTCGACGCCCAGAAGAAACGACTGAAACAAGAATCTTGAAATTGTACATGAGGGTCAGTTTTGGTAATTAGACGTGTGATCATGCTGGGTTTATAGAAATTCGTACTAAAAGGGTACGAATAGTACTAAAACTTACGAAAAAAAATAGTATCTGGAATATATAGTATCTGAAAATATAGAGTCTCGGAATGAGCTACATTAATAATTTAGAATGAGAGTCACTGATGGATTACAGAATAGAAATACCAAAGGATTTTTGGAAATTCAAAATTTTGGGCTACGAAAAGTTCTAGAATGGTACCAAAATTTTAAAATTGTACCGCTTGGTACTATATTAACGGATAGACTTTAAAACTTGAAACTTGGTATGATAATCAAGGTTGGAAAATAAGTTTGATATGAACAGGCGATTTCAAAATTTGTTCTGGTACTAATTTTGGAAGAATTTAGTTTATGGTTAAGCTAAAATTTTGAATTGGCGTCCCTGTTGATGATAGGTTGTTGTGAAGAGGTGGTTTTGGAAATGTGTACTACAAGCACTAAAGGTTATTATATTTGGTACAATCTGGTATTGAATGATCAGGAAGTACTTGAAAACTGAAATTTGCTATAAGAGTCCCTGTTCAGGTATTGCCTGCACATATGGAGTTGATTTCAGAAATGTGTACAAAAAATACTGTTTGGTACTATATTTGGTTATTGGGTGAAAGGATAAAGATTATAGGTCTGAAATTTGATATTTAGAGTATTGATGGTAACTATGTTTGAGATTTGACAGTGGTTTCGGAAATGTGTACTATAAATGTACAAAATGGACTTAAGATAGGTATTGGGTGGAATCCCGGAATTTGATATTGAGGTCTCTGTTGGTATCTAGGATTGACTATTCGCTTTATGTAATAATTAATCGGATGGTTATTCGGCAATTTATGAGCGTTTCTTGTAAGATTTTAACCTCTTGATGAGAGAAGTACCAGAAAGAGTTGGGCGCTATCTACCACCTTAACATCAGATCATGTTTTCATGTGTTAAGAACTAGATGCATCTTATGACCCTCCTAATTGGTCAAACCTTTGGGGGAGGTACCAGAAAAAGTAGTCCGATAAATTCCACCTTCAAAATAAATCTTGCGTTATTTAAAATATTAGGATGTGACGAGTTTGAACTCAATAGAATGTTCATTTCGCGTTTTATGAGCTTCATGGCTATTTAAAAAAACGGGGCCAACATTTTGAATAGCCATGAAGTGGGGGGATCAGAAGTAGTGGGTCAATATTGCCCCTTTTAAAATATGACATAGTACTGATGAAAATATTAAACGTCCAAAGTTGAGACAAAATTTATGATCTTTGGTTTGGACCAAATTGGATACTCCCTTCCAGAGTTATCGTGCGCAGACAACGAGACGGACAGACACCTCATGATCGACTTCAAATATCCTGAAACTGATTTATTTCAGAGAATTAATAGAAAATAAAATCATTATTTGGATAAGGTACGTTTTGGTCGTATCAAACGATTAATACCCTCTGTAGTCATATGGTTGAGGGTACACAAATTCCACGATTGATGGACTGTTGAGCCTTGACAATATATATTTTTTTTAAATATATACGTTATTCCTTGATCAGCTCTCTTTGAAAATTCTTCAAAGCATAAATGTTGTGGCTCCAGAAGTCCTTAAAAAATGTCCTTTAAAATTGGAGATTTTTTTTTCTCAAAAAGCCCCTCAAGAAAATATCCTTAAAAACCATGATTGTATTTACAATAGTCCTTGAAACTCCGATTTGCCTTTGAGAAATATAATCATAAATCTACATACTTTATGGCTTGATTATTATTCTTAAAAAAAATATTCTATAAAAAATGCGATTCTGTTTCAAAAACTGTATGGAAAAATATTCACTAACCTCTAACTAACGAGGAGGAGGTAAATTCTACCTCTTTTTAAAAATTGTTGAAAGTTTCTCCTCTTTGCCTATAAAAAGCACACGTTTTATTTGACATAAACATTCTTTCTATATTTTCTTAATAAAAAATATAATATCTTTTCTTAAAGAAACATGTAAATAACTGAAAAAATACTACATATTTTTAATAAAATTAAATGGAGTAAAATTTGCCACCACGTCATAAACTATGTTCAAAAATTTCACTTCCACAGTTAAAGGTTAAAAATCAATAAAAATAATATATATTCTCTTGTAAAGAATGATTGAGGCTCTTAGTAATAGTCATTCCTTTCTTATAACGCCCTGGAAAAAATTGGCAATAATGACGTATAAGTTGTGTCATCGCTCATACGCACCATAGTCTGATAAGCCTATTCGATTTAATCAAACAGAGGTTGCGTATGACCCTTGATTTTTATTGACTTTAATTAATTTGTAAATCCATGCCATATATCGGCATTCAAGAAGTAAATGTTAAGTTTTCTTGATGAAAGATAGGATTCCTTTTGGCATGGTTAGTGGGATGAAAACCTTCGATCTTTCTTTTCATACTCGTACAACATTGTGTAAATGTTTTAGTAAATTCGTAGAATGTGTTGGCATAAGCGGAAAAAAAAAGATGTTGATGGTAATCGACTTCCGTTTTTCCTGACTGGTAAGATTTATTACGGCATTAATTTGAAAAGGGTATTGCCTGTTGTCAGCTTAAAATTTACATCTATCTTACTTTTGTGTGGATTAATAAAATGTTATCGATTTTAGAGGCATCGAAAAGGCAACCCGAAATGTATGAAAATGGGTATAAGATAAATAAAATTATTATTTTATTTATTTATTATTTTTATACCCTCCACCATAGTATGGAGGGTATATTGAGTTTGTCATTCTCAAAATTTTAACAACTTAATTTTTAAAAAAAATATTCTTGGAAATGTCTTTTTAAGATATTCGGACAACCATATTACGTATACGTTCTGACAACACTTATACGCCTTATAGTCATTTTCCCTCTCCCAATTAATCGAAATAAACTGCCTATAGCCTTTTCTTTCTACGGAACACTGAATAGAACACCAATACACATACCGAAAAGGTTAAAAGTCTTCGACGAACGTTACTTTACATACAACATCGTGAGTGTGTTTTTGGTAAATTCCTAGCAAGTTTTGGCCGAAATGGAAGAGATATTTGATAGTAATCGATTTCCATTTCCCATCTCTGTGTATGCTGGCGTTTTCATTTCCTCAAGTTCCCGTAAGTCAATTTGAATGTCAAGAATTTGGCTGAGGCGGCATTAATTGGGAAAAGGCAATAACCCCTTATCACCTTAAAAAATGTACATCCTGCCCACTTGTATGAAATGGATTGCCGAAAATGGTTTTGGTTTGAAAAGTATCGAAAAGAGATTACTTCAAAAATACAAACTAAAATAGACTCTCGTTTCTTGGAATTGTAATGTTTATTTTAACCTTTTTTTTCCTTATCATCCACCGAAATTTGAGTATTAAATTTTCGAAGCTATTTTTAAAGGAAACCAGAATGGATGGTAATTATTTGGAAATAAAAATTTTACTTTCCTGTTTTCTGGGAATTTGGGAAAAATTTTGTAACGTTATTTCTTATCGTCCTCGGAATATATGGTTCCTGTAGCTATTTCGTAATATGATATTCTTCATTAATGAAATTTTCATTCTTTCATTTTGTAATTTGAGTATCGGTACTTCAATGTATTTGAGCATATGCATGTGCGTCTTTCGAATGGTTCCCTCTTTTCTAATGAAACATCCACTATCTCCATGCAACCAAAATTCTATTGTTTCACATTTGCACGGTTGTTTCCAATATGCTTCTGTACAGCTTATTGTGCAGTGTTCCGAGTACGTATCACAAAATGCCAAGTCTAATTAAATTATCGTATCTCTGTTGAATTTTTAACGGTAACAAGAGCAACAAAATTTCGTACAATTTCTGCTGAAAGAATAGCATATTTTCCTACAAATTTATGACAAGAAATTTTAAACAGAAATAAGAGTTCATACGCTATGGCTATTATGAAACCAATGTATACAAGTAAAAAAACCAGCTAAGTTCTGCTGGGTCGAATTTTTAATACCCTCCCTCCATTAAGATCCCATTGGAAGGAATTTAAAAAATTAAAAAATTGAAAAAAATCGTTATATGGAGGCTATACGAAGACATGGACCTGCGCAGACAATTTTTTGTCATAGGTTGTAGTACCCATTACGAGCTTTTAATACGAAATTTGAAACAATTTCGGCAAAAAATGTCGCCAAAATCATCCAAATAGCGAATATCGGAGGGTACAGTTGTATGGGGCCTATGCAATATGGTGGTCCTATATAGATAATTCTTTTCCAGGTGGGGGTGGGGGGGGGGGTGTTGTGTTGTTGTGAAATAATCAGAAAGATTTTCAGACAATTCCGTTGAAAAATGTGGCTAAAATAATCACAACACTTTACTGTTACGTATACGTCACCCTTGATTATTGTTATACTCTCAGTTAGAATTGTGTAAAACTAGTTCATGCTAGTTCAGTACACCAGCTCCTAAACGTATGAGTGATTTTATAAATTTCATATCACTCATACGCTGAATTTTCATACAAACGACCCGAATGCACGGAACTAGCTCGCTCGATCAACTCTCAGCCATATGGCTGCTGAGGGAATATATAATTTCATAAGGCCAAAGCGTGCCTCATCCAAAGAACGTTTCAGACCCATTTAGAGTCGATCTAGGGATGTTCGTCCAGCCGTGTGAAATAAGAATCAGATCTTTCCACAAGATTTGGTGTAGAGATGGGATATATGGACCCACTCCATCTGGTAGAATATTCCCAATGCTCATAATATGCAAAATAAGCATCAGATTCTATTGAAATTAATCACATCCCAACATGTTAGATAAAACAATATCTGCTGTGAAGATCGGATATATTGGTCCACTCCAAAAAGAGTGAAAATTTCGAATAAAAAAAAGTAAAAAGACTCATAAAATGCGAAATAAGCAACCGATCCTCCTTCCTTACTTCATACATCCGAATATTTATACTAACACAAGATCGGCTAGAAAAATGGAATACATCAGACCACCTCTTGTGGTACCACCCCTATACAGAGTCTCCGTTACTTCGTCAGCGGAAAATCCACCTTAACATTTTTAATTTGTTCCAATAGTTATTGATAGGGATTTTTGGTACTCAAAATTCACAGTCTATTCAGTATGACAAAATTTTGTAATCAACACATCATACATCCTACTTGAATATTTGAATATTACCTAGGAGGGTATTATATACTTGCACAATAAACCCACATCCAAATTTAGGAACATTTAGTACTTTTCAAACAATTATAGTACGCATTTTCAAACCCACATCCACATCTCAATTCCGTATACCAACATATCAATATCAAATTTCGGGATTCCAGATCTACTCTACTTTTTGAGCATTTATAGTACACATTTTTAAAGCCATATCTCTCAGCTACCAACTGAGACCTTAATATCAAATTTGAGGATTTCAGCATTGTCCTATCACCCAATATCAAATTTAGTGGCACTTAGTAATTTTCGTACAATTATAGTACACATTTTCGAAAACACCAGCATATCTGAACCATATACCTTCACCCAATACCAAAACTAGTACTAGTTAGTACTTTTCGTAAAATGAAAGTACACATTTCCAAAATCACCTCGATATCTCAATTCCATATACCAATAGAGATCTCAATATCATATTTGAGAATTCCAGACATATCCATGCACCCAGAATCAAAGTAAGTATTATTTAGTACGTTTCATACTATTTACAGTTTTTATTATTTTTCCAAAACCACTTCCATATCTCAATTCTAGATACCAACAGAGACCTCAATCCCAGCCCTATCCCTTCAGTCAGTACCAAATATAGTATCATTCTGTACTTTTCGTATAATGATAGTGCACATTTTCCAAATCACCACTATATCTCAATTCCAGATATCAACAGAAACCTCAATATCAAATCAGAGATTACCAGCACCTTCCTTGCTCCCAATACCCAATATAGTACCGCTTAGCACTTTTCGAACAATTACAGTACACATTTCTTAAACCACATCCATGTCTAAACACCTGATACGAACAGAGTCATCAATATTTCATAACTTTAAACTTCAAATTTGCAAAAACCCAAAATTATAGCACGATTTTGCAAAACCACCTCCATATTTCAAACTTAGATACCAACAGAGACCTCAAAATCAAATTTCGGGATTCCTTCACCCAGATTCCCATTTAGTTCAATTAAGTACTTTTCGTACAATTTTAGTAGACATCCATATCTCAATTCCACATACCAACGGAGACCTCAATATCCCACCCAATTCCAAATTTAGTACCATTTAGTACTTTTCGAACAATTATAGTACGCATATCCAAAACCACATCCATATCTCAACCACAGACAGTAACAGCGACATCCATATCCAATTTAAGGATTTAACCTCTATTCCTTCACCTAATACTTAATTTAGTATTATTTGGTATTTTTCGAACAATTGTCAATATTAAAATTGAGGGTTTCAGCACTACCCCCTCACCGAATACCAAAATTGGTAGCATTTAGCAATTTTCGTACAATTATAGTACACATTTCCGAAACCACCTCCATTTAGTACGGTTCTCATACTTGGTACACATTTCCAATACTACCCTCAAATATGAGGGTATATCATTTGTCGGCAAATCCGAATGATATTTTTCCACTTCTTTTTATTTTTTTTAGATTTCTAAGAAGTGGATTTGAACATAATATTTTTTTTTAATTTTGAAACCCTTTTGAAAAATTGTAATAAAGAGGTACCATTTAAAACCATAATCGACAATTTTACGGGTCACTTTAAAGGGAAATTATACCAATTCGAGGATTTTGAAGAATTTTTTATTAAATATTAATTTGGGAAATATTGGATCCGCAATCATTGATTTTTGGAGATTTTTGGAGATTTATGAAAGCCATTAATGTGGATTTTGAAGAATTTTTTTTTTTGGATTATTGGAACCACACTCGAGATTTTTTTAAGAAGAAAAAAAACGTGCTTTTTTACAGAATATTTCATAGAGAAATTATTAAAGGCACAATTTTGGATTCAAAAAAAAAAAAAAAAAAGATAGTTTTGAATTGGCTGTCATGTATATATGTTCATACACAACTTATGAATAAAAATTTCGAACTTATATTAAAATCATTTATCTTTATTTGTTTTCCGCACCCACACACACCCCATACCCACTTCTCTACTTACCGAATTCGTTGCATTCCAACAACAACACTTCCAACCCGGTGCCGTCGTTGCCTCCGGCTGTGCCAAAGTCCTCAATATTTCACTGCCATTCCTCAGCAATCCCGTGCCATTAACCGAATCCCATATCAACTGGTTGCCCGGCGCTAGCGAGTCATTAAATAAATGGTAACCTCCAAATCCATATGCTTTGTCGTAACACTGACTCAGCTGGGCGCTATACTCCACAGCAGCTCGAGTCTGGGACGGATGACAACTGTAGCAGACCAACAGCAGGAGAAAGCGTAACATCTGAAAGGCGGGCATTTGTAACTGATGCTGTCTCTTTGGTATTTTTGTTGTACAACAATGGGGACGGCGATGGCGTGGATGGGGCATGGAATGCGTTTGCGATTTGCCGTGATAAGACATTTGTGCTAAGGGGCTGTCTACACACACAGAGAGTGAGAGAGGCGAGAGACGAGGGAGAGAGACAAAACAAACAAGGATGTGTATTTAGCGGCAGTAGCAGCTAAATACTAGTCCACGTAACTATTTTTAGTAACTATTTCGAGTTTAAAAATGAGGTCGTTTAATTCTATTTGAAATTGCTCGGCCCGCTTCAGCTTGGCACTGATTCTCTGTTATTAAGTATTGTTTTTAATCATATTGTTTTTGTCGTGACGTTTCGTTCTCGTTTGTTCTTCTGAATTATTTGTTTTATAATTATTGTAAGAAGTTGTGAAAAGAAATGTTTTGATGCACTTTTTTAATTAGCATTAAAGCCTCGCTGCAATACTGCGTATTCGTTGTTAGGTTCCACATAGTCTGCAAAAGAAAGTAGGAAGAGAATGTGAAAGTATTATTAATAAAAAGAAAGAAAAAAAAATAAATGTGTAAATAAATTAAATAAATGTGTTTTTTAAATTTTATTTATGTAATGAACAATATGTGATATGGTGGGTTGCAGGGAGATTCCAGTTAATAAGAATTTGTACTGAGTAAAATTAAAAAAGTATGGTAGGCGGAGAACATTCTTGAATTTCTGAGCGGAGGAAAAAGAGAGATCATTTTCATCCTCTAGGAGAAAAGCTGAGACCTCTGAAAACCAACAGAAATTAAATGCCTCACGAAGGCAATGATGTTTTATAAAATAGAACACTATATGGCGCCCAAGCATGGGTTGGTTTATTTTAATAGCGAATTTTTTTTTTTGATAATTTTGAAACCACAAAAATATTTTTTTAAGGACCATCAAGGAAATAAAAGTTGACTTTTTTTAATAATTATTTTCGCCGTCCATCAAGGATGTAATTCTGTTTTTTTTTTTTTTTTTTGAGAACGTTTTTCAAGTATCTTCCGGGATATAATCGTGGATATTTTATAAAGTCTATAATAGTGGAAGGAAATTAATAAAAAAAAATGTTAAACGAGTTTTTCTAAAGCGCCATCAAGGCTGCAATCGCTAATGTTTTGGCAAGTCAATCAAGGATATAATCGTTATTTTCTGAAAATTAAAATTATATTCTTAATGAACTAGTTGTTAAGACCAGTAGGGATCATTAATGATGTCACCTAGGTAGACTATAATCTTGATTACTTTAAGAATAATTTTCAAGATCTCTGAAGGAAGCTATCTCAGAATATCAAGCAAATGTTTTTCAAAGAAAAATATAAATTTTAAAAGACCCGAATGTAATCGAGAATTTTGAAAGAAAGTTTTTTTTAATGTGAAGGACATAATCGAAAATGTATATAAACATTTCTAAAAACCCTCAAAAATACGTTTCGCGGATTTTTTCTTTCAAAAATCATCAAGGATGAAACTTCGTTGCGCTATATTCGTAACACAACAGCTATAGCTCCTATATATATGTCTCATCTGATTTGGTTTTTAATTCCCTCACAATAGTAATATGCATTAGAAAACAATGACATTTGGTACCAGATATTTTTTAGAGCTCGTAACTACCTCTGCCAAATTTTAGCGAGATGAAATTAGATTTGGATATAGCTCCCATATACAGGATGAAAGTCAAACGCCATTATTTTTACATTTTTTTCTTAATTTTATTGAATGAAAGCAAAAAATGTCGGAAATTGTATCAAATTTTAGAATGAGTTAAGATTTGTTGGAATTCGTCACCTTTGGCACGAATTATGTCCTTCAAACGGCCAATAAAACGGTCAAACCCTGCCCGAATGTTGCTCTGCGGTATTTTGGCCCATTACCAGCGAAGCTCTTACTTCAGGTGATCGACACTTTGGTATTTTTAGTGCCAACCTTGTTTTCGGATTGGTATCCCGGGACTTTGGTGGCCATTGTGAAGCGAGAAACCGCAATTGGGAACCATTCTTGGGTGGCGCGTGCTGAATGCGATGGTATTCAGTCCTGTTGGAATGTAGGTCTGCGGCCAAAATGTTTGCGTGCCCAAGGCTTTAATACACCCTCCAGAATGTTTTCGCGATAATATTCGGCATTTATTCTGATGCCACGGTCGATTAATATGAGCGAAGGGCGACCATCGGCTGTTATGGCGGCCCAAACCATCACCATGACCGGCGCTTGAGTTCTGGTGGCCAACCGAAGGTGCACATTTTCAGCTGACCTCTTAGGCAAGTGAACACAAACTGCTGGATAACGAATGTTTTCTCATCGGAGAAATCCAAATTCAGCAGTTCAGCACGTTCGGCCAAGCGAATGAACTCTTTAGTTCTTTGGAGTCAATTTTCATTCCGTTGCGGTGTAAGTTCTTGCAATTTTTGGAATTTCAATAGCTTTACCCCGAGCTCATTTTTCAATATTTGCCAAATGGAATATTGCGATATGTTCAGCTCACGAACCATTTTTCGGCCACTGCGATGCGGGTTCCGATTAAGTCGCTTCTTTACTTTTCGAAACATTTCTGCTGATGCTGCTATTTTCTTCCGTCCACTTCCTTGACGTCACACTATCACGCTTGAATTCTATCACGAATTACTTTTTTTCTAGAAAATTCTCACCAAAATGCCTTTGTACGCTTGTAAACAATATAATGAGCTGTCACTGGAACAAATTTAACAGCTGTCAGACGAGTGGCTTAGAAATGACAGCAGTTTGAAGTTGGTTGCAGTTTTTTCATCTCACCCTGTATATCTTCGACTGATTTCATGTTTATTAAGCACCAAATGGCCAATATGAGTCCAAATGACCTGAATTGTGGCATTACCAACAGAATTCAGTCTAGAAGCAAGTTCATTAAATTTGGTGAAAATCGGCTACATCTTCATCCGATTTTATGGCGATTATCCACTGTATATGTAATATCAACTCAAATTGGATAGATTTTTTTTCAGGGATATATGAAACATTTGTAAGTAACATTAAAGATTATTTTTACAGGTCCATCAAGGATGTAATTGTAAATTGTCGAAGGACTATATGAACAAAAATTGTGGATATCAATGATTAATTATTATTATATCATATACTACTACTAATAATAATAATAATAATAATAATAATAATAATAATAATAATAATAATAAAATAATAATAATAATAATAATAATAATAATATTATTAATAATAATAATAATAATAATAATAATAATAATAATAATAATATATTAATAATAATAATAATAATAATAATAATAATAATAATAATAATAATAATAATAATAATAATAATAATAATAATAATAATAATAATAATAATAATAATAATAATAATAATAATAATAATAATAATAATAATAATAATAATAATAATAATAATAATAATAATAAATAAAGAACATAATATCAACTTATATTGTTTATTATAATTATTGGTATATTTAACTAAATTATGATGATTATGATTTTAAACATTAATTTTGCAAATTAATATTTTTATATTTTTTTGTCAATATCCATTTGCAAAATGCGCCAAGATAATTATTTTTTGTTGAACATTAACAATTGTACATTTGGTAAATATTTATATTGTGTGTTGTATAGCCACAGATAGCCTGAAAACAAATACTTCGACCTGATCTGACTGCCTCAGCATCTGTCGGCTGCACACATGTGGACGCACTCATTTAATTTTTTTTTCCAATATAAACAAACCCGGATAAATAAAATCATTTTTATCTCTGGTGTCGTATTTTTTTTTATTTTTCATTTATTCGGTTTGCCTGAAATGCATGTGGCTTTCCAGGGTAATCCGTGTGAAATGGGTATGTCAATCAAATGGATGAATGAACAGCTTTGAAAAGACAATAAAATTTCACAGCAAATTCAAAACGAAACAAAATTAATCAAAAAATGTATAAAAAGAAATATAAAAATTGAATAAATAAAATAAAAACGAGTAAATATGGTCAGGATGATGGGCAAACCTATCATCTTTCGGTGAAAAAAAAAAATAAAAATCTCTGATTTTCGTCTGGACACAGAGACGACCTTTTACAAAAACAAAAAAACACATGCCTTACATGTCATTCGACAAAAAAAAGTTTATTCACTTTATCACATCGATGATAACATTGTAATTAAAATTTATTTATTTTTATACATTCCCTGTCAGCGGAACCTATGCTACAGAAGAGGCAACACAGTATATGCTGCATTGATTGATTTTTTGTCTTTCCTTCAACTTGCCGCATCCAACCATATGGGAGAGTCAAGGAAGGAACACCCATACCATGTATGCCCATCCGATGCGTGTGCCTACTGTTATTGCCATATCGACAGACAGTATTCACTTTTGCGTCGATATATTTTTAACACCAATTTGTCAGTGAAGCAAATCAATTAATACGGCACTTTTAGTGAAAAGATGTTGGAAAAATATGTAGCAGGTATGCGATATTATACCTTGAGATAGGAAACTGTTAAGTGATATAACATCATGAAGAAAATATTTAATTCGATACTATATGCAAACGAAGTATGTTCAAAGTGTTCAATATTATTACAATCCGAAATAACACTGTTTTTACAAAATTTATTATAACCTCCACCATAGTATGGAGGGTATATTAAGTTTGACATTCTGTTTCTAACACCTCGAAATATACGCTTTAGATCCTACAAAGTATATATATTCTTGATCAGCATAAAATTCTATGTCGATTTAGCGATGTCCGACCGTCTGTCTGTCTGTCTATCGGTCTATCCGTCTGTGGAAATCCAACTAGCTTCCGAACGAAATGAAGTAGGTTGATAGAATTTCTCATAGAAGGCCAGTAAGTCTTCTTAAAGAAGACCAGTAAGTCTTCTCATAGAATACCAGAAGGTCTTCTCATAGAAGGCCAGAATGGTCTTCTCATAGAAAACCAGAAGGTCTTCTCATAGAAAACCAGAACGATCTTCTTATAGATGACTGGAAGGTCTTCTCATAGAAAACCAGAACGATCTTCTTATAGATGACCGGAAGGTCTTTTCATAGATGATCGGAAGGTCTTCTCATAGAAGATCAGAAGGATCTTCTTATAGAAGACCAGGATGATCTTCTCATAGAAGACCAGTACGGTCTTCTCATAGAAGACCAGAATGATTTTCTCATAGAAGACCAGAATGATGACCGGAAGGTCTTCTCAAAGAAAACCAGTAAATCTTCTCATAGAAGATCAAAAGGTTATATCTTAGTAGAACCGAAGGTTTTTTCATAGAAGACCGGAATGGTCTTCTCAAATAAGACCAGAATGGTCTTCTCATAGAAGATTCAGGTCTTCTAGAATACCTGAAAATTTTCTCACAGAAGAATAGAATGGTCTTCTCATAGAAGACCAGAATACCTCTCACATATTTCTTTCCTCTGATTCCAATTTATAACAGCTCTAAGCCCCATTCTAAACCCCATTCACATATATTCTCAATGAATCGATTTTTTGTTACGGGTAGCTCTACAAAATATGCATATTGATGTAGGGTCGGCCCCGCCCGTCTTTTGACCTTTCTTTACTGGATTTCTATAACTCTTAAGGTCCTTTAACGTTACTTAATATCTTTAAGTTTAATTATAAAATTTTATTTTCAAAATTGTTGTTTTTTTTTTTTAATTTCCACCACACCCCAAATAACTCCCATTATTTATTTAACACCAGCCACCGAATTGTTGATGATAACAACAAAAAAATTGTACATTAGCTGGCATGATAATGAAAATAAATACTTTTGTGTTGTTTTTGTTGTCTTCACACAGATCTCTGAACTTTTGGGGTGGTGATAATGAAAAGTGCTCTTGGTCTTGGTCTTTCGGTGTTTCACTTCTTCCGGTGAAGGTTAATTAAATAACAGAAAAAAAAAATGCGAAATAAAACAGAATTCAATATTTGTTTAAATATTACTCTAAAAATATACAACACTGCTGCCAGGTGTTATTTGCAATGTCGTCTACCATTGGCGGCCTTGTGGGGCGGTCTTATGTTCAGTAACCTCCCCCCACCTATTCTTGTAATGAAGTTTTACAAAGTTAAACAAGGCCTAAAAATAATCAAAATTCTGTTAAGAAAATTCAAAACATATATATGCTAACTTCGATTTTCATTAGAATCCAATATATGGAATATTGTGAAAGACAAAAAATAAAAATTCCAAGAAAATAAATGTTACAACTGATTGGGATTGGGAAAATCAAAGGCAAAACATTAAAGCATCTCAAGTGCGCATAAAATTCAAGTGCGTTTTGAGACTACATGAGAGCAATTCAGATTTGTCCGCTTGAAAATTTTTTCAAAGAGAAAAATGTTTTATGAAAATATTTTTATGAAAATTCAAATTTAATCTACTTTATTTTTGTATATATTCCAACATAAGTATATTTGAAAACAAACAACTTTATCCATACAAATCACCCACGTCCTTTAAATCCCAATTTGTTTCATTAGCATAACATTGAAATCTCGAAAATTTACGTTACATATGCCATGTTATTCAATATCCACAGGGAATTTGTTGATGTTTTTCGCAATTTTTCTTTTTCTTCTTCTGATTGTTTTCAATTTAATGGTACATTAATATTTATTCAAATCCGCAAATTAATCTTTTTTGATGTCATATTTGTTTTTTTATTTTATTTTATTCTCTTTGTGATGCCATGGTAAACAAAGAGCTTAACTGGAATGACAATAGGTGTTGAGTTTCTTTTCCTTGCCTCCATCGCGTATTGATAACATATTCGTACATATGTCGGTATGTATGCACATACATTTTACAGTGGGTGTTCCGAGGAAAACTCGCTGAATGAAGTTGAAAATTATATCGAATATTTCCACGAATTTCAAACTAATTGAAAAATAATTTCCCCTTAAAAATAAGGGACATTTCGTGGTACTTGAGACACATTCATCCAGTAAAGAAAGTCCTAAAGTCGGGCGGGGCCGACTTTATGATACCCTACACCACTTTGCTAATTTAGTAGAGCTCCACATAACAATTGAAAGTTTTTATGGGAGAATTTAATCATACACGCTATGATTATAATTATTATCTAAAGTTCAAAGGACTAAATATGCCTAAGCATTTGTATCTTTTAAATTCGGACTTGTATTGACCATTTGGTGCACAATTTGAATTTGAAATCGGAAAAAGATATATATGGGAGCTATATCCAAATCGGAACCGATCTCGATAAAATTTGGCAAAGATATTTCTGAGCTGTATTTGATATATTTCCCTAAATATCCTTGTTACGGAGTGCATATTACGGCTGTGGGTAACAAATATGACAAATCGGATGAACAATATATATGGGAGCTATAGCTATATCTGAACCGATCTTCACCAAATTTGACATACTAGCTTCTAGACTCAATTCGGTCGTAAGTGCCAAATTTCATCCCATTTAGGCAAATATTAGACGTTTGGTGCACAATCAAAGGTAAATCGGAGGAAGTTATAGATGGGAGCTATATCCAACTCTGAACCGATCTCGATAAAATTTAGCAAATGTATTTCTGAGCTGTATTTGATATATTTCCCCAAATATTGTTGTTACAGAGTGCATTTTACGGCGGCGGTGGACAAAAATATATAGCTATATCTGAAGCGATCTTCACCAAATTTGGCATACTAGGTTCTAGACTCACTTCCGTCGCATGTGCCAAATTCCATCCCATTTGGGCAAATATTAGACGTTTGGTGTACAATAAAATGTAAATCGGACGAAATTATATATGGGAGCTATATCCAAATCTGAACCGATCTTGATAAAATTTAGCAAAGGTATTTCTGACCTGCATTTGATATATTTCCCAAAATATTGCTGTTACAGAGTGCATATTACGGCTGTGGGTAACAAATATAACAAATCGGATGAACAATATATATGGGAGCTATAGCTATATCTGAACCGATTTCGATCAAATTTGGCACACATATTTTCAGGCCTAATTTGGGTGTATATGCGAAATTCCATGCAATTCGGGCTGATATTACACGTTTGGTGCACAATAAAAGGCAAATCGGACGAAGATATATATGGGAGCTATATCTAAATTTTGACCGATTATCTCCAATTTCAATAGGGTTCGTCCTTGGGCCAAACAAAAGATCTTTGCAAAATTTCATCTGGATCGGGCAATAAATGCGAACTGTACTTTGTTTACAAAAATACATGGACAGACGGACGGACGGACATGCATAAATCGACTCAGAATGTGATTCTATGCAGATCATCAAAAGGAACAATGGGTCTATCTCGTATCCTTTTGCCTGTTACAAACAAATGCACAAAGACATAATACCGTGACCACCTTGTGGTGTAGGGTATAACAACCGGCGAAGTTAAAATGGCTTCAAATTCTGGAGGACTGCGATATATATATCCCACGCCATGGTAAAATTGATATATTGAAAACTTTGAAATTAAATAATGGAAAATTAAATTTTTTTTGCAAAAAGTCGGAAATTAGCATCAAATTTTATGAAATGAATGAATGAAACCGTCACACTACCTGAATGTTGCCCTGCGGTATCTTGGCCCATTCCCGGCGAAGCGCTTGCTTGAGGTGTTCGACACTTTGGTATTTTTTAATGCCAACCTTGCTTTCCAAAATACTCTTAACACAATAGTCCAACGGATTGGTATCCGGAGATTTTAGTGGCCATTGTGCGCTTGGAAATGAAGTGAGGAACCCTTTTTGTAACCATTCTTGGGTGGCGCCTGCTGAGTGCAATGGTGCTGAGTCCTGTTGGAATGTCCAAGGTCTGCGGCCATAATGTTTGCGCGCCGACGACTTTAAGACACCATTCAGAATATTTTCGCGATAATATTCGGCATTAATTTTGATGCCACGGTCGATTTATACGAGCGAAGAGTCACCATCGGCTGTTATGGCGGCCCATACCATCACCATGGCCGGCGCTTGAGTTCTGGTGGGCAACCAAAGGTGCACATTTTCAGCTGACCTCTTTGGCAACTAAACACGATCATTTTGTTTGTTTACAAACAGCTGGACAACGAAGGTTTTCTCATCGGGGAAAACCAAATTCGGCCGTTCACCACTTTCGGCCAAGCGAAGCAGCTCTTTAGCTCTTTTGACTCTATTTTCCTTCTGTTGCGATGTAAGTTCTTGCACTTTTTGGAATTTCAATGACTTTACCCCGAGCTAATTTTTTCAATATTTGCCGAGTGGAATATTGCGATTTGTGCAGCTCACGAGCCATTTTTTTCGGCCACTGCGACGCGAGTTTTGGATCAAGTCGCTGCTTTACTTTTCGTACCATTTCTGCTGATGTTACTGTTTTCTTTCGCCCACTTCCACTTCCTTGACGTCGGGCTACGCTACCAGTATCACCGTAACGAGCGATGGTACGAGACACAAAAGTTTTATTCACATTTAAATGCTGGAGTACTCTAACGATAGCCACTTGTGGTTTTCCAGCCAAATATCAAGAAATCACATAATCACGCTTCAATTCCATCACGAATAACTTTTTTTTGGAAAATTCTCACAAAAAATGCTTTTGTACGCTTGTAAACAATATATATATATATATATGTCAGTGGTATAATTTTAACAACTGGCGGTCGAATGGCTTAGAAATGATAGCAGTTTATATAAGTAAACACATTTTTTTAAGGTTTTAGTCATATATCCCAAATTAATTTCGCCAAATTTTGGTATTTGAAGATTTTAATATGTAGAAATTCAGCTTTGAAAATTATTATTAATATTGGTCCACCTTTTATAGACCTTACATAAAGATACCTCCTGACTTGGTTTTTGTTACACTTTCCTAGTTACTATTTATTGGCTCTTGATGGTATTTACTGACTTTTGCCATGCCCATGCTAAAAATAAGGAGTAAGGTTGCTGTTTTGTAAGTAGTTACCGTTGCCAAAATGTATTGTAAAAATATACCCATTATTTGGTAATGAGATTTTTTGTTGCTGGGCTTTATCCCTCCTTAAAATATTAAGAGAATTATTCCATTGTAAGTTTAATAAAATTGAGCTCGAGGTGTTTTTTTACATTATTTATTTATCATCTGTTTTGTCACTGACAGCAACACAAGGTCGACGTCGGTACATGGCGAAATGTTGAAAATTGTTGTTATATGTTAAATATTGTTCCTGATGATGTCTTCCGTCGGAGGACGAAATATCGAAAATAATAAATAAATAATGTAAAAAAATGCGAGCTCAATTTTATTAAACTTACAATGGAATAATTTAAAATAAAGGTCGAATATAATAACTAAAAATCAGAACATTAAGAGCATTTTCAGTTCTAATTTTCTCTCATCGTCACCCACAGTGGTCTTCCTCTTGAGATTCACTTGTCCTTTGTGGCAAAAGTATTAGCACATTGCTGTCTTCTTCAATCTTTAACACCAACACCTGCAACCAAAACACGTCAGAATATTCAAATATTAACAAAGCCACTTGGGGGTGGGGGGAGAGCTAAATTGGAGACTCAATCGAGTAACGCGAAACACAACACGAAAAATAACTTACAAAAACAAGGCACGTGTTTGTATTAGTGTACAAATACGCACACACATATACATTATCGATTATTTATATTTATTATCTCAATACGTACGTACATATGTAAGTACTCGTACACAACGAAAAACACATATTGAAATTTTAATTCGTGCATCAATCATTAACACATTTCAATCCATCCCATCCCATCTCATCTCACCTCACATCGACATCAAAAGAAGATTGAAGCCATATTTCTATTTTGGCATTAAAATTGAAGTGTGAAATTTGTACAAGCAAATGCGATTAATTGGCGAATTTCCAAAAGGTAGGTATTTCCAAAATTTCAATAGAAATCATTGATGACTGACTAGCAATGAAGAGGGGAAAAAATACGTCTTTTACAATTTTTGTCTGGCGCATTTGGTTACGCCTCATTAACTTTGTGTCAAAAAAAAAGTGACAAATTCATTTAGACTGAAATTAAATCTCTAAAGGTTTCAGACAGAATTTCCTCTTTCAATGCAATCAACCACAACAACAACAGCAACAATAACAATAACAAAAAAGTCAATGTCTTTTTCCGAAAAGATAATGACATGGGAATACTGAAAATCAAATGAGTTAAAAGAACAAATAGCCGTAGTCAGCCAGCCACCATGGATGGGAATGGAAAAGTTCTTTGCCCTACTAGTCGCGTGCTATAACATCAGCTGATAAGAGATGAACATATGTACATATGTATGTATGTAGATGTTGGTTTTCATTACCAGCCAGCCACACAGACCAGATGAGAATGCTTTTGTTTACACAGCTTGTGCGGTCTATGACGTTTGTTTACTCGCCCCCACCTCATAATGTGGTTAAGATCATTGTTTGTTTTCTATCTTCGGAATGGAGACAATTTGCAGACATATTTTTTTGAATTAAATTTGGGAATCTGGTAAATAAATACTAGACCTCTATAAGGTATTCGAGCTTTCCTTAAGACCTTGACAGCATCAAACATGGATTTTTTAAAAACCGAGAATATTCCTTCCAGAATATTTCTATCTCTTGGATAGAGACAATTTGCAGACAAATATTTTTGGATTAAATTTGGGGATCTGGTAAATAAATACAAGACCTGTGTACGGCATTCTAGCTACTGGAGACCTCTAGAGTTTTCCTTCAGACCTAAATAGCATCAAAAAAACTGAGAATATTCCTTCCAGAATATTTCTATCTCTTGGATAGAGACAATTTGCAGACCATTTTTTTTTTTTTTTTTGGATAAAAGGGGATTTGGTAAATAACTACTAGACCTCTATAAGACATTCTTGTTATAGGAGACCACAAGAGCTTTTCTTTAGACCTAAATAGCATGAAACATGGATTAAAAAAACAGTAAAGAAAGTATTAAAGTCGGGCGGGGCCGACTTTATGATACCCTACACCACTCAGCTAATTTTGTAGAGCTCCACATAACAATTAAAAGTTTTTATGGGAGAATTCAAACATACACGCTATGATTATAATTATTATTTAAAGTTCAAAGGACTAAATATGCCGAAGCATTTGTATCTTTTAAATTCGGACTTGTATTGACCATTTGGTGCACAATTAATTTGAAATCGGATAAAGATATATATGGGAGCTATATCCAAATCTCAACCAATCTCGATAAAATTTGGCAAAGATATTTCTGAGATGTATTTGATATTTTTCCCTGAATATTGTTGATACGGAGTGCATATTACGCCTGTTGGTAACAAATACAACAAATCGGATGAACAATATATATGGGAGCTATAGCTATATCTGAACCGATCTTCACCAAATTTGGCTTACTACCTTCTAGACTCAATTCGGCCGTATGTGCCAAATTTCATCCCATTTGGGCAAATATTAGACGTTTGGTGTACAATAAAAGGTAAATCGGACGAAGTTATATATGGGAGCTATATCCAAATTTGAACCGATCTCGATAAAATTTAGCAAAGGTATTTCTGAGCTGCATTTGATATATTTCTCCAAATATTGTTGTTACAGAGCGCATATTACGGCAGCAATATATATGGGAGCTATAGTTATATCTGAACCGATTTCGATCAAATTTGGCATACTTATTTTCAGGCCTAATTTGGTTGTATGTGCAAAATTCCATATTATTCGAGCTGATATTACACGTTTGGTGCACAAGAAAAGGCAAATCGGACGAAGATATATATAGGAGCTATATCTAAATTTTTACCGATTATCTCCAATTTCAATAGGGTTCGTCCTTGGGCCAAAAAAAATTATCTGTGCAAAATTTCATCTGGATAGGGTTATAAATGCGATATGTAATTTGTTTACAAAAATACATGGACAGACAGACAGACCGACGGACGGACGGACGGACATGCTTAAATCGACTCAGAATGTGATTCTATGCAGAGCATCAAAAGGAACTATGGGTCTATCTCGTTTCCTTTTGCTTGTTACAAACAAATGCATAAAGACATAATACCCTGATCACTTTGTGGTGTAGGGTATAATTAAGGGTATCATATAGTCGACCCCACCCCACTTTTGACCTTTCTATACAGGTTTTCTTTTAAATGACATTCATTAAAGTACCCTCTCTCTCCTCCTCCCTCCCTCTCTCTCTCCTCCTCCCTCTCTCTCCAAGGTCCCAAATGAATCTGATTATTGTTCCCATCGCATTTGTTTGCTTTTCTTGTGCTATTCTACAGATGTGCTAATGAATCAAACTTATTTATTTATTTCATATATTTCTTCTTTTTGTTTTTCTACTTCTCATACATATTCGTTTAATTAGTTAGTTATATACTTCATAACGTTCAAACGTAATGTTTTCTATTGTGAAAATAATTCCGTTTAATTGTTTCACAATTGAAAATATCCAAAAAAAATAAATAAAATACTAATTGATATAATACGCCGGTGACGTAAAAGCCGGAAAAAACAGATGCAAGAAATTTATTGAACCTACGCCGATAGATATTGAGGTAGGAATTTCTGTGTGAAAATTTCAATTATCTAAAATTTCTTTCATCCACGTATTGGCAATAAGTTTTGCGAATTCGAGAAATATTTTCATAGTTTAGCTGCCCTTGAAATTTAGTAGGTGTTAGGGATTTTAAATCGGAGAATCAAAGTTCACAAGTGTTGTGGCATTGTTATGATTGATAGTTTTCAATTTGGTGTGATTGTTTGAGTTTTAAATATTTAGGAGATGGTTGAGAGATGAATAGTAGACAGATTACACTGTGGGAAAAAATGATGTTGTTTAAAAAAAAAAAAAAAAAAAAAAAAAAACTACTGGAAAAATGCAATAGATTATGAAAGTAGAACTAAAAATTGAAGACACGTGTGTTGGCATTTTGAAACTTAACATAAGAAAGTAACCTGAAAAGAGGGAAATAATCTAGGAAAAAATTATGAAGAAATAGGAAATATTTTCTCGTTTTTTTTGGCGACATTGATGGAAATATTTGAAATATAAATTTCTCTTCCTTGGTGACTTATAGTGAAATTTGATGAAGAATATTTTGGTCATTGACGTCATTATTCTAAAATGATGATTTGTGGGAGAACTTTGCATAAACTCGCATGAAGTACTTTTTTACCAAAAAAAATGCTTTTTTAGTATTTATGAATTCGTGGTTTTTAGCCAAAATTAGGACTCTTGATGCCTAGAACCTATAGTAGAATTTAGTGACAAATAATTTTGTAGAATATTTTGACTTTCTAGGATACCATCAAAAGGGAGTTTATAATCATAATTTCAAAAAAGGACCAAAAAGACCCCTTTGATGACTCACTTATGGGTTAAAATTTTTTACCAAAATAATCTGTGTATTTTTATCTCCAATATTGCCCAAGACCCTATATAACCAAAATCAACGGATTCCGAGGAATCTTAATCGGAAAATTTCAAAATACAGGGTCATATAAAAAAAACTGCAAAAAAGTCAAATGCCATAATTCTTACATTTTTATACCCTCCACCATAGTATGGAGGGTATATTAAGTTTGTCATTCCGTTTGTAACACCTCGAAATATACATTTTAGACCCCACAAAGTATATATATTCTTGATCAGCATAAAATTCTATGTCGATTTATCAATGTCCATCCGTCTGTCCGTCTATCCGTCTGTCCGTCTGTGGAAATCACTCTAGCTTCCGAACGAAATGAAGTAGGTTAATAAAATTTTACTCAAATGTGTACTATGTCTGCAGGACTTTTGGTATTGAAAATGGGCCATATAGGTCCACGTCTTCGGATAGCTCCCATATAACTGTACCTCCCGATATTCGATATTTTGATGATTTTAGCTACATTATTTACCGGAATTGTTTCAAATTTGGTATTTAAAGTTTTTAATAGATACTACAGCATAAAACAGAAAATGGGCAATGTAGGTCCACGTCTTCGTATAGCCCCCATGTAACGGTACCCCCCGATATTCGGTATTTTGATCATTTTAGCCACATTATTTACCGGAATTGTTTCAATTTTAATATTTGAAGTTCGTAATGGATACTACATCCTAAGACAGAAAATAAGCCATGTAGGTCTACGTCTTCGTATAGCCCCCATATAACGGTACCCCCCAATATTCAGTATTTTGATGATTTTAGCGACATTATTTACCGGAACTATTTCAAATTTAGTATTTGAAGTTCGTAATGGATTCTACAGCCTATCACAGAAAATTGTCTGTGCAGGACTACGCCTTCGTATAGCCCCCATATAACGGTACCACCGATCTTCGGTATTTTCATGATTTTAGCGAACCTATTTACATGAATTGTTTCAAATTTCGCATTTGAAGTTCGTAATGAATACTACAGCCTATGACAGAAAATTGTCTGTGCAGGTCCACGTCTTCGTATAGCCCCCATATAACGGTACACCCCGATATTCGGAATTTTGATGATTTTAGCGACATTATTTATCGGAATTGTTTCAAATTTCGCATTTGAAGTTCGTGAAGTTCGATATAACAGCATATGACAAAAAATTTTGTATGCAGATCCACGTTTTATAACCACCATGGTACCTCCCTATATTCGACGATTTTAGCTACATTATAAACAGATTTTTTTCAAGTTTCGCATTTGAATATTGTGATATAAGTTGCCTTGTGACAAAAGTTGCCTATGCAGGTCCATGTCGCCATATAGACTCTAATATACGGCTACACGATTTTAACAGAATTATAAAATCCTTTTATTGTTTTTTTTT
Source organism: Musca domestica (assembly GCF_030504385.1). Classification (NCBI taxonomy): domain Eukaryota; kingdom Metazoa; phylum Arthropoda; class Insecta; order Diptera; family Muscidae; genus Musca; species Musca domestica. The sequence continues at coordinate 2,629,435 of NW_026712362.1, forward strand.
TTTTTGAAAATTGTTGAATTCGTTCCAAATGGTGGAGGGTATTCAAAGTTCGGCCTGGCCGAACTTACAGCTTTTTTACTTGATTTTTTTTAATTTATTGAATGAAAGCAAAAAATGTCGGAAATAGCGTAAAATTTTAGAATAAGTTTAGATTTGTTCGAATTGGTCACCTTTGGCACGAATTATGGCCTTTAAACAGCCAATGAAACCGTAATAATCATAATTTCACAACAAGACCAAAAAGTCCCCTTTGGTGACTCGCATATGGGATAAAGTTGTGTATCGAAATAATCTTTGTATTTTCATCTTCAATATTACCGAAGACACTATATAACCAAATTCAACGGATTCCGAGGAATCTTAATCGGAAAATTTCAAAATACAGGGTCAGATTAAAAACTGCAAAAAAGTCAAATGCCATAATTTTTACTTTTTTTTAATTTACTTGAATGAATGCAAAAATTTTCGGAAATAGCATCAAATTTCAGAATAAGTTTAGAATTTTTTCGAATTGGTCACCTTTGGCACGAATTATGGCCTTCAAACGGCCTATGAAACCTTCACACGCTGTCCGAATGTTGCTCTGTGGTATTTTGTCCCATTCCCGGCGAAGCGCTTGCTTGAGGTGATCAACACTTTGGTATTTTTAAGTGCCAACATTGCTTTCCAAAATACTCCAGACACTATAGGCCAATGGATTAGTATCCGGAGATTTTGGTGGCCATTGTGCGCTGGAAATGACGCGAGGAACCTCATTTTGTAACCATTCTTGGCTGGCGCGTTCTGAGTGCGATGGTACTGAGTCCTGTTGGAATGTCCACGGTCTGCGGCCAAAGTGCGCGTCTAAGGCTTTAATACACCCTCCAGAATATTTTCGCCATAATATTCCAAATTTATTCTGATGCCACGGCCGAAATATACGAGTGAAGAGCGACCATCGGCTGTCATGGCGGCCCACACCATCACCATGGCTGGCCCTTGATTTCTGGTGGCCAACCGAAGGTGCACATTTTCAGCTGACCTCTTTGGCAAGTAAACATGATCATTTGTTCGTTTGTTTACAAACTGCTGGACAACGAATGTTTTCTCATCGGAGAAAATCGAATACGGCAGTTCACCACCCAAGCGGCCAAGCGAAACCACTCTTTAGCTCTTTTGAGACTATTTTCTTTCTGTTGCGGTGTAAGTTCTTGCACTTCATGGAATTTCAATGGCTTTACCCCCACATAATTTTTCAATATTTGCCGAATGGAATATTGCGATATGTTCAGCTCACGAGCCATTTTCGGCCACTGCGACGAGGGTTTCGATCTAGTCGCTTCTTTTCTTTTCGAACCATTTCTGTTGATGTTGCCTTTTTTCTTTCGTCCACTTCCTTGACGTTGGGCCACGCTACCAGTATCAAGGTAACGAGCGATGGTATGAGACACAAAAGATTTATTCACATTTAAATGCTGGAGTACTCTAACAATAGCCACTTGGTTTTGGTGGTTTTCCAACCAAATATAAAGAAATCACACTATCCCGCTTGAATTCCATCACGAATAACTTTTTTTCTGGAAAATTCTCACCAAAATGCTTTTGTACACTTCTAAATAATATAATGTCACTGGAATAATTGTAACTGCTGTCGGACAAGTGGCTTAGAAATGACAGCAGTCTTAAGTTGGTTGTAGTTTTTTCATCTCACCCTGTATATTAAACCATGCAATATCTATCTGTTAAAGTCCTTCCAAATGCGACACCCATCAGCAAATGCTTCCTTTCTATTCTTTATGGAAATTTAATACCAAGAGCCTAAATAAATCCACTCCTTGTTGGGATTTGCACCCAAAAACGTTGTTTGCCATGGAACCCCATATGAATTATTTATTTGTAGGTAATTCCGCATTCGTCACATATATTCCACCTGAAAAAATTGTAGATTAACATTGTCCAACTGGGCTATTTATTATCTCATGAAACGTTAATTATACACATACATACACACAAACATGCGTACATATGTATGTATTTACAACCGACATGATTGTGACGTTAATAATGAATTTCCTTATTTTATCTTTTTTTTGGGGAATATTTGCCCAAAACCAAATCGGAAATATGTAACATTTTCGTTTTGTCCACATTGTGTATGTGTGTGTGTGGGAGTCATGTGTATTTATGTGTGTATGAAAACATTTCAGTATGTAAGTATGTATGAGTGGTAAATACGTTCTTGGTTTTGTGGCTGCAACGTCTGACTCTTGGCGTTAATTTAACTTTATTAGTCCTTAATTAAAATATGAAGTTGACATTTTTATACACATACATATGCACGGATGTATGTGTGCTCTTATATTATTTATGAGTTGTGCGTTAAAGTTTGTACATTAATATAAGTTGTAAAATTTATGTGAGTATTTATTGCAAGTATTTTTAGATATTTCTTAATAATTAAAAAAAATGTTTGTGAGTTTGAAACAACTGTCTTCGCAGAGAAGAAAAACTCTTATTACAGATTTAAAAACATGGAGTGGGAGTATAAATGATGTAGAGGTTGAAATGAAACAACTGCAACAAACTTCAGACTGCTGTCATTTCTAAGCAACTCGTCCGACAGCTGTTAAAATTATTCCAGTGACAGCTCATTATATTAGTGAGAGTTTTCCAGAACAAAAGTCATTCGTGATGGAATTCAAACGTGATAGTGTGACTTCTTTATATTTGGCTGGAAGATCACAAGTGGCCATCGTTAGAGCACTCCAGCATTTAAATGTGAATAAATCTGTTGTGTCTCGTACCATCGCTCGTTGCCATGATACTGGTAGCCTAGCCCGACGTCAAGAAAGTGGACGGAAGAAAACAGCAACATCAGCAGAAATGGTTTGAAAAGTAAAGAATCGGCGACTTGATCGAAATCCGCGTTGGCCACTGCGACGAAATGGCTGGTGAGCTGAACATATCGCAATATTCCATTCATCAAATATTGGAAAATTAGCTCTGGGTAAATCCATTGAAATTCCGAAAAGGGCAAGAACTTACACCGCACCGCAAAAGAAAGAAAATAGACTCAAAAGAGCTAAAGAGTTGCTTCGCTTGGCCAAAAGTGGTGAACTGCCGAATTTGGTTTTCTCCGGTGAGAAAACATCCTTTGTCCAGCAGTTTGTAAACAAAAAAAAATGTGCACCTTCCGTTGGCCACCAGAACTAAATCGCCGGCCACGGTGATGATGTGTACCGCCATAACAGCCGATAGTGGCTCTCCGCTTGTATTAATCGACCGGGGCATCAGAATAAATGCCGAATATTATCGCGAAAATAGCCTGGGCACGCAAACATTTTGGCCGCTGACTTTGGATATTCCAACAGGACATTCCCTCAGCACCATCGCACTCAGCACGCGCCACCCAAGAATGGTTACAAAATGAGGTTCCTCACTTTATTTTCAGCGCACAATGGCCACCAAAATCTATGGATACCAATCTGTTGGACTATTGTGTCTGGAGTATTTTAGAAAGCAAGGTTGGCACCAAAAGATACCAAAGTGTCGATCACCTCAAGCAAGCGCTTCACCGGGAATGGGCCAAAATACCGCAGAGCAACATTCGGGCAGCGTGTGGCGGTTTCATTGGCCGTTTGAAGGCCATAATTCGTGCCATAGGTGACCAATTCGAACAAATCTAAATTTATTCTAAAATTTGATGCTTCTTCCGACATTTTTTGCTTTCAATAAAATTTAAGAAAATGTAATAATTATGGCGTTTGACTTTGTTGCAGTTTTTTATCTCTCCCTGTATATGGGAGCTATACCTATTTCTGAACCGATTTTCACCTACTTCTTTCTAGTCTAAATTCGATCGGAAGTGCCAAATATCACTTCATTTGGACTTTTATTAACAATTTGTTGCACAATAAACGTAAAATCGGTCGATGATATATATGGGAACTATATCCAAATCTGAACCGATTTCGAAAAAAAAAATTGAAACAGGTATTGCTGGGCTGTATCTGTTATCTGATACCAAATATCAGTCTTGTGAAGTGCATATTACACATGTGAGGAACTTGAAACCCCAAATCGGATGAAATATATAGATGGGAGCTATAGCTATATCAGAATGTATTTTCACTAAATTTGATGTACTTGCTTCAAGACTCAATTTGGTCGAATGTTACAAAAATTCAGGTCATTTGAATTAATATTGTCCATTTAGTGCACAATTGACCCGAAATCGGTCGAAGATATATATGGGAGCTATCCCAAAATTTAAACCGATTCCACCAATTTCAATAGAGTTTGTCCTTGGGCCAAGCAAATATTGTTTGAATAATTTCATTTCAATCTGATAATAAATGCGACCTGTATTCTGTTAACAACAATACGTAGACGGACTGTCATACATAATTCGAACGAGATTCTATGAAGATCCTCAAAAGTAATTATGGGTCTATTTCGCTTCCTTCCCCATGTTACAAACAAATGCACAAAGACATAATAGCCTTACCACTATTTGATGTAGGGTATAAAAAGGACAGAAGAGACCCCTTTGTTGACTCCCTTGAGGGTTAAAATTGTCCACCAAAATAAGCCTCGTATTGTTAACAAAAATATAGTGGAAGAAACTATATGCATAAAATGCACTGGTTCCAAGTATTATTAATCTGAAAATCTAACAAAATACGGTGGTGGTGGAACATGTTCCCTCTCTTTTAAGATGACTTCGCGATGTCAAGTTTCAAAACGCCACTCTACGTGTCTTCTAATTTTAGCTTTACTTTCAAAATCTTTTTTTTGTAATTTTTGAAAAAATTAAAGTTTGTAGCACCGTGCAATCTACCGGAGTTCACTGAATTTCGATCCCATTTTTTATAATCCCGTTTGGTGTAGGGTACAAAAATGTCAAAACATTTCCTAACAAATAAATCTTTGTAACACACCAAAAACCAATAACGTCAAAAAACGTCCAAGAAATTACGTCAAGTGGAAAAACAAGAATCTGCCATTGTCCGTGTTGTTATGGTCTATTCGCTTGCTTGCCTGTTCGCTAGTTATTAGACGTCCATAAAAAATATGGATAATTTGATTAACATATTTAATTAATTTATTAGCAGCAATTTTTGTGATAGATAGATACGATGTATGTAGGTAGATGGAGTGATGGGTATTGATATTGATAACCAAAAAAAAATGGATTTTTGTGATAAATATTCGTTGGAGGAAAAAGTTGAATTTATGAAAATATATGGATGATGGTACACTGGATTGGATTATGAGGAAAAATTAAAAAGCGGAAAAAGTTTGAAGGGAATAAATTGACTTCATTATAAGAAAAAAAATATTTCAAATGGAAACCATTTAGAATACAAATATGTTTAATTATTTATATAAATATGCTAACATAAATACCACTTTAAACCAGTAAAGAAAGTCTTAAAGTCGGGCGGGGCCGACTTTATGATACCCTACACCACTTTGCTAATTTAGTAGATCTCCGCATAACAATTAAAAGTTTTTATGGGAGAATTCAATCATACACCCTATGATTATAATTATAATTTAATGTTCAAAGGACTAAATATGCCGAAGCATTTGTATCTTTTAAATTCGGACTTGTATTGCCCATTTGGGGCACAAATAATTTGAAATCGGATAAAAATATATAGGGGAGCTATATCCAAATCGGAACCGATCTCAATAAAATTTGGCAGAGATATTTCTGAGCTATATTTGATATATTTCCCTGAATATCGCATATTACGGCTTTGGGTAACATATATAACAAATCGGATGAACAGTATATATGGGAGCTATAGCTATATCTGAGCCGATCCGTTACCAAATTTGATATACTAGCTTCTAGACTCAATTAGGTCGTAAGTGCCAAATTTCATCCCATTTGGGCAAATATTTAAATCGGATGAAGTTATATATGGGAGCTATATCCAAATCTGAACCGATCTCGAGAAAATTTAGCAAATGTTTTTCTGAGCTGTATTTTCTATATTTCCCCAAATATTGTTGTTACAGAGTGCATATTACGGCTGGGGAGGACAAAAAAAAAACAAATCGGATGAACAATATATATGGGAGCTATAGCTATATCTGAACCGATTTCGATCAAATTTGGCATACTTATTTTCAGGTCCAATCTGATCGTACGTGCAAAATTCCATACTATTCGGACTGATATTACACGTTTTGTGCACAATAAAACGCAAATCGGACGAAGATATATATGGGAGCTATATCTAAATTTTGACCGATTATCTCCAATTT
>NW_026712362.1:2640692-2663192 GCF_030504385.1 Musca domestica
CACATTCGTAATATGCACTGCACAACAAGGATATTTGATACCGGACATCAGATACGGCTTGAAAATACCTCTGCCAAATTTTAATAGCATCGGTTCAAATTTTTTATGGCTTCTTTATCCGATTTAACGGTTATTATCCACCATATATGTAATATCAACCAGATATATTTTATACCCTCCACCATTGTATGGAGGGTATACTAAGTCTGTCATTTCGTTTGTAACACCTCGAAGTATACAATTTAGACCCCACAAAGTATATATATTCTTGATCCACATAAAATTCTATGTCGATTTAGCTTTGCTCGTCCGTCTGTCCGCCTGTTCGTCTGTAAAAATGTCTCTAGAACGAAATGAAGAAGGTTGATAAAATTTTACTCAAATGTATATTATATCTGCAGGACTTTTGGTATTGATAATGGGTCAAGTAGGTCCACGTTTTGGTATAGCCCCCATAAAATGAAACCTCCCGATATTCCATATTTTGATTATTTTAGCAACATTTTTCCCCGGAATTGTTTCAAATTTGGTATTTAAAATTCGTAATAGATACTACAGCCTATGACTGAAAATTGTCTGTGCAGGTTCACTCACGTCTTCGTATAGGCCCCCTATAACGGAACCTCCCGATATTCGGTACTTAGATGATTTTAGCGACATTATTCACAAGAATTGTTTCAAATTTGGTGTTTGAAGTTCGTAATAGATGCTGCAGCCTGAGACAGAAAATTGTCCGTACAGGTCCACGTTTTCGTATAGCCCCCATATAGCGGCACCTCCCAATTTTCGGTATTTTGACGATTTTAGCGACATTACTGACCGGAAATGTTTTAAATTTGGTATTTGAAGTTCGTAATGGATACTACGGCCTATGACAGAAAATTGTCTGTGCAGGTCCACGACTTCGTATAGCCCCTTATAAAATGATTCCTCCCTTTTTTCGGTATTTTGGTGATTTAGGCGAAATTATTCACCGGAATTGTCTGTGCAGGTCCATGTCTTCGTATACCCCCCATATAACATCACCTACCGAAGTTCGGTATTTTGATGATTTTAGCAACATTATTCACCGGAATTGTTCAAACGGATACTACAGCCTATGACAGAAACGCCTTCATATAGCTCCCATATAACGGTACCTCCCGATATTCGATATTTTGGTGATATAAGCGACATTTTTCAGCGGAATTCTTTCAAATTTGGTATTTGAAGTTCGTAATGGATACTACAGCCTGAGACTGAAAATAGTCTGTACAGGTTCACGCCTTCGTATAGCCCCCATATAACGGTACCTCCCTATATTCTGTATTTTGATGATTTTAGCGACATTAATCACCGGAATTGTTTCAAATTTGGTATTTGAAGTTCGTAATAGATACTACAGCCTATGATAAAAATTGTCCGTGGCGGTCCACGTCTTCGTATAGCCTCCATATAACGATACCTCCCGATATTCGGTATCATTATTCACCGGAATTCTTTCAAATTTGGTATTTGAAGTTCGTAATGGATACTACAGCCTAAGACTGAAAATTGTCTGTGCAGGTTCACGTCTTCGTATAGCCCCCATATAGCGGCACCTCCCGATATTCGGTATTTTAATGATTTTAGCGACATTATTCACCGATTTTTTTTCAAGTTTCGAATTTGAATATTGTAAGGGTTATGACAAATGTTGCCTATGCAGGTCCACGTTGTCGTATATACCCTAATATGTCGGCTACATTCGATATTTTTAAGACTTTAACTGAACGTTTAACGTATTTTATTTTTCTTAAAAAATTCCAAATTCGTTCCAAATGGTGGAGGGAATTCAAAGTTCGGCCCGGCCGAACTTACAGCTTTTTTATTTGTTTGATTTGGAGAAACTCGGTCCGGTATATCTATTGCTCCATTAAATATTCTTTAATATAATTTTTATCGAAGTCATATCATGCACTGTACGGCAATGTTATTTTGTACTAGAGGTACAAAAGCCTCCATCAATTTTGAAAATCGATTCAAAGTTGGATATAGTTCGCAGATTGTGATTTCTCTAAAACCACGATACCCATTCAAATAAGGGTCATAGTTGGTATGATCTACTCCATATTCCCAATATAAACCCTTTTTTGTTACGGGAGCTCTACTAAATACGCTTAGTGGTGAAGTGTATCATATAGTCGGCCCCGCCCAACTTTTGACCTTTCCTCATTGGTTTAAATATCAATTTTGCGTTTTTGTCATTCAAGGTTAAGAGGCGTAATAAAAAAATATTGAAAAAATCTCTAGCAGGTACTCAATAATTCGAAGCAGAAATGAATGTCAAATGCAGTCATTAGACAAAACGCTTCCTTTCTTGGTTTTATCATTTTATCCTTCTTCGTTTTTCCACCTTCCTCACTACTGAGGCATTTTCGCTCATATTTTGTAAATAAACCTGTGTGTGACGCCTTAACCTCAAGCGAGGCCAGAAAGGAAATTCAAGTAGCCATAGGATGTCACTCAATACACGCATTCAATTAGTTTGAGTAGCGGCACTTATTGGATGAATGATGTTCCACTTATTAGAACGACTTCCTGTTTGTTTTCTTGTTTTCTTCATTTTTATTAATTTAAGGTAAGGAAACGGAATCGGAAATTGGAAAAAATTGTTTTTAACACGCATCATCTAAAATTGCAAGAATCTTCTAGATAGAGTCCATCTCTAACTGTAGATTTTCTTCCATAAAATTTCCAGTGAAAAAATTCCCTTAATTCTCGCCATAATTAAAATTCCCAGAAAACTGCGTCCCAATAATTGTCCTCCCTCTCCCCTTACAATTGACATCTGTAGTGTTGCGTGAAGAAAACATCAAAGTGATTATTTACCCAAAGCAACCTATATAAAATACAATCTGTTCAATAGAATTACTAGAGACAATATCTGTAATTAGCTTCCTTACAATGGTCGCCTCAAAACATAATGCCGAACCTGCTGCTGCCGCTGTTTCTGCTGCTGCTTCTGATGTCCGGGTAATTAAGTGTCATGGCAAAGTGAGTGAGAGTATAATGAGTTTTAGGTGTCAGCTCAATGACACGTCCATACATACATATGTATATCTTATCGAAATTCTGATGGGACACACAATAAAAGAGAATATCAAGAGCTGAGGTACACAGAATTGAATGATACTTTAGGGTCAATGAGGGAAACAATACTTGAAATTGGTCATAGATTTTATTTAAGGAATTTTTTGAGAAAAAAATGTTTTATAGAAATTTTGGAGAGTTGCATTCGCGATTTTTTTAAATAATTGTAGAAGGGCTATATTGTTAGGTTGTATAACGAATTTTTGAAAATTTAAAAAAAAAAAATGTGGGATGTGGAAAATTTTTGGGAGAACCCATATTTAAAAAAAAAAAAATAAAGCCATATTCGTGGATTTTTAAATGAATTTTTATAGGACCCTATTTATGGATTTTTTAGTGGTTCATAGTCGTGGATTTTGTTTTTTGGATTTTTGAAGATTTCTTAAGGAATATTATTTTTTATGGAATTTTGAAAGGGTCATATTCCTGGATGTTTAAAAGAATTTTGAAAAGCCTAAATTTTGGATTTTTTAAGGAATTATTGAGGATTTTTTCAAGAAATTATGAGGGTCATATTCGTAGAATTTTTAAAGAATTTTTAAGAGGTCATATTCATGGGTCATACAGCGAATATTTTAATATTTTTGAACAAAATCTTGGAGGCCATATTCGTGGATTTTCTATAGACAGATTTTTTAAAGACGATTTTAAGGGATTTTTAATGAATTTTGAAAACCTGTATTTTTTAGCATTTTTTGAAGATTGTTTAAGAAATTTTAAGTGGCCATACTCGTAGATTTGTTAAGGAATTTTTGAAGGACTTTCATGGTCTTTTTTTAGAATTTTTTAAGGATCATATTCATGGATTTTTTAAAAAGGGGGCCATTTCGTGGATTTGTAAAAGAATTTTGAAGATTTTTTTAAAGTAATTTTTAGGCCCATATTCGTAGATTTTTTTAATGAACTTTTTAAAAAATGTGAAAAAGAATTTGAACTAACTTTTGAAGGGTGTATTTTTAATTATGAATTTTTGAAGGGTTTTAAGCGACCATATTCGTACATTTTCGCAGAATTTTTGAAAGACCATTTTCGTGGCATATTTTTAAAAGAATTTCAAAGGCCCAATTCGAGGAATTTTTGACGATTTTTTTAAAGAAATTATGAAGGGTCATATTCGTGGATTTCTTAAAGAATTCAATCATGTTCATGGATTTTTTAGTGAGCCATATTCGTTGAATTTTTGAAGAGTTTTCGAGAAAAGTTTTGAAAGAACTTTTTCGTGATATATTTTTAAAAGAATTTGGAAGGGTCTAATTCGAAGATTATTCAAGGTATTTTAAAGAAATTATGAAAGGACATATTCGTGGATTTTTTAAAGAATTTTACTGAGATTTTTAATGAATTTTTAAAGAGCTTTTCATGAGCAATTTTCGTGTTTTTTACTTTTTTAAAAAAAAATTGAAAAACCATTTTTTTGATTTTTTGAAAATCTTTTTAAGGTCCTGAGATTGTATAAAAAATTTTTTTAAGTAAATTTTTCTGGATCTGATAAAGGGTTTTTGAAAGTCTTTATCCGTAGAAGTTTTAAGGATTTTTGAAGAAGTTATAAATAGTCACATTCGTGAACTTTTAATTGAATTTGTCAAGAATATTGTTTCAAGGACCACTAACTGGGAATTTGTAAAAAAAATTTTCAGGTTCCAACTTCAATCCCGGATTTTTTATGAAAAATTCTCTAGGACCGAGAGAGCAATGCTTTTTTAAGATTTATTTTAAGACAAATCAAATCAACATTTTTTCAAGGAAAATTTCAAATGAATAATTTTCGAGGTCCAACTTTAATCCTAGATTTTTTATGAATATTTTCCTAATACCAAGAGACCATTTAACCTCAGTAATATGGGTACAGATGATACGGTCAAAACGTGTCTCATCGAAATAACAGTTTTGGACCTTAGGTCTCTTTGGAACAAATCCGTTTGTACTTCTGGCTGGTGCCAACGAAAACTTTTCGAAGAGAGTATCCATCTTGGTCGCAAACTTGGTACATTGTAATATTATTATCATTCTTAGACCGAGGTCGGAGATGAGAAACATCGGTCCACCCGAAGGTCAATAATTTAACGAAAAATAATATTCGTATAAAAGATAGGTCAGGTGCTAAAAAAGACAATATCGGATAACTCTATCCTGTATCAGGGGTTAAATTTTCAAATTATCGCAACTCCTATAAAATGTGAAATAAGAGTCCGGTTGTGTTTAAATTTCACACGTCCCAATATTTACAACAACATCAGATCTCCTGCACAACGGGGTCAACATTGTTTATAACCATGAAGCTAATAAAACGGGAAATGAGCATCCGATTCTCAAGATTTCAGCTCTGTAATTTCCCCTTATTACCAAATTTAGTACCATTCAGTACAATTCTTGTACGCATATCTAAAACCAGCTACTTCTCTAAGCCACAGGCACCAACAATGACAACTATATAAAATTTAAGGACTCCTATACCCAATTTAGTACTACTTAGTACTTTTCGTACAATTATAGTACACAATTCCAAAACCACCTCCATATCTCAATTCCAGATACCAACCGGGCCTCAATAACAAATTAGAAAATTCCAGTCCTATCCTTTCACCCAATACCCAATTAAGGACACCAATAGTAACATCTATATCAAATTTCGGAATTTTAACTCTATTCCTTCGCTTAATACCAAATTTAGTACGATTTACTACTTTTCAAACAATTATAGTACACATTTCCCAAACCGCTTCCATTTCTCAATTCCAGATACCAACAGAGACCTCTACATAAAATTTGAGGATTACAGCCCGACCCTTACCTCATTTAGTATCATTTAGTAAATAAGCATTTTTAGTAATAAGTACATTTAGTACAAATGGAGGATGTACTTCCAAATCACCACCAAATCTCAAACACAGATACCATCAATAATCTAAATGTCAAATTTCAGAATTGTATCCCTAGCCCTTCACCCAATACCAAAGATATACTATTTAGTTATTTTTGTACAATTATAGTACACATTTCCGAAACCGCCTCCGTTTCCGCTCACGCTACACATCAACAGTGTCCCTAATACCAAATATGAGATTTCAAGCACCCAATACCAAATATAGCACTATTTAGTACTTTTCATTCACTTGTAGTCCGAAACCACCTCCATATGTCCAGGCTACACATTAAGAACGACCCTGTTTTCAAAACCACATTCATATATCAAACTTATTTTTAAATCTTGATTCTCATACAAAATTCAAGTTCTATCCTTTCACATAATACTATTTTAGAAGTTTAGTACCATTTTAGAACTTTACGTAACTTCAAAGTTCGAATTTCGAAAAATCTTTGGCTATCCTGCACTATATCAATGACTCTCATTCCAAATTTGTAGCCCCCTCCATTATGCCTATATAAATTATTCAATTTTTAGTACATTTTATTGCTTTTGGTAACTTTTTAGTACGACTTTCCAAAAAAAATTAAAAAAAAATTAAAGAAAAAAAATTCTATCAAATATGAATTTTTCAAGGTCCAAAAAAGGTGAAATGACGATTTTTAATAATATTATTCAAGATCCATCAGTGTTGAAATTTTCAAGATTACTTAGCGAGCCTTTTTGGATTATCTTATCATTGTATTCTAGGCTACCAACAATGAATTTTGCCTTTCCGCAGAAATCTCCAACCAACCTCCAACACCACTCTTTGCCCTTTCCTATGCCTCCATTTAAATCAGAGTTAATGCCATGATTGTAAACCAAATGTAATCCCTTGTAATTACCAACATCACAATGATTCTATTTGACCCTATTTATAGAGTTGACATGTGTGTGTGTGTGTGCGTAAAGGTTATGATAAATAGAATTCACACCATATGGTGAAGGAAACCATGATTAAGGGATTCCTTTCATGTTTTTTTCCTCCTTTTCGGCTTATAATTTTCCTTTCTTTTTGTATTCATTGTTGGTCAAAGCTTTTGTGAAAATATTCTCCCAAAAACACAGTAGGGATGGCATTTTATTCAATGGTCAATTAATTGAGGGGGCGGGGAATATATAGGTCTGTTCAATGTGTCAATGTGTGATGATTTGTTTAGGATTTTTTTTATTGAGAAGAAAGAGAAAAATATGTATTATTTTCTCTAGAAAGAGTTGGGTGAAAATTCCTTCTTTTTGTTTCGTTTTTTTTTTAGACATTAATGTGGTATGCGAAGTACACATGCGGTATTTAAACAAAAAAGTTATATTAACCCTTAAGAAAATAAAAAAGTTTTTAATAAGACCTATCTGTATTACCTCAAAATGTGGTCTAGATGATGGCATATTTAATAATGTAAAACATTTGAATGTGTGGGTATTTACTTTGTTTATGACGTGGTGGAGAAAAATAATTAAAAAGGAAATATGAAAAGCAAGGGTGTGCAAATTTTAGTTGAGTTTTTTCTTCATAATTTTCTTCATAAGAATTTAGTCATCTCAATGCAGACAGGTCAAGTTCGAAGATGAGCTATATCGGTCCATGATTTTGTATAATTTTTTATTTAATTATTTTTTTTTAATTTAATTTTTTTGAAAACTGCCAAATTCGTTCGTCCCGACCGGACTTACAGCTTTTTTACTTGTTTATTTTTTTTAAGGACCCCCAGAGCTAAAATCTTGGATTTGGTTTTTTTTATAAATTCTTTCAGGGACCAACATGGAATATAATTGTGGATATTTTAAATCATTTTGTTCAAGATCTATCTGAGCTATAATCGTTGGTTTTTGATCATTTTTTTCAAGGACTGAAGGGAGCATAACCCTTTATTTTAAAATAATTTTTCGATGACAACATAAGCTATAATCGTAGATTTTTAAGATTTTTAAGGACTAACTGAGACATTATCGTGGATTTTTAAATTTTTTTAAGGTTCCACAGATCTAAAGTCTTGGATTTTTTAAAATTAATTTCTTTCAAGAATCGACAGTATAATTGTAGACTTTTTTATATAATTTTGTTCAAGAACTATCTGAGCTAAAGTCGTGGGTTTTTAAATCAGTTTTCTAGGACCCACAGGACTATAATCATGGATTTTTGATATAATTTTTCTAGGACTAGGATTTAAAACAAAAATAAATAAATAAATATATATATATATATATATATATATATATATATATATATATATATATATATATATATATATATATATATATATATATATATATATATATATATATATATATATATATATATATAATTTTTTTTTTTTGTGAAGGGTAATCTGATATATTGTCGTCGATTTTTATGTTTTTTTTTTTTTTTCAAGGACTAACAGGACCATAATCCTTTATTTTTTATTCTTTTTTCAAGGGCTATATAAGATATAATCGTAGATTTTATACGATTTTTGAAGGACTACTTTAGCTATAATCTTGGATTTTTAAATAGTTCTTTTTTTTCAAGAATACACAGGACTAAAATTGGGGATTTTTTAATATGTTGTTTTCGAGGATTTTTTACCCGCAGGTATATAATCATGGATTTTTGGAATATTTTTTTTTTAATTTTAATTTTCAAGGATACACAGGACTAAACTTGTGTATTTTTTATATATTTAATTCTAGGGACCGCAGAGATATTATCATAGATTTTTGAAATATTTTTTTTAAAGACCCATACAGCTCCAATTGTGGATTTTTTAAATAATTTATTTCAAGGATACACAGGACTATATTTGTGTATTTTTTAATATATTTAATTCAGGGGACCACTGAGATATTATCATAGATTTTTTAAACAATTTTTTTGAAAGACCCATACCGCTTCAATTGTGGATTTTTTAAATAATTTATTTCAAGGATACACAGGACAATAATTGTGTATTTTTTCATATATATAATTCTAGGACCCACAGGGATATAATCATGGATTTTTGAAGGATTCATGCATCTAAAATCGTGGATTTTTTAAATAAGTTTTTGAAGAACCCATACATTTTTGAAGAACCCATACAGCTACAAACATGGATTTTTGAAATATTTTTTTTATGGATTTTTAAATAATTTTAAGGTCTATCTGAGCCATCATTATGGATTTTTAAAAAATTGTTTTATAATTATTTATTGGTGGTATAAACCCATTATTTGATAATGATATATTTCGCAGGGAACGACTGCTTATTTAAACGTATTTATTGGCTTTTTGTAGAAGGCATGTAAATTTTAAAATAATGGATTGTGATATTATTTTTTTTTCATTTGTAACTGGTGTCATATGCGCCTTATAAACCCATTATTTGGTAATGGGATTTTTTGTTGAGATGTTAAGCACGAAAATATTTCATGTTTTCAATTTTGAAAACATTTTTTTTCGAGTAAATATTTTTCTAATAACATTCACCATTTAAAGTATGGAATATTTTTATTAGTGGAAATAATCTAATTTACCCAATAAATTTTTTAGTTTGATAAATATCCATTTAATTTCCAATTCTTTTTATTTTATTTATTTATTTATTTTTTTTATGAAAACTTCCCCAATGAGAAATAAATCCCTTGAGAAATAAATCCCCCCTGAGAAATAAATCCCTTTGTCCTTCAAAAAATCAAAATTAATTGACCATATCAACTTTAATGCCCACATTCTAAGTCGTCCATCCATCTCGGACATATGTCGGTATGAGACCATTAACATGAAGTCTAATGTCAATGGTAATGAAGATGACAATGATGATGATGATGATGACGATGTGATGGCAAATTGAATTGACTCAATCTAATGTAAGCAATCAAATTACATTTCCATTCATAAATTTCTGCTGGGTGTAGCCATGAAGACGAGACGAGATGCGACAAGTGTCCCACAGTTTGGAGATGAGTTCTTTGTTGAAAATAAGAACTAATTTTGTAATTTTATTGTCTGCAAATAATTATTGCTTTTTTTATGATAATGTCAATAACATTATGTTGTGTTGAAAATTGCCATCATTAAAGATAGTTAATTAAAGGATTGTTAAGGAGTGTTGAGAAGGAATTTTATGGGATGTCAACCATCAACTTAATTACATTTTCAGGGTCAAGGGGTGGATACTATGGCACAGCATGGATTTTTTAATAAGGGAAAAAATTTCGTTTAAATACAGGCATTCACAATGTGTTTCCCCTACTCTCTCTCTCTATATCTCTCTCCCTCACTCTCTCTCTCTCTCTCTCTTGATTTCCATCTCTCTATTACTTTCTGCATCTCTATTATTTAAACGGCATTTCAACTGAAGATTTTTTTCACAATTCTATTAAGATTTCCCATTCGCTTCATAACTGCCAACCCAAGAAAATCAGGAGCGGCTCAGATGAAAAAAAAATTGATCCGCATTTCAACAGACAGGCCGAGGTGAAAAAAACTGCAATCAACTTCAGACTTCTGTCATATCTCTGCCACTCGTCCGACAGCTGTTAAAATTATTCCAGTGACAGCTCATTATATTGTTTGCAAGCGTACAAAAGCATTTTGGTGAGAATATTCTAGAAAAAAAGTTATTCGCGAAGAAATTCAAGCGTGATAGAGTGATTTCTTTATATTTACTGGAAAGCCACAAGGGGCTATCGTTAGATCACTCCAGCATCTAAATGTGAATATATCTTCTGTGTCTCATACCATCGCTCGTTACAGTGAAACTAGTAGCGTTGCCCGACGTCCAGGAAGTGGACGGAAGAAAACAGCAACATCAGCAGAAATAGTTCGAAAAATAAAGAAGCGACTTGATCGAAACCCGCGCCACAGTGGCCGAAAAATGGCTCGTGAGCTGAACATATCACAATATTCCATTCGGCAAATATTGAAAATTGAGGGGTAAAGCCATTGCAATTCCAAAAGGTGCAAGAACTTACACCGCAACAGAAAGAAAGTAGACTCAAAAGAGCTAAAAAAGAGCTACTTCCCTTGGCCAAAATTGGTGAACTGCCGAATTTGGTTTTCTCCAATGAGAAAACACTCGTTGTCCAGCAGTTTGTAAACAAACAAAATGATCGTGTTTACTTGCCACAGAGGTCAGCTAAAAATGTGCACCTTCGGTTGGCCACCAGAGCTCAAGTGGAGGCCAAGGTGATGGTGTGGGCCGTTAAGGCCTTAGGCACGCAAACATTTTAGCCACAGACACTCCAACAGGACTCAGCACGCGCCACCCAAGAATGGTTGCAAAATGAGGTTCCTCGCTTCTTTTCCAGCCCACAATGGCCTCCAAAACCTCCAGATACCGATCCGTTGGTCTATTGTGTCTGGAGTATTTTGGAAAGCAAGGTTGCCAATAAAAAATACCAAAGTGTCGATCACCTCAAGCAAGCGCTTCGCCGGAAATGTGCCAAAATGCAGCAGAGTAACATTCGGGCAGCGTGTTACGATTTAATTGGCCATTTGAAGGCCATAAGTCGTGCCAAAGGTGACCAATTCGAACAAATCTAAACTTATTCTAAAATTTGATGGTATTTCCGACATTTTTTATACCCTCCATAGTATTGAGGGTATATTAGGTTAGTCATTCCGTTTGAAACTCCTCGAAATATACATTTTAGACCCCACAAAGTATATGTATTTTTGATCAATATAAAATTCTATGTCGATTTTGCAATGTCTGTCTGTCTGACGGTCTATCCGTCTGTCCGTCTGTGGAAATCACTCTAGCTTCCGAACGAAATGAAGTAGGTTGATAAAATTTTACTCAAATATATGTTACATCTGCAGGACTTTTGGTATTGAAAATGGGCCATGTAGGTCCTCGTTTTGGTATAGCCCCCATATAACGGTACCTCCTGATATTCGGTATTTTAATGATTTTAGTGACATTATTCACCGGAATTGTTACAAATGTGGTACTTGAAGTTTGTAATGGATGCTACAGCCTATGACAGAAAATCGTTTGTGCAGGTCCACGTTTTCGTATATAACAGTACCTCCCGTTATTCGGCATTTTGATGATTTTAGCGACAATATTCAACGGAATTCTTTCACATTTGGTATTTGAAGTTCGTAATGGAAAAATTGTCTATGCAGGTCCACGTCTTCGTGTAGCCCCCATATAACAGTACCTCCCGATATTTGGTATTTTGATGATTTTGGTATTTTGATGATTATTTTATTCATCGGAATTGTTTCAAATTTGGTACTTGAAGTTCGAAATAGATACTACAGCCTATGACAGAAAATTGTCTGTCAGTTCAATGTTTTGGTATAACCCCCTATATTCGGTATTTTGATGATTTTAACGACTTGAACAGATTTTTTTTTCAAGTTTCGCATTTGAATATATTACGGTTTTCATTGGGTATTTAAAGATTTTAACAGCAGAACTTACAGCCTTTTTTTCCAGCAGAACTTACAGCCTTTTTAGTTGTTTGCTCTCATTCAATAAAATTAAAAAATAATTAAAAATTGTGACGTTTAAATTTATTGTTAAATTTATATACAGTTTTTTTATCTCACCCTGTATACCATGGCTCTTCCCAATAATAGCCTCGTTATCCCACTTAAAGGTGGGGTCCAGCAAAACAATATTACAATTTAATTACAAATTGAAATTAATTTCAATTCGAAACGACAGAATATGTGTTTTTAAAATTGTAATCACATATCACTCATCAGCTGTAATTAAATTGTCAACTATTGTTATTGTTTTATTGTATTATTGTAAACTATTTCAAAAGAATTTTATTGCACGTTTATTCACAGCCGTATGTAGAATCGTCAGATGTATATAAACAATTTCGAATAACAATGTCGGACAATTAAAATATATTTCAATCTTATCAATATTTTTATTTGCACGAGCAAACATCTGCATTCAAAACATCTGACCCACTTCGGTTGCATAACAAAGGAGAAGAGACGGCGAGACGACAAGACGACGACGAAGAAGAATATGGGCTGGGGAAACAGGTTATTGGGTTTAATTCTGATCTGAATTGTTTTATTTTAAATTAAAATATAAACAAAACAAAAAACCAAAACAAAAATGTATAACTAAGTCATTGTAAGACAAATGTTATCAGAAGCAGATTATTTGAAACTGAAACACAATCAACTCGTTGATTATTGAAATAAAAAAAAATATTTGATATTTGTTGGGGGATTTTGTGATTAAATTAAACAATAATGGCATTAGAACAATACTTCAAATGGGGGATTACGTATAACCGGTACTATTGGAACTTTGATATTTTTTTGCATTCTTTATTGGGAGGGCAATCACTTCAAAAATTAATACTTAACGATATCACGCTTATGGAACCTGCATCACTACGACTTTAAGTTTTTTTATACCCACCACCATAGTATGGAGGGTATATTAGATTTGTCATTCCGTTTGTAGCACCTCGAAAAATAGATTTTAGACCCAACAAAATATATATATTCTTGATCAGCATAAAATTCTATGTCAGCATAAAATTCACTGAAGCTTCCGAACGAATTGAAGTAGGTTGAAAAAATATTGCTCAAATGGATATTATGTCTGCAGGACTTTTGGTATTGAAAATGGGTCATATAGGTCCACGCTTCCGTATAGCCCCCATATAACGGTACCTTTATTTAGGTTACTTTACGATGTAACTTGGTACAAATTTTGTACCAAAATGGATACTCCCTTCGAGAGTGCGCACCAGCCAGATATATAGACTAAGGGACACCGCTCGATCGACTTCAAATATCCTGATATGAATTTCCTCCACTTGGGGTGTTAAATTGTTATTTCCATAAGACATATTTTGGCCGTATTCAATGATATAACCCCCTAGAGCCATATAGTTGAGGGAGTAATAATCCATTATTAGTTTTACGGTCCTTGAAAAGATATTCTATAAAAATCCATGATTATTTGCCTGGCGGTCCTTAAAAAAATATTCTCTAAAAGATCCACGATTATAGTTCTCTTTGTCCTTAAAAAATAACCATTATTTGTCCATGAAATGTTAAAAAAAAATAGTTTTGATGGTCCATAGGTTCTTGGAATAGTAAACTTTAATAAATTTGCCACTTGTATTATATAGGCCCTTGAAAAATCGGTTAGAAAAAATCCTTGATTAATGGATTGCCTGTTGGACCCTGAAAAATATTCTTTTAAAAATGTCAGCATAGATGTTCGATTAGTCTCTAAAGAAATATTTTTTTACCAATTCTACGAATATTCCTAAAAAATATATACTTTTTAAAAATCGACTATGGATTCTATGTTGGTCATTGAAAAATACTCTTTAAAAAAATCCACATTTTGTGGTCGTTTGGTCTTTGAAAATATTCTTTAAAAAATCCACGTTTGATGGTCGTTTGGATCTTGAAAATTATTCTTTAAAAATCCACGTTTGTTGGTCGTTTGGTTCTTGAAAATATTCTTTAAAAAATCCAGGTCTGATGGTCTTTTGGCCATTGAAAAATATTCCTAAAAATTAACGGTTATAGCCTTGATAATCCTCGAAAAATATTATTTAAAAAAACATGATTACATATAGCATTTATGGCTCTTGCAAATTAGTTAAAACAAGTAAAAAAGCTGTAAGTTCGGCCGGGCCGAACTTTGGATATCCTCCACCATTTGCAACGAATTTGGCAATTTTCAAAAAAAGTAAAATCCGTTAAAAATTCTATTGAAATCTTAAAAATACCAAATGTAGCCCTTATAATAGGGTCTACACGACAACGTGGACCTGCATAGGCAACTTTTGTCATAAGCCATTGCAATATTCAAATGTAAAAACTGAAAAAATTCGGTTAATATGTAGCTAAAATCATCCAAATACCGAATATAGAGAGGTACCATTATATGGAGGCTATATCAAACCTGGACCTATATGGCTCATTTTCAATACCAAAAGTCCTGCAGACATAATATACATTTAAGTAAAATTTTATTAATCAACTTCAATTCGTTCGGAAGCTAGAATGTTCCACTGACGGACAAACGGACGGTCATAGAATTTTATGGTGATCAAGAATATATATACTTTGTGGGGTCTAAAATGTATATTTCGAAGGGTTACAAACGGAACGACAAACTTAATATACCCTCCAAACTATAGTGGATGGTATAAAAAAGCAGTATGTTCGGCCGGGCCGAACTTTGAATACCCTCCACCATTTGCAACGAATTTAAAAATTTTCAAAAAAATAAAATCCGTTAAAAATCCTGTTAAAATCTTTAAAATACCGAATATAGGAAGACGCCGTTAATTAGGATCTATGCGAAAACGTTCAAATACAAAACTTGGAAAAATTCCGGTAAATAATGTCGCTAAAATCGCCAAAATACCGGTGTATGGGAAATATACGATATCATCGACCTATATAGGCAATACTCTTCCAGTGTGTTAAGTACTCAGAAGGAAATCCTTGTGTGGATTTTCAGACAATCCCATTGAAAAATTCGGCTACAATCATCAAAATACCGAATATCGGGGATAACTTTATACGGGGACTATATGATTTCGTATAGCGATATAGTCCCTCCTCGAACTTGATCTGCCTGCAGACAAAAGACTGATCTGCGCAAAAAGTTAATTTCCTATCTTAATTCGTTTTGACTCTAGCGGGAAAACAACATACACAAGGAGTTATTTGTGAATGTTTTACCCCCTGAAAGAGAATTGTCTATATAGGTCCACGATATTGTATAGCCCCCATACATCGGTAGTCCCCGATTGATGATTTAGCAACATTTTACCGGGTTTTTTTTTTCAAAATTTGTATTTAAATTTTTTAAATTTCAATTAAACAGATGCAACATATTATCCATCAATTATGGATGTTTCATAGAATCTTCTTTTTAGATTAGTTCTATTCTGTTTACCATCAGATCCTTTCCTTGTCTTTCGATTGAAAAATATTAAAGAAATGATGAAGGTCACCTACTGGGTTATTGCTTATTCATAATAACCATTCATGGATATTTTTAAAATTCACGAGCAGAGAATTTTCAATTTTTCTTAATTTAATGTAAATTTTAAACGCATCGCAATCAGAGAAAGACGCAAAGACAATGGCATTGATGTTCCTTTTACAATTTTGGGATGGAAAATGAATCTATACGAGTATACGTGCGTCTGGGATATAGGCCGAAGGCACATTTACATGAGCTTAATGACATCAATTAAGTCATTAATAATTTACTCGGCCTTACACAAAAATTATGCCAAATTATTCATAAATATATGATATGAATGTGTGTGCGATATAATGTATGTATGTGCGCGTGTGTATGTTTGTCAATGTTTTTGTTTATTATTAGATGTCGATGTAAGTGTAAAAAAGTTAATAAATGAATAAACAAAACATTGTTTAACGCTATTTAAATATGTCAAAGTGTTAATTTGTTTTGACGTTCACATGATGTTTATGTTAATATGTATTGGTAATTGTTTGGTTGACATTTTGGTTTTTGTTTTTGGAATAACAATTTGTTATTTATATACTTTCTTTTTGGAAAATGTGGTATCATCAACCGGTTATTGGAGTAAGATCCGAATTTAGCGAATTTATTGAAAAATATTTTTTTTTTTACAAAGAAACAAGTCAAGTATTGGGGAAGTACCAAAAATATGTAAAAAAAAAAAAACAAATTATTTCAACAATTTTATACGAATTTTATTCAAAATGTATTTCCAGAGAGCTGAAAGTGTACCATACAAAAATTGTTTCTTCTATGACACATCAAAATGTCGTCTTTCAGAAAAGACAACAAGGTTTTCTTTAAGGTCCCCTTCAT
The DNA here is from genome assembly GCF_030504385.1 of Musca domestica. NCBI lineage: Eukaryota > Metazoa > Arthropoda > Insecta > Diptera > Muscidae > Musca > Musca domestica. The sequence continues at coordinate 2,657,502 of NW_026712362.1, forward strand.
TGATAGGAAAATAACGTATTTTTTATTGAGAAGACCTCAAGAGTTCCTTTTTTCTACATACTATGTATTAAATGCGTTGCTTTGATCCACAAATATCCCCGTGAACTATTTCTTGAAAAATCCATAAAGTTCTCTTCTGAGTAATAACAAAATTTCTTCTCCTTAAAAATCTACTTCTGGTCATAAAGATTTTTACTGGACACTTTTCTTGTAATAAACTAGGGAAGTGTCATATGCAAATCTTGATTTTCTGGCAAAGACTAGAAAATAGAAATACTTTCTTAAAATACTAGGAAAATAAGGCTAAAGCATGATTCCTTTGGAAAGGACCTCTAAAAATTTGCTCTTTCGGAGAGAACATTTATGTGGTTAAAAGCCTGTATTTTACTTTTTAATAAACAACAACTGAGAGTCCTCAAGAAAAAATCACAATTGATGGTATTTTGGTTTTTGAGAACATACTCCTCAAAATCCTAGATGTTTAGATAGTCCTTCAATACGTTTTCTTTAAAAGGGTCCAGGATTGTCAGTCTATTGGTCTTTGACTATATAATTTGAAATATGTAATATGTGATTTTTGGAAAATGTTGAAATGTGAAGTAGATCATACCACCTTGGCTTTAAAACAGCTATAGTTTTACTTTCAGAGGGAACTAATATACCAGGTGAGATGAAAACACTACAACCAACTTCAGACTGCTGTCATTTCTAAGCCACTAGTCCGACAGCTGTTAAAATTATTCCAGTGACAGCTCATTATTTTATTCACAAGCGTACAAAAGCATTTCGGTGAGAATTTTCCAAAAAAATCTGTTATTCTTGATGGAATTCAAGCGGAATTTGACTGGAAAAACACAAGTGGCTATTGCTAGAGCACTCCAGCATTTGAATGTGAATAAATCTTTTGTGTCTCGTACCATCGCACGTTACCGTGAAAGTGGTAGCGTAGCCTGACGTCAAGTAAGTGGACAAAAGAAAACAGCAACATCAGCAGAAAAGGCTCGAAAGATAAAGAAGTGACTTGATCGCAGTGGCCGAAAAAATGACTCGTGAGCTGAACATGTTCCAATATCCCATTCGGCAAATATATTGAAAAATTAGCTCAGGGTAAAGCCATTGAAATTCCAAAAAGTGCAATAACTTATACCGCAACAGAGAGAAAGTAGACTCAAAAGAGCTAAAGAGTTGCTTCGCTTTGGTGAATGTTGTGAACTGCCGAATTTGATTTTCTCAGTTTGTTAACAAAGAAAATGATCGTGTTTACTTGCCAAAGAGGTCAGCTGAAATTGTGCACCTTCGGTTGGCCATCAGAATTCAGGCGCCGGCCAAGGTGATGGTGTGGGCCACCATAACAGCCGATGGTCGCTCTCCGCTCGTATTAATCGACCGTGGCATCAGAATAAATGCCGAATATTATCGTGAAAATATTCTGGAGGGTGTATTAAAGTCTTGGACACGCAAACATGTAAAACTTATGGCGTTTGGCTTTGTTGCACCCTGAGCTATAGCTATATCTGAACCGATTTTCACTAAATTTGATGTACTTGCTTCTAGATTTACTTCGGTTGGATGTGCCCAAAATACAGGTCAGGTGCACAATTAACCCGAAATTGGTTGAAGATATATATAGGAGCTATATCCAAATTTGAATCGATCTTGATACAATTTGGCAAAGTTATTTCCGAGCTCTATAAGATAGCTTGTACCTAATATTGTTGTTGTCGAATAGATATTACGAATTTGAGGGACTTAAACACCAAATCAGATGAAACGTATACATGAAAGCTATAGCTATATCTGAACCGATTTTCACCAAATTTGATGGTGGTGCTTCTAGACTGAATTCAGTCGGATGTGCCAAAATTCAGGTCATTTGGAAAGATATTTGCCATTTGGTGCACAACTAACCCGAAATCGGTTGAAGATATATATGGGAGCTATATCTAAATTTGAAGAGATTCTCACCAATTCCAATAGAGTTCGTCCTTGGCCCAACAAACAAATATTGTTTGGAACATCTCATCTCAATCGGATAATAAATGCGACCTGCATTTTTTTCACAATAATACATGGACAAACGGATGGATTGACATGCATAAATCGACTGAAAAATGGATTCTATGAAGATCCTCAAAAGTAACTATTGGTCTATCTCAAGTGCACAAAGATATAATACCCTTACCACTATGTGGTGTAGGGTACACAAATCCACAATTGTAGTCTTGATGGTCCCCTAAAATGAATTTTCAAAAAATTCACGGTTGATGGCCTGTCGCTTCTTGAAAATAGTTCTATAAAAATCTACGGTTGATGACCTTTAGTTTCTTGAAAAATATTCTTTAAAAATCCACGAATATAGTCCAGAATGTCCTTGAATATTTTTATTTTAAAAATCCACACTGTAGTCCTTATGTTCCTTGGAAAATGTTATTTAAAATGTCCACGATTCCTAGTTTGTTGGTCCTTGAAATTTATTCTTGAAAAATCCACGATTATAATCTTGATAGTAGCACAAAAATATTCCTGGAAAAATCTAAAAATGGAATTATGTTGGGACCTGAAGAATATTCTTGAAATAATTCACGATTGAAAAATATTTTTTTTAATAAGCCAATGTTTGATTGCCTTTTGATCCTATAAAAATCCGCAATTGGTAGTCTTTTAGTCCTTGAAAAAATCCGGTAAAATCCACAATAGGTAGTCTGTTGTTAATAAAAACAATTATTTAGAATATAGAATGACATTTGGGTTTTGTGGTATTAAAAACCAAACCACCTGGAGACCACCTACATTGGACTTTCAATCCCGGTGTAGGTGTTTGAACCTCTTTGCTGCGTGTCCACTCAATATCCACTAGCATTTTTTTCATTACTTTCATAATATCGATATCGTTGCCTGGCTACCGGTCTTGTGATAGCTTTGCAAAAAAAAATCAATCAGAAGCTGAAGCTGAACCCACTTGTAAATTGTTTTATTGTAGAAAATATTTCGAAAATTTCTAGAGCAATAATAACGTTAACCAATGACTATTTTATCTCGTTTTCTCTCTCTCACACTCTCTCATATATTTAAATAATTCACATTCATATGATAATTAAATCAATGAACTCGTGGTATTTATCCGCAAACACATAGATAGCCGTACACACTCACAGCCTACGTCCACACACATGTGTGTGTGTAGTTGTGAGTTTCATTTCAATCGGCAAATGTTTAAGGAAAGAAAACAAAATTATTGAACAAATAAATTAAATTAGTTTAATGAAAACCAGTTAAATGCAGAATTTTTCACTTTTCATTTGTGGGACAGTGGGACCTTCAAATTGTGAAAAACGAGAATCTTTTTGGGTGGAATTTTCCCACATCCACAAAGGGCTAATTTGGAAAATTAGACCAAGTTTAATGATGAAAAAAGCCATGTAAGCTGTCTGCTAGTTATTAGTGGAGGAAGTTACTCAATATCAATGAAAATCATAATTGCTTTGTTCCAGAACCTGCTAGAATCTATTAGTTTTGATTTTTTTTTTCGATATCATATAGGAAATCTCAGTTATCATAGTAAAAACTTTTACATACTTGCAGTTTTGGAACTAACCAAAATTTTAGTTTGATAAAAATGTACATTTCATGTACAATCTTCCTTTTTATCCACTACCCACTGTTTTTGCATTGGGTGACAAAATGCCATTCAAGTGAAGAAATTCTTGGCAAATTATCTCAACTTAGAAAAGTAAACTTCTTCTCAGATCGCGTTATAAATGCGCACAACAATGTTAATATTTACAGAAAAACTTTAGATGTTTGTAGAAGAATCCGTCACAAGAAACTTATTGTTCACAAATTGCAAGCGAACCGAAAGAAAATGACAAATGGAAGAAGAAAATCAGTTTGAGTTTGAGGGGCCTTTTGTACAAATGCGCCGTATATGTATGTATGTGGGTAGTTTGATGTGCAGTTTAATGCCTATTTTAGAAGTTTTCTGATAATTTATTAAACTTTTCATCGAAATATTCTTCGGTTTATATTTATGATTTTTTGAAGGCCAATTTTTATATCCTACACCACAAGGTGGTCAGGGTATTATGTCTTTGTGCATTTGTTTTTAACAAAGAGAAAGAAGCGAGATAGACCCATAGTTACTTTTGAGGATCGTTATAGAATCAGCTTCTGAGTCGATTTATGCATGTTAGTCCGTATGTCCGTCCGTCTATCTGTTCATGAATTCTTGTGAACAAAATGCAAGTCGAGTGTATCAAGATCGGTTCAGATTTGGATATAGCACCCATATATATCTTCAAAAGATTTCGGGTAAATTCTGCACCAAATGGCCAATATCAGTTCAAATGGCCTGTATTTTGCACATCCAACCGAATTCAGTCTAGAAGAAAGTACACAGAATTTGAAAATCGGTTCAGATATAGCTCCCATATATGCGATTTAGTGTTGAAGTCCCTCAAATTCGTAATATCCCTGCGACAACAATGATAGTGTGTACAAGAATTAGAGCTCGGAAATATCTCTACCAAATTTTACCAAGATCGATTCAGACTTGGATAAAGCTCCCACAAATTTATATCTTCAACCGATTTCGGGTTAATTCTGCACCAAATGACCAATATCTGCCCAAAAGTTCTGGATTTTCGTACGGCCGACCGAATTCAGTCCAGAAGCAGGAGCATCAAATTTGGAGAAAATCGGTTCAGATATAGCTATAGCTCCTATATACATATATCATTATTCGATTTCAGGTTTTTTTTTTGTACCAAATGGCTAATATCAGCCCAAATGGACTGAATTTTGGCAGTTCCAACTGAATTCATCCTATAAAAAAGTACTTCAAATTTGGTGAAAATCGATTCAGATATAGATATAGCTCACATATGTATGTTTCATCTGATTTGGTGTTTAAGTCCCTCAAATGCGTAATATGCACTCCACAACAATGATATTTGATACCGGGCATCAGATACAGCTCGAAAATACCTCTGACAAATTTTATCGAGATCGGTTCAGATTTTTATACATCTACGATATATATGTAATGTCAGCCCAAATTGAACAGATTTTTTATTATTCAATCAAATGTTTCCATCCCGTGTATCTATTGCTCCAATAAATAATTTTAAATATACGACTTCGATAACGATAGTCGTATCACAGCAATGTTATTTGGTTCATAGTTGGTATGGTCTAATTCACAGAAATTTCCAATATAGCCTTTTTGTTACGGAAGCCCTACTAATAACACACAGTGGTGTAGGGCCCCGCCCTACTTTTGACCTTTCCTTACTGGTTTGAAATAAAATATTGCTCCACTTCGTTGATATATCCTCCATTAAGGATCAACATTTTGATCCTTAATGATATTGATGCAATAGTCTGCAAAACCGATTGATACTTTAAAAATTTTTTTTTCTGGGACAAAGGATCAAATTCTCAAATTTTTTTCTTTCTCTTATCTCATGGCAATTATTTTCTCCTCCTAGTTAACTCTCATTTCATTTCGCTGTGATTGACCAATATTTACATCACAAATTTCAAACTAAATTCCAATAAATAACATTTTTATTCATTACAACATCGATTCCACCAATACTAGCGCCGCTTTTCCAGATAAAATTTAATTGGATTTCATAACCGAATTCGTTTCAAACATATTTCGACATTCTTGTCAACAGGAATTTGCTGGAT